>NC_052154.1:77437097-77737097 GCF_902713615.1 Scyliorhinus canicula | reverse complement strand
CTCTCAGGCAGCTATCCCTCGCAGAATTAGGGGTTAGTATTTTACAGCCTACTCCACTCATACTCAGCGGCAATCAGAATCGTAGTCCTCTCAAATTCAGGTAATCAATACCAGCTGCAGCACAAATAGTGCATACTGAAACACCGAGACCTAGGCAGTGACTTTGGATTAACAGTTTTCCATAAACGTTTACTCACCAGCTCCACAGAAGCGTGCCCCAGAGGTGCGAGGAAAGGGAATGTTGGCATCCTGGTAGGAACCATACGTATTAGTGACCCGTGGAAAAGTCGGTAGTGGTGGTGTCACAGAGTTTCCGAGGACAAATGGATTCTGGGAATTAGCAGATCCACTGTTGTCTTGATTCTAGAAATCAAAGAACATGAAAAATATGACATCTCAAAAGTGACAGCTTTCATTTGAACAAGTACCCCGGCTGTCAGCCGTGTAATGCACTGCTACAGTTTCTTTTTACCACAAATAAATGAAGACCTGAATTCTACAAGGACCCAATTTGAAAATAAGACAACTTATCGTGGCATGTTGTGACACCTTTTCATCTTCTCAGAAATGTGATTGTGATCCCTTCTCGGCCTTTTGGCTAAGATCAAGTGTAGTATCTGCTTTACCATTTGGCTCAGAACTGATGCGTCTCTTGTGGGGACAATGAATTGGATTCAGTTTGAATTTGGGTTAGGTTTTGGAGCGGGCGGGGAGCTGGATTAGGGGTTCACCCCTGACCACACTCGGAGCCCTGGCTTTGTAACTCAGAAAAAGTAATTAAAAAAAGAGAACTGTGATTGTGCAGTCACTGATGTTATATGGCAGCTATTATGCAAAGCTCCATTGACAAAATGGCCCCATTGTTAATATTGATTGAGAAAGGAATATTACCAGGACACTAAGACCCTGTTCTCCTACACATAGCCATGTACATTTACTCGGGACAGCATATGGGCCTCTACTTAAGGTCTCATCGAGAAGACGGTCTCTTCAAAATTCAGCAATCCCTCAGTAGTGCAGTGGATTGTCAGCCTAATGATGGGCTCTAGTCTTTGGAATAGGACTCATCTCGGAAGAGTGCTACCACTGGGGCTGGTTTAGCTCACTCGGCTAAATCGCTGGCTTTTAAAGCAGACCAGCAGCACTGTTCGATTCCCGTACCAGCCTCCCCGGACAGGCGCCGGAATGTGGCGACTAGGGGCTTTCCACAGTAACTTCATTGAAGCCTACTCGTGACAATAAGCGGTATTCATTTCATTTCACTTAGCCAAAACCAACACTTCAGCAAAACAGAAATGCGACAAGAACACAAGCTCCATTTTAAGTAATGCCCCATGTTATCATGCAAGCCATTATATTACACAGCAAAATATGATTTTTCAATTGTTCAATCCACCAAATATCATTAGCAGTTTTAACGAAACTATACTTCCATACTTCCGAATCCTAAATACTGGTATTTTACCAAGTAAATATTTTCATTAACATGTATTTCCTAATGAGCACTTTGCCTTGTGCAGTGGAGCACGTGCAAGAAGATGGACTGCCTTCGTGGTGTGGTCAATTACTTTTGAGACTGCTTCCGCTTCCCATCTCCACACCAACTCAGAAGAGGAAAAATATCCCATTCCCAAATTCAACAATCCAATCCAAGCAGATCAATTTAGCTGAAAGCCACCTGAATATTTCTACACTTTAAACTGCAAACAGGAAGCAACTGCAACCGTATTCACTGACAGGTACTTTCTCCAACATGTCTTGCTTTGAATGATAAATTTTATTACTCTTAGCTTTTTGAATGAATTTACAGTTTTAGCGAACATCAGTTCTATGCAGCCAAATATTTGTGCTAAATCCGAGCTGAGTATCATCAGTTTTCTTTCCCCTCTGACAATACTCAGCCACAGATTAGCCTCCCCTTTAGGTGAAGTTTTGATTTCTGGTTTCTATGACAAATGAGACAATCCTTTTCAAAGAGAAACAGAAATGTGCCCCAACCCCAATGTAAGTAAGCCTGATAGTAGATTTTTAGTGCAACTTAACCATTTCTTAACTATTTTCATATTACATTCACAAAAGTAAGCCAACAAGATGTAATTTGTACTAACTGAACCAAATAAATCATTTTGTGCTCTGTACTTCTAAACTACTGCACAATTGGCAACCAGCCAGAAACAGTTGATTGACCAAGTGTTGCACCTTGATTAAGAAATTAAAGTAATAGGAGGGTTTTTTTGGAGTGGGGCAGGCGCTACCCAACCTCTCTGGGTACTATTGGGCGGCTAATGTCTCGATGGTACGCAAGTGGGTAATGGATGGGGAGGGGGCAGCATGGAAACGGATGGAGATGGCATCCTGCGGAGGCACGAGCCTGAAGGCACTGGTAACGGCGCCGTTGCCGCTCCCTCCAACGAGGTACACTACGAGCCCGGTGGTGGTGGCTACCCTCAAGATTTGGGGGCAGTGGAGGCGACACAGGGGGGAAGTGGGGGGCTCGGTGGAGGCCCCGCTGCGGGGGAACCACCGGTTTGTCCCAGGTAACATTGATGGCGGGTTCCTGGGGTGGCACAGGGTGGGCATAAGGAAGTTGGGAGGCCTGTTTATTGACGGGAGGTTTGCGAGCCTGGGTGAGCTGGAGGAGAGGTTTGAGCTCCCCCCGGGGAATATGTTCAGGTACCTTCAGGTCAAGGCGTTTGCTAGGCGGCAGGTGGAGGGGTTCCCTTCGCTACCCCCGCGGGGGGTAGGGGATAGGGTGCTCACGGGGGTGTGGGTCGGGGATGGGAAGGTGTCTGACATCTACCAGGTGATGCAGGAGGTGGAGGAGGCGTCGGTAGAGGAGCTGAAGGATAAGTGGGAAGTGGAGCTGGGGGAGCAGATTGAGGAGGGGACATGGGCGGACGCCCTGGAGAGGGTGAACTTCTCCTCTTCATGTGCGAGGCTTAGCCTCATCCAGATTAAGGTACTGCACAGGGCTCATATGTCCGGGACGAGGATGAGCAGGTTTTTTGGGGGTGAGGACAGGTGCATTAGGTGTTCCGGGAGCCCAGGAATTCTGGGAGGGGGTAGCAAGGACGGTTAAGAGGGTGGTAGGATCCAGGGTCAAACCAGGCTGGGGACTCGCGATATTTGGGGTTGGGGTGGAGCCGGGAGTGCAGGAGGCGAAAGAGGCCGGTGTTTTAGCCTTTGCGTCCCTAGTAGCCCGGCGGAGGATCTTGTTGCAATGGAAAGATGAGAGACCACAAACGTGGAGACCTGGATCAATGACATGGCGGGATTCATTAAGCTGGAGAAGGTCAAATTCGCCCTGAGGGGGTCGGTACAAGGGTTCTTTAGGCGGTGGCAGCCTTTCCTCGACTTTCTGGCTCGAAGATAGGGAACTAGGCCAGCGGCAGCAGCAACCCGGGGAGGAAAAGGTGGGGGGGGGGGGGGGGGGGGGGTATCAGGGGGGCATTGTTTATGTTAATTTAATTTGTTAATTTATTTTGTTGTTTGTTGGGTTTGGGGGGGCTCGTTATATGCGTTGTTATGGGTGCCAGGGGGTGTTTATTATTACATAGATACATAGAATTTACAGTGCAGAAGGAGGCCATTCGGCCTATCGAGTCTGCACCGGCTCTTGGAAAGAGCACCCTACCCCCTACCTAAAGTCAACACCTCCATCCTATCCCCATAACTCAGTAACCCCACCCAACACGAAGGGCAATTTTGGACACTAAGGGCAATTTATCATGGCCAATCCACCTAACCCGCACATCTTTGGACTGTGGGAGGAAACCGGAGCACCCGGAGGAAACCCACGCACACACGGGGAGAATGTGCACACTCCGCACAGACAGTGACCCAAGCCGGAATCGTACCTGGGACCCTGGAGCTCTGAAGCGATTGTGCTATCCACAATGCTACCGTGCTGCCCTTATTGTTATTATTATTATTATTTTTTTGTTGTTATACATTTTTCAAAAATCTCAATAAAAATTATTTTTTTAAAAAGAAATTAAAGTAATTATTAAGGCTAGATAATATAATAATGTTTGAAGTTTAAAGCAATAATTTGCTGCAAACCACTTTTTCTAAATGTACTTATATTGTCTTTGGGAACAGAGAGCACTCAGCTGCTGTACTTGACTGTCAAGGGAAATGCAAGAATATAAATAGAGACTTTCCAAACTCCAATAAAAGAACATGAACTGTCCTACTGTTCTGCTCAACAATGTGCATAAATAGCTAAATCCAATAAATTTAACATTGTCCAATTGTATCAATACATCAGAGCTTATTAGAGATGAGGTAATGGTAATTCAGGGGTTACAAGTGGAGGTTTCGAGCAACATCTTTGCTAACTAACTAGTGTCATATCAGAAAGGATAGAAGTAGGCTCTGTCTGGCATCCCCCCAGGGAAGGGTGGCACATTCGAAGAACTGATCACCCTAAGGTTCGCCCAAGTCTGCAGATCGTGTCATCTGGAGAATTGGAAATAAGTAAATTAGTTCAGTGTTTAAACTTCATCTTCAATGCTATATTTCTTAGTTAGAATCTATTCAGTCTATAACTTCCGTATCATGCGTCTTCTGTATTACTTTGTTATTCGATCTGGAAATAAATCTTTTAATTTCACAAGTCTCATGATCTACCTATTATGATTGAATCCTGAAGTTCTTTTTCGAAGTAAGTATTGGAAAGTTGATAAATCGATTGAGAACTTACACATCCCAAAAACTTTAACCTAATCTATATATCCTGCAAATAAAAATGACAGTATGAATTACATACAATTCTACAAAATTTGACTTTAAATGTGGTGTAATGGTAGCACAGGCTATAAGCAAAATAACTTCTCATTTGTTGACAATTCTATTTGTTTTTACTTGACAAATTTCGACCCCTCCTTTGCCTTGCACTATTATCTCTCCTGTCATTTAACGTCTTCTGCCTCCACCCTGTACTCAAACTTCTCATTTTCCTCCCTGTCACCCAGTGTTTTTTCTGCCTTGAGCTTGCTTAAAACCTGTTACGGCACTAATTATTTCCAGTTCTGATGAAAGGTCATTAATCTGAAACATTAACTTCACAGCCTGACCTTCTGAAAAGGTTGTATGACAGAATTTTCACCAATTGCACTTCTTCCACTTCTCAATGCAAAACCAAATTCACTCACGTTCAAATAACTTTATTTTGGCATAATTTTTAAGTAGCAGTCACGTTTCACGTGTAAATAAGAATACTCAATCACATTGTTTTGCTACGCCCTTGACGTAGAATAAGCTGCTTCCTTGATGTGCACTCTGACAAAGGAAGGTTCAGACTTGGAGATCGCTTTAACACATTTATTAAACTGTTAACAATTCTCCTACTCGGATTCGACTCTCCTGTTAATCCTGCTATAGCTACTCAGACTGACGAACCAGTCTGCTACAATCCACGTGGTGGGTGTTATGTGTTCCAAATCAACCCGGTGTTCTTACCAAGTGTCTCCACTGGAAAGAGAAAGAGCATGTGTGCTAAGTCCTTATATATGGGTTGGTGTAATGCCCCCCTGTGGTAGTGTCACCTCTGTGTGTGTCGTGAATGCCCATTCGTCGTGTTCTATCTTACTGACCTATTGGTTGAATGTGTTGTGTCATGTCTCTGGTGCTCCCTCTAGTGTCCATCTAGTCTACGTGTATTTACAGTGACGCATATCACCACATCCCCCCTTGTTTCATGTTACATATTTTCTGTACAGTGTTAAAGAAAATTGAACAAAATAGGTAGATAAGTGATGCTATGTACAAGTTATGATGACGGTGATGACTATACAATAGTATACAAGACCAAATAATAGTTGCAATGACTTTGAGGATAAGACAATACAAAATAAAAGCTATGAGTCCAATAGTTCATGAATTTATGTGGTCTGGTATGGAAGTGTCAATGGTGACGTTGTCATTTTACTGTGAACGCCGTCAGTGTCCTGGTGTTTGGTCATCAGGACGTGTTCAAATCACTTCATTGACTGGTTTGGAGTCTGTTTCTTTTTTTTCAATGCTTATCGTAGCAATTCTTGATGGCCTCTGTCCTGAAAGCCAGGATGCCTGTTGGTAGTGCAGCAAACGTGAATTGGTAAGATGCACCGTCCTGCCATGGTATGTCATTGTACTGAGCAGTGTAACTAACAGTAACAGTGTCCCGCATTTGCAGAGTCATACCATGTTATACCAGTCGTAGTTCCAGTGACGTTGTGTTTGTCGAGCTTGTTGTCAACGCTGATGCCTCTGGTACGCTTCGGAATGTTGTCTTTGATGTCGTTGTTGTGTTGGTTGGTTGCGTTGGTTGGTTGGTTTTGTTGGAGTGTTTGTTGCGCTCAAGGACCACACTCTGTGGATAATACGAGTCCTTCACTCAGTTACTTGGGTCAGCGTGCTTTGTGGCATCTGCTGTTTCCTTGAGCGTGCCGTCACTGAGTTTGCGGCGCTCCCCATCAGGAGTCATGTCCGGCTTACTTGAATCAGCTTTGGCTTGTCGATGCTCCCTGTCTGGAGTTTGGTCTGTTTCACCTGAGCCAGTTTTCACTGAGATTGCCTTGGTACCTGAGCTGCTGTGGAACCGGAATCTTGAACGTCATCTTGCCTTGCTGCTGTTGCTGGTTGTCACTGTTCGCTGAGTTGTAACTATATGGATTTAAACAGGTCACTCCTGGGTACCATGTTTTGTTATGCTCTTGATGTAGCATAAGCTGCTTCCTTGATGTGCACTCTGACAAAGGAAGGTTCAGACTTGGAGATCGCTTTAACACATTTATTAAACTGTTAACAATTCTCCTACTTGGATTCGACTCTCCTGTTAATCCTGCTATAGCTACTCAGACTGACGAACCAGTCTGCTACAATCCACGTGGTGGGTGTTATGTGTTCCAAATCAACCCGGTGTTCTTACCAAGTGTCTCCACTGGAAAGAGAAAGAGCATGTGTGCTAAGTCCTTATATATGGGTTGGTGTAATGCCCCCCTGTGGTAGTGTCACCTCTGTGTGTGTCGTGAATGCCCATTCGTCGTGTTCTATCTTACTGACCTATTGGTTGAATGTGTTGTGTCATGTCTCTGGTGCTCCCTCTAGTGTCCATCTAGTCTACGTGTATTTACAGTGACGCATATCACCACATCCCCCCTTGTTTCATGTTACATATTTTCTGTACAGTGTTAAAGAAAATTGAACAAAATAGGTAGATAAGTGATGCTATGTACAAGTTATGATGACGGTGATGACTATACAATAGTATACAAGACCAAATAATAGTTGCAATGACTTTGAGGATAAGACAATACAAAATAAAAGCTATGAGTCCAATAGTTCATGAATTTAAGTGGTCTGGTATGGAAGTGTCAATGGTGACGTTGTCATTTTACTGTGAACGCCGTCAGTGTCCTGGTGTTTGGTCATCAGGACGTGTTCAAATCACTTCATTGACTGGTTTGGAGTCTGTTTCTTTTTTTTCAATGCTTATCGTAGCAATTCTTGATGGCCTCTGTCCTGAAAGCCAGGATGCCTGTTGGTAGTGCAGCAAACGTGAATTGGTAAGATGCACCGTCCTGCCATGGTATGTCATTGTACTGAGCAGTGTAACTAACAGTAACAGTGTCCCGCATTTGCAGAGTCATACCATGTTATACCAGTCGTAGTTCCAGTGACGTGTTTGTCGAGCTTGTTGTCAACGCTGATGCCTCTGGTACGCTTCGGAATGTTGTCTTTGATGTCGTTGTTGTGTTGGTTGGTTGCGTTGGTTGGTTGGTTTTGTTGGAGTGTTTGTTGCGCTCAAGGACCACACTCTGTGGATAATACGAGTCCTTCACTCAGTTACTTGGGTCAGCGTGCTTTGTGGCATCTGCTGTTTCCTTGAGCGTGCCGTCACTGAGTTTGCGGCGCTCCCCGACAGGAGTCATGTCCGGCTTACTTGAATCAGCTTTGGCTTGTCGATGCTCCCTGTCTGGAATCTGGTCTGTTTCACCCGAGTCCGTTTTGGCTTGTCGATGCTCCCCGTCTGGAGTCATTGCAGGTTCACTTGAATCTTCTGAAGTTTCATGATGCTCCACGTCCGGAGTCAAAACATTCAGGAATGCATTTGCTTGTGGAGAGGCTCGAGCGAATGAGGTTTGAAGTAACGTGCTGTCACCGGAGTCACCAGTAGTCTCACTGTGATTGTCGAGTGCCTCTGTACACACTAGCTGAGGTCTGTCACGTTGCACATCTTGTATGAGAAGTGGAATTCCGTCGTCACTTGTCGCACATACAGTGAGTAGAGCCTCAGTGTCTTCTTGCCTTTCACTTGAGCTGGGTAGACTGTCAGAGTCTTCTTCTGGTGGCTCAAACAATCTGGGTGGACTGCCATAGATGCTTTGTTGTTCACTGGAGTTTGCTAGACTGTCATAGTCTTCTTGATGTTCACTTGAGCATGGCAGACTGTCATAGCCTTTCTGTTGTTCACTTGAGCGTGGCAAACTTGCATCGTCTGCTGCTGGTTGCTCAGAGGAGGTTGCCAGACGCTCATGGTCTTGTTCATGCAAGGACTGCGCTCTAGAGTCTTGCGCTGCTTCCAACGTGGAGTCTGTCCACGACCTCGCTGTGGAGTCTTTCATTGCTTTCTGTGTGGAGGCTGGGACCCTTCGTGGTGCGTAGACCACTCTGTGGCAGCAGGCCGCTCTCTGTGGGCTTGTACCACTCTCTGTCTCTTGGCGTCAGGCCGCAGCATAATCCTGCACTCACGAGTCGGGATGTCATATATGCTGGGCTGAAGATTCCCCAATCCGAAGAACACGTCGTCGGGGTCTTCAATGTACAACACGTCAAGTTGCGGTTCAGATTTGGTACTTGGGTAGCCACTTCCCAAGGTGAAATCTTTGTCTGAATCGTTGTCTTGCAAGACCATATCATCACGTTTTGTGTCGGAGCTGGCATTGGGCTCGCAATGTCTGAAAAAGAATTCAAGGTCTGAGTCATAGTCTTCAAGGACTGTATCATCTCTTTGGGCGGCGATAACTGCTTGTTGCAGGGTTCTGCGGAGGTTACTTTCAGCTACTGGTCGAATTTCAGGCATTGTGCTGTCGTTCAAGGTGAAAGAATCGGGTTTTACGGCTTTAAAACTTTTTTCCCTTATATGGGACATTTCCCCTTTAAGTGGGCGTGGTCCGGGGCCTCTGACGTCACAAAGCGTGTGACGTAGGTCGTAGGAAGCGAATGCGCATATCGCTGTTCCTTTACTGGGGGCCTTTTTCGCAATTATGCATGCGCGGCTTCTCGCGCATGCGCAAACGGACCTTCCCGTTCTGTGTGCTCTTCGTGCAACTGTGCATGTGCAGCACATTTTCCAAGATGGCCACCAATCAAAACTGCAGACTTCTTCAATAGAAAGCCTACCTTCGCCTCGTGGTCGGTTTTGGCGCCTCTTTTACCTTTTCGTCTTGTATGTTCCTCGCAGAATTCTTGGAATTTGTCCAGGACTGCCTGAAAGTCGCTCTTGTTTTGCCCTTTTTGAGTATTTGAAGGTCTGGAAGATTTCAGCTGCTTCTGGACCCGCGATGGCAAGTAGCTTTATTTTTTCTGCATCCGCCACGAATCTAGGTCGGACGCTATCAGGTGGATCTCGAATCTCTGCTTGAAATCACGCCAGTTTTCACTGAGATTGCCGTGTACCTGAGCCGCTGTGGAACCGGAATCTTGAACATCACCTTTCCTGGATGCTGTTGCTGGTAGTCACTGTTTGCTGAGTTTTAACTGTATGGATTTAAACAGGTCACTCCAAGGTACCATGTTTTATTATGCTCTTGACATAGCATAGCTGCTCCTTGATGTGCACTCTGACAAAGGAAGGTTCAGACTTGGAGATCGCTTTAACACATTTATTAGACTGTTAACAATTCTCCTACTTGGATTCGACTCTCCTGTTAATCCTGCTATAGCTACTCAGACTGACGAACCAGTCTGCTGCAATCCATGTGGTGGGTGTGATGTGTTCCAAATCAACCCTGTGTTCTCACTAAGTGTCTCCACTGGAAATAGGAAGATCATGTGTGCTGTGTCCTTATATATAGGTTGGTGTAATGCCCCCCTGTGGTAGTGTCACCTGTGTGTGTCATGAATGCCCATTGGTCGTGTCCTATCTTACTGACCTATTGGTTGACCTACATGTCTCCGGTGCTCCCTCTAGTGTCTATCTAGTCTATGTGTATTTACATTAACCCCTTGTGTATTTACTGTGATGCATATCACCACACACATGGCTTTCCATCGCGCACACGTGGCTCCTTTTCAATGCGACAATATCTTAGAATTATATATCGGCCTTACAGTAACAAGGTGCAAAGGTCTCTTACCACAATAGCCTCCAGGCTGGACACCAGCTGGCGCAAACAAGGTTCCAGACAACTCTGGTTTCGTTTCACCTTCTGGAGAGATGTGTCTTTTAGGAGCTGTTAGGAAGCAGTTTACAAAAGTTCCATTAAACCAAAAGCATAACACACAAGCCTGCAATACACAGCCAAACACAACATCCACATCCCAGACACAGCCAGACACACAATCCACTTCCCAGACACAGCCAGAGACACACTCCACTTCCCAGACACAGCCAGACACACTCCACTTCCCAGACACAGCCAGACACACAATCCGCTTCCCAGACACAGCCAGACACACTCCACTTCCCAGACACAGCCAGACACAATCCACTTCCCAGACACAGCCAGACACACTCCACTTCCCAGACACAGCCAGACACACAATCCACTTCCCAGACACAGCCAAACACACAATCCACTTCCCAGACACAGCCAGACACAATCCACTTCCCAGACACAGCCAGACACAATCCACTTCCCAGGCACAGCCAGACACACTTCACTTCCCGGACACAGCTAGACACAATCCACTCCCCAGACTCGGCAAAATACAATCCGCTTCTCAGACTCAACCAAACACAATCTACTTTCCGGACACAGCCAGACACACAATCGACTTCCCGGACACAGCCAAGCACACAATCGACTTCCCGGACACAGCCAAACACAATCCACTTCCCGGACACAGCCAGACACACTCCACTTCCCAGACACAGCCAGACACACTTCACTTCCCGGACACAGCTAGACACAATCCACTCCCCAGACTCGGCAAAATACAATCCGCTTCTCAGACTCAACCAAACACAATCTACTTTCCGGACACAGCCAGACACACAATCCACTTCCCGGACACAGCCAGACACACAATCGACTTCCCGGACACAGCCAAGCACACAATCGACTTCCCGGACACAGCCAAACACAATCCACTTCCCGGACACAGCCAGACACACACTCCACTTCCCAGACACAGCCAGACACAGGCAGACACATTCCACTTCCCAGACACAGGCAGACACACAATCCACTTCCCAGACACACTCCACTTCCCAGACACAGCCAGACACACTCCACTTCCCAGACACAGCCAGACACACTCCACTTCCCAGACACAGCCAGGCACACAATCCACTTCCCAGACACTGCCAAACACAACATCCACATCCCAGACAAGGCCAGACACAACATCCACATCCCAGACACAGCCAGACACACAATCCACTTCCCAGCCACAGCCAGACACACAATCCACTTCCCAGCCACAGCCAGACACACAATCCGGTTCCCAGACACAGCCAGACACACTTCACTTCCCGGACACAGCCAGACACAATCCACTCCCCAGACTCAGCAAAATACAATCCACTTCTCAGACTCAACCAAACACAATCTACTTTCTGGACACAGCCAGACACACAATCCACAGCCAGACACACAATCCACTTCCTGGACACTGCCAAGCACACAATCCACTTCCCGGACACAGCCAAGCACACAATCCACTTCCCGGACACAGCCAGACTCACAATCCACTTCCCAAACACAGCCAGACACACTCCACTTCCCAGACACACAATCCACTTCCCAGACACAGCCAGACACACACTCCACTTCCCAGAAACAGCCAAGCACACAATCCACTTCCCGGACACAGCCAGACTCACAATCCACTTCCCAAACACAGCCAGACACACACTCCACTTCCCAGACACAGCCAGACACACAATCCACTTCCCAGACACAGCCAGACACACTCCACTTCCCAGACACAGCCAGACACAATCCACTCCCCAGACTCAGCCAGAAACACTCCACTTCCCAGACACAGCCAGACACACTCCACTTCCCAGACACAGCCAGACACACAATCCACTTCCCGAACACAGCCAGACACACTCCACTTCCCAGACACAGCCAGACACACTCCACTTCCCAGACACAGCCAGACACACTTCACTTCCCAGACACAGCCAGACACAATCCACTCCCCAGACTCAGCAAAATACAATCCGCTTCTCAGACTCAACCAAACACAATCCACTTTCCGGACACAGCCAGACACGCAATCCACTTCCCGGACTCAGCCAGACACACAATCGACTTCCCGGACACAGCCAAACACAATCCACTTCCCGGACACAGCCAAGCACACAATCCACGTCCCAGACACAGCCAGACACACAATCCACGTCCCAGACACAGCCAGACACACAATCCATTTCCTGGACACAGCCAAGCACACAATCGACTTCCCGGACACAGCCAAACACAATCCACTTCCCGGACACAGCCAAGCACACAATCGACTTCCCGGACACAGCCAAGCACAATCCACTTCCCGGACGCAGCGAGGCACACAATCCACTTTCCGGACACAGCCAGGCACATAATCCACTTCCCAGACCCAGCCAGGCACACAATCCACTTCCCAGACAGAGCCAGACACACAATCCACTTCCCGGACACAGCCAAACACACAATCCACTTCCCGGACACTGCCAAACACAATCCACTTCCCAGACACAGCCAGACACACAATCCACTTCCCAGACAGAGCCAGACACACAATCCACTTCCCAGACACAGCCAGGCACACAATCCACTTCCCAAACACTGCCAAGCACACAATCCACTTCCCAGACAGAGCCAGACACACAATCCACTTCCCGGACACTGCCAAACACAATCCACTTCCCAGACAGAGCCAGACACACAATCCACTTCCCGGACACTGCCAAACACAATCCACTTCCCGGACACAGCCAGGCACACAATCCACTTCCCGGACACTGCCAAGCACACAATCCACTTCCCGGACACTGCCAAGCACACAATCCACTTCCCAGATACTGCCAAGCACACAATCCACTTCCCAGACAGAGCCAGACACACAATCCACTTCCCAGACAGAGCCAGACACACAATCCACTTCCCGGACACTGCCAAACACAATCCACTTCCCGGACACTGCCAAACACACAATCCACTTCCCGACACAGCAACATACAATCCACTAAGTAGAATCACATGCACACACAATCGTACACATTATATACAAACATAGGTAAAAATAAACAGAGGAAACCAGCTGAACAGGCAAATATAATACATACCATATAGAACAACAAAACTAGTCATACATGGGACACAAAAATCAGCGAGATAAATACAATCATAACTAGACATCTCAAGATTCAAACAGGGCAATAAAACCAGGCACATGCACAAGTAAACCAGGCATAAATTTACACAACGGCTTTTCATCTGTTTCAAAACCTCTCCCCGCATTTCACAGGACAAACTATTTTGAACTGGCTGCTGTGACCTGTGAAAGCAACCATTTAGTGCACAGCAAAATTCCACCTGAAGCACAGATATAAATTTGACCAATTGGTGTTGGTAGCTGCGGAAATGCAGTTGGTCAAGTCACCAAGAGAACTCATGCTCTTCTTCATTAACAGGCAGATGGAATCCCAATTTAATATTTCATTCAAACAATACACAAGTTAACACATTTCTTTCCACCATGACAAAACATTCTATAATCAAGAATGTAATTTTAAAACTCTACAGTGGCCAGTTCTTATATGAATTATTTTTCACACACATAATCAGTTTACCTTAAGGAGTTTTGTGCTCATGCTTGAACTGATGGTGGTGGGATTAATGAACTGGAACGAGGGAGAAGCGTTGTTTGGATATTGCACTGGAAACCTCACAACCATCTTCACCCGTAGATTTCCACAATTCACTGAGACTGTGCAGTTGCGATTTACAGCATCCATCTGTACCATACAGAACACAAGAGTATTGATACCATTCGGACAGTTACAACAATGATGAAAGTCACCATGATTCAAAAGGTTTTCAGGGAAAACAAAATTTTCATTAAACTCAAGACTAAAATGGAACTCATCTTGCACCAGGTGTGCAGCTAAAATATCTTTAGAGTTGCAAAGAAAAATAAAAAACTTAAAACACAAGCCTGGGTGTGGGTATACTGAGAGCTTATTACACCTAATTCTCTCTTATAGCTACCAAGTATAGCTGTTGGGTTTTTAAAAATGGCTACCCTTTTTTCACTGCTCTGAGAAGCAATAGAGGGAGGAGAGGGAAGAGAGACAAAAACACAGCAGTGTGAAAAACATACATTACTCTAAACCCAGACTGAAATTCCTATTATCTGATATTCTAAACCAGAAGTTTAATTCATAGCCGCAGAGCTAAGCCCAGTACCTTTTTTTTAATTTAAGGCATCCTAGTAGGCTACAATTCAACAGTAAAGCGTGTCAACATTACATAGTAATATGCAAATAACTTCAAATCAATATTACTGATACTTTCATTTTCATTCAGGGTTCTGTAGCAGGGTCATTTAGATCCAAAAGATTAACTCTGTTTCTCTCCACGGATGCTGCCAGACATGCTGTGCTTGTCCAGCATTTTCCGTTTTCTTTCATTTTCATTAGTGGATTATTTCCGTGGTACTATTAATGTGAGCAATTAACCAGAATACAAGGGAAAGACAGAACATTTTAATTTGTGATTTCTGTCAAATAATTTCATTCTTATCAGTCAATGTTACAGGACATGATCACCAAAAACAGTGTTCAAGAATAGGAGAGCAGGAAGTGCCAAACAAAGAGAGCCCAACCATTGGAGCAGTAATTTGTTGTATTCACATTTACCTCATCAACCGTCACATTGCGGATTTGCAGATTAACCAATGAGAATTCTTGTTGCAAGGTCTGCGGTAGTCCTGGGTAATCAGGTTTGGAGCCGATTATGACATGGTTATGAAAATCTTCCCTTAATACTGGTATAAAAAAAAAGGACATGCAGAGTGTAATTGCAGTTCATGCAATGCAAAATACCTTTCCAAAGGAAACATATTTGGGCAGGGCAAAGGGTGGTTATCAACAAGCATGGGAAAACAGACATTTGTCATGTAAAATACAGTGGGAGAAGGACTGACTGTATAAAGACTCAGTCAGGCTCCCGGCTCGTAGTTAAACAAGTTTAATCTAGAAAATAATAATAATCTTTAATAATAATAAATCTTTATTGTCACAAGTAGGCTTACATTAACACTGCAATGAAGCTATTGTGAAAATCCCCTTGCCGCCACACTACGGCGCCTGTTCGGGTACACTGAGGGAAAATTCAGAATGTCCAATTCACCTAACAAGCGCATCTTTCAGGGCTTGTGGGATGAAACTGGAGCACCAGGAGGAAACCCACGCAGACACGGGGAGAACGTGCAGATTCCGCACAGACAGTGACCTAAACTGGGAATTGAACCCGGGTCTCTGGCGCTGTGAAGCAACAATGCTAACCATTGTGCTGCCCAGAGAAAACAGAGAACATCCATTAAGAGCTCCTTAGCCTGCATATATTTTACATAGACATACAGCACCAAGATTCTATTATAAAAACACTCCTCCCTCCTGTGTTCCCTGGTAGGTCATGCATGCATTCTCAAAATGGCAGGCAATGTGGAACTGTTGTGTATAAGACTATCAACCTAACTGAACTAAACAGAAACAAGCATCCAATATGGATATATGCCTCCAAATATCTTTCTTTTGAATTATAACAAAAAAGCATGAAAATAGCCTGCAGTTTTTTCTCTAAAACAGGCTATGGCTTTTAACGGCCAATCTATTTTTCAAAGTACTGTTTTAAATCCGCAGTGAAGATAAAAAAATGCAAAATTGCATTCAACTTCAAATCAGGGCAATGTCAAGAGGAAAACTTGTGCCTTGATGGGTTCTTGTGCATCCACTCTACTTTTAGCTCACACTCTCAGGTTTTTGATACAAAGTCTAACTATAGCCCAACGTCACTAGCACTGGTCTCATCAGCTCCACTTCCAAGAGTCAATACAGAATCACTGCACAAGTCTTCTTGAATAACTGGGGCAAGGACAGGTTACTTTTTAAATTGTAATAACGCGGCCTATGGTGCTATATGGACAGAAAATTGTTCATCTCTGCGCTGAAATGTTAATGCTACAGGGTGATTGTACAGTCCTGTGTACTTTACCGAATCGACAAAGTATTCAAATAATAGTAAGACGATTGGCATTTCTGCCCCAATTTCCCCCAATCCCTCAGCAGCAACCAGAGACAGATCTCGAGATGGCCAATGCTTGTTAATAGACTAGATTTAGGTAAAGAAAGGCAAATATCCTTCCCCACCTCCCAATAGAAAAAAATATTTTTTAATAGCGTTTGATAAGGTTCCCCACGGTCGGCTATTGCAGAAAATACGGAGGCTGGGGATTGAGGGTGATTTAGAGATGTGGATCAGAAATTGGCTAGTTGAAAGAAGACAGAGAGTGGTAGTTGATGGGAAATGTTCAGAATGGAGTTCAGTTACGAGTTGCGTACCACAAGGATCTGTTCTGGGGCCGTTGCTGTTTGTCATTTTTATAAATGACCTAGAGGAGGGCGCAGAAGGATGGGTGAGTAAATTTGCAGACGACACTAAAGTCGGTGGAGTTGTAGACAGTGCGGAAGGATGTTGCAGGTTACAGAGGGACATAGATAAGCTGCAGAGCTGGGCTGAGAGGTGGCAAATGGAGTTTAATGTGGAGAAGTGTGAGGTGATTCACTTTGGAAAGAATAACAGGAATGCGGAATATTTGGCTAATGGTAAAATTCTTGGTAGTGTGGATGAGCAGAGGGATCTCGGTGTCCATGTACATAGATCCCTGAAAGTTGCCACCCAGGTTGATAGGGCTGTGAAGAAGGCCTATGGTGTGTTGGCCTTTATTGGTAGAGGGATTGAGTTCCGGAGCCATGAGGTCATGTTGCAGTTGTACAAAACTCTAGTACGGCCGCATTTGGAGTATTGCGTACAGTTCTGGTCGCCTCATTATAGGAAGGACGTGGAAGCTTTGGAACGGGTGCAGAGGAGATTTACCAGGATGTTGCCTGGTATGGAGGGAAAATCTTATGAGGAAAGGCTGATGGACTTGAGGTTGTTTTCATTAGAGAGAAGAAGGTTAAGAGGTGACTTAATAGAGGCATACAAAATGATCAGAGGGTTAGATAGGGTGGACAGCGAGAGCCTTCTCCCGCGGATGGAGGTGGCTAGCACGAGGGGACATAGCCTTAAATTGAGGGGTAATAGATATAGGACAGAGGTCAGAGGTGGGTTTTTTACGCAAAGAGTGGTGAGGCCATGGAATGCCCTACCTGCAACAGTAGTGAACTCACCAACATTGAGGGCATTTAAAAATTTGTTGGATAAGCATATGGATGATAAGGGCATAGTGTAGGTTAGATGGCCTTTAGTTTTTTTTCCATGTCGGTGCAACATCGAGGGCCGAAGGGCCTGTACTGCGCTGTATCGTTCTATGTTCTAATTCCCACATGATGGCAGTGTCAGGACACTGAATAAAGAATTGAGAAACAGTGACAATTACCTGCAAGTAAAGAAAAGCTGGGACTGGTTGTAGAAACCTTATAGTTTAGACCCCCAGGTTCTGATACTTCAAATGCCTATCATACTCAGAAAACTCCTTTAATCGGTTTCAATGCTAACATTTGGTCTCCCAGTCTCCACTTCGCTGCTGCTTGAGCGGTAGTCCACTGAAGCAACACAGTGTAGAGAAGTCAATTTTGAAGTTAGTGACTACTTTACCTTCATCCTCCTCATTTACATGACTTAGCGTTGGGTGAGGATCAGTATCCTGTGGGTGAAGGGCTTTATCTGTCTCTGGGAGCAGGGTAATGCCATCAGTTAAGTCATCGCCATCCAGCATGTCATTTGCACAGAGCTGGAACAAAACAGCTGATCAAAACATGCTGCTGGTGAACTTACATTGAGAAGTTAACTACTACTAAAGTCAAATAACCACACCTTTCACACCAAAGTGCCGCACAGTTGCAGCCTTGCAAATCACCCTCTTCCCAAGTACAATAGTTATATCCCTCCCCAGGTCATACAAGGACACCCTCAGCACCCTAACATGCACACAGCCACATTTCTCCACTGAAATGCTACCCAGCCTCCAGTTTCTCCATTTTCCCCAACAAGCTCAAATTTGTTACTAAATAGAAAATAATCATCCACCCACCTCACCCAAGAGAAAAGTACCTTTACTAGACATTCACTACCTCTCATTTGCTCTGCCTCC
Organism: Scyliorhinus canicula; assembly: GCF_902713615.1. Taxonomy (NCBI): domain Eukaryota; kingdom Metazoa; phylum Chordata; class Chondrichthyes; order Carcharhiniformes; family Scyliorhinidae; genus Scyliorhinus; species Scyliorhinus canicula. The sequence goes on along the minus strand of NC_052154.1, from coordinate 77,718,581 downwards.
CTTTCCTTCCCATCTCCTGATGACCTTCTTACTGCTATCAACACAGTAAATAATGCAGGGCAGGCGAAGGTGAAAGCTCCATGCGCAATACAGCCTAATGCATCGCAGAACAAGGTTTTGAGGAAGATCTCAGCTTATCATATATAACTGATATCAATTCCAGTCCCTAGTTTCAGATATTTAGTTGAGGGGATGTGCTGAAGTTACATTCACCCATTTACAAGTCAATCTCCCCCTAAAATTGCATTCAAACGATGGAATGTAAAATGGAATATACCATTACCCTATTCCTCCCCTCTCAGTCATGCGTATTTATGAGTAATAATTGAGGGAGGAAATCTACATATAAACACCTGACATGGCCCTTACTCTGTACAAAATTACTGCACGGAGAGCTGCCAAATATTTTATCATTAATATGTAAGGTAGGGATGAGATGCACAAATGGCAACGTCATTATTGGAACAACAGTTTACACCACCCGATGAGACATTAAGTGAAAAACCACTTACCCGTTGCAATTGCGTATCGATCCGCCACATCCGTAACGTCTGGTCACGTGACCAGGTAACCAACTGATAGTCCTTCAATTCTACAAAAAGGCAGGAAACCAGATTTAGAATATAGCCAGACTCCAGTTCAGTCTAAACATTCCTTACATCTGCAATCACTGTGAAATGAACTGTGAACAAGGAGGACCACCTGGCGGCAGACTTTGAAGGGCACAAATTATTAACACAGGCACAATTGAGTTTGGAGTAATTTGGTTTGAAGCTTGGATAATCAACAATTACTCTACCAGACCATATATCCATATCTATGGACAAGTCTGAACCATCTGTTTCTGAAACACAGAGCTACTCACCACATTTTCTTACAACAATATTGGGCTCCTCCCATTGCAAGTGGTGGGACAACCCTAATAATAAAGGATAAGATAAAGACTGCGAAGAGAAAGGATCAGAATCCCAGAAAACCAGTGTGTAGAATCGGTATGGGTGTACCCATGAAATAAAGGACAGAAAGCACTGGATGGAATAGTCTATACGTCCCCTAACAGTAATTATTTGATAGAGTACAATTCAGGAAATTAGGATAAAACAATCATCCTAAATTTTTATGCAGACCGAGCAAACCAAATTGGCAAACGTAGTTTGAAGGAGCTGCTCAGGGAAAGTATTTGCAACGGTTTTGTGGCAATTTTAGACTTGGTACTGCATAATGGGACAATCCTGTGGCAAAGGATCGACTTGGAAACAGTAATGAAAATGTTAGAATTCTACATTAAGTTTGAGTGATGTGGTCAAGAACAGAACTAGGATTATAAATTTAAACAACGCCAATTGCGATGATAGGAGGAGTGCATTTTCTGAGAAAACTGGGACATTAGAGTAAAAGATATTAAGGTAGAGAAGCAATGGCTAACATCTACAAAAAATAATTTTCAACGAACGTACATTCTCTTGAACAATAAAGACTCCAGTGGAAAAATGCCACAGCCACAACTGACTAGACAGGTTATAGACAGAACTAGATTAAAAGTGGCTCAAGTTGCCAAAAAGGGCAGCAGGTCTAAGGATAGGGAGGGTTTCATAAATCAGCAAAGGTGACTAGCAAATCGATGGAGGACCTTGATTCGAAACCCGGCCCTGGGTCACTGTCCATGTGAAGTTTGCACATGGTAACTTCATGTCCGTGTCTGCTGGGTATCACCCCCACAACCACAAATGTGCAGGGTAGGTGGATTGGCCATGCTAAATGCCCCTTAATTGGGGGAAAAAAGATTAGGGCTCATGAGAATGCAGGTAGTATATTAGGGGCTTGGAGGGGAACTTCCACATGGTGGTGTTCCCATGTGTCTGCTGCCCTTGTCCTTCTAGTACTCGCAGCTGTGGGTTTGGAAGGTGCAGTCTGAGAAGTCTTGGTGAGTAACTTGGAACAATATTGCCATGCCTTCGTTGTCACTGGGTCAAAATCATGGAACTACCCCAATCTAACAGCAGTATGAGTGCAGTGATTCAAAAAAGCAGCTCGACCCTGCCTGCTGAAGCTTTTAGGGATGGTTTTGCCAGTGGCACTTATATTCAAAAAATTGGAAAACACAGAATTTTTTTTAAAAAGCTGAAAGAGCAGATGTTGGCATGTAGAATGATTTGATGATCCTTGTACACAAATCACAGGAAGTTAAAACACAGGTACAGCAAGCAGCTAGCTCTTATTGTAGGAGGATTGGAGTAAAAGGGTAAGGAAGTCTTGCTGTATTTGCAGAGGACTTTGGGTGAGGCCATACCTAGAGTATTGTGTAACATTTTGGATGCCTTCCCCCAAAAAATATATACCTTCTTTGGAAGGTGCGCAACAAAGTTTCATTAAATTGATTACTGGATGAGAGGACAGTCCCCGTGAGGAGAAATAGTGTAGAATGGTCCTTTATTCTGAGGAGTTTAAAAGAATGAGCAAAGATCTCACTGAAACATATAAAATTCATAAGAAGGTGTGATGGAATGATGCTGAGAGGTCGTTTCTACTGGTTCACAAGTCTAGAACTAGGATGTCATAATCTCAGGATAAGACTCCGTCCATCTATGACTTGGATGAAGGGAAATTTCTTCACTGTGCAGGAGCTGAGAGCGACAATGAACAAGAAGATATTGATGTAATCAGCATATATGTAGATGCACTTATGAGGCTGACAATACAGGAACGGGATGTTAACGCAAGAGATGCTCTGACTATAAACAAATACACAAGAAAGAAAACATATTGGAACAATCCCATCGAACAGGACAAGAGAGAAGAGGCATTGGAAGAAGACAATGTGTTTGACCACATCAAAGGTGGCAGGGGAGGAATTTTGCACAATGGCCCACATAAAGAACGTTATTTGTAATTTTACCTCAGACAGGAACCTGACTGGAGGAATTCAAACAAGCAGCTGCAAGAGACGAGCATAAATCAGAGGGACAACAGATTGAATGCCAGAGAGGAGCGCGCTGATTGTTTGCAAGAACAGAAATTAAACCCAATCTCATAACTGAAAGGATGAACCTATTGGAGATAACAGGCTGGGCAGGTCAATGTTGAAGGGGAACATTTAACGTCATAAAGCCTGAGCCAGGTTAACAAATTGGTCTGTTAACCTTCCCCACATATAAAAACACAGTAGCAACTATAACTGTTACTCATGTAGCCCTTTCTTCTTTGAATGTCATGTTGATTTTTAAATTAACAAGTATTTAAGGAGCACATAAGTTAGGGACTATTCATTTTGTACGGCACTCAGACTTCTCCCACAGATTAGAAGAGAAAAATTAGAACCTTATTCACAGATTAAGGTTAGAATAGAAAGACATCTCACAGGTCTTGCATCTGATTTGACCTCACCTTGGACTTAAGGCTTACATCTGTTTTGGGGCCCTTACCTTCCCTCTGTTTTCGCCACTGAAATTCTAGCACAACATCATCGTGTCCAACGAAGGTATGAACTGGAACATTCAGGTCTAAAACATTCCAGAGAAGGAGACTATTTTCACCACGACGTAGCTGTGGAACCATCACTGTCACCAAGCCATTGCTGAACGGCTGTGAAGGACAGGAAAAAATTCTACTGTGAATTACAACAGGCAAATTGCAGTTAATTCTTAAAGGAAAACGCCATGTCTAATTTTCAAACACAAAAATCACTACTGTACCTACTTCAGGATAACAAAAACACCGGATCAAAGATACAAAGCCAATGAAGTCATTCAACTAATCAAATTTATTTATTTCAGTGCATCCTGTCAGCGCTCGAGTAGAACATCCCCAGGGAATCTACCACATGACAATGCAATGCACTGCACTAAATTTGGTAGGATATGCAAGTTGGGCTTTCTGCTGTGCTTTGAAAGGATGGAGTTAAGTGGAAGCTGGATAATTACCAGAGAAAAAGGCAAAAAGAAAATAAAGTTATCCTCAGCTGGTCTTAACATCACCCTATGCCCAAAACAGCTACATCTCAACAGACATCGCCCCTAATTTTGTGCAGTTGAGAAGAAGTGCAGAAAGGAAGAGTCATAGATCATAAGAATCTATTCATTTTCCAGTTAATTCAAACTGTACTTGAATCAACACAAACAGGTAGTCCTTTCTAATTTCTAACTGTTCAAGATCTAGAGCAAGTTCATCAATATGTTTAATACTCAACAAAACATATAGTTAATACCAAAATTAAAAGAGCCGGGGGGAGAGAGAGCACGAGAGAGAGAGAGAGAGAGAGAGCGAGAGAGAGAGAGCGAGAGAGAGAGAGAAACATAACCATCCTTCACCCAATGACACCAAATGGGAAAACTACTTACTGTGTACCGGGCCTTCCACACTGGCACTTGACAGGAAAGGATGTTCAGATATTTCCGTGGTTGTCGGTGATCCCAGAACTAGAGACCAGGAAGAGAAAAATGGATTTGGGTTCAACAGATGTACACCTTTTTTTATAGAGTACCCAATTAATTTTTTCCAATTAAGGGGCAATTTAGCGTGGCCAATCCACCTACCGTGTACATCTTTGGGTTACGGGGGCGAAACCCATGCAAACACGGGGAGAACGTGCAAACTCCACACGGACAGTGACCTGGGACCTAGGTGTCGTGAGGCAGCAGTGCTACTCACTGCACCACCGTGCTGCCTGTATATCTTCTTCTTAACAGGTATGAACTAAGAACTCGGGCATGGGAACGAGCACTTACTCTGACAGAGTTGTCTTGGCTCGACGTAGCAAAGATGTGCTCATTCTCTGGGTGCCAGTCTAGTCCATGGATTTTTGACAAGTGAGCAGCTATATATTCCACAGCTGTGTTAGGTTTCTAGGGAAAAAAATACATTTTGTCAAGGTATTATATTAAAATACGTGCAAAAACTCTGTGCTTGAGGCAAAAGTCTTTTCACTCAGCCTTAATTATCCATTCTCCCAGCTTCATAACTTCCCTGATCAGTTAATGTACCTTGTCTGCTCCGAAGAAGCTAACGTACATGTCTTACTTTCCATCAATTTAAATGTAGATTATACCCACCCATTGATGTTACACTTGTCTATTCCATTAATCCTTCAGCATTGTTGTCATTTTTTAGCTTCGATCTTTACAAATAACAAGACAATGCCAACCCCAACAATTTTCCTATGCACAGCTATCAATTACACTTAAGCATTCTATACATTATCACCTAGATTCAAAAGCTTTCATTCCACGTTAACAGAGTCATGATGCTGAAAACTTCTCGGGAAATTGCTATTCTTTGTTCAACATTTTGGTTGCTGGCTGGTTGGCTGATGTTACTGAACTGCCCATTTAAACCATTTTTTTGCTACTAACTCCGTACCCACATGGTTTACTCAAAAAAGGTAAGTTTTTTCCCTCAGAGGTCCTCTTTGTTTGCTGTTATGTATTCCTCCAAAATACTAGAGAATCCCCCTTGATCTTCATTCTTGAGTGCAGAAAAAAAAGCTCCATGCCTTCTCATCGTTCTTTTTCTATACTTCCTTATCTGAGGAAGGATGTTCTTGCTATGGAGGGAGTGCAGCGAAGGTTTACCAGGCTGATTCCTGGGATGGGAGGACTGTCATGTGAGGAGAGACTAAGTCGGATAGGATTTTATTCATTGGAGTTTAACAGAGTGAGGGGGGATCTCATACATATTTATAAATGACTGACAGGATTATACAGGGTCGATTCAGAAAAAATGTTGCCGATGGTGGGGGAGTTCAGAACAAGGGGTCACAGTTTGAGGATATGGGGTAAACATTTTAGAACTGAGGTGAAGAGAAATTTCTTCATCCAGAGAGTGGTGAATCTGTGGAATTCACTACCACAAAAAATAGTTGAGGCCAAAACATTGTGCAATTTCGAGGAGTTGATTATACCTCCTGGGGCTGAAGGAATCAAGAACATGAGGGGTACAGGCTGGATCAGGGTGTTGAATTTGATGATCAGCCATGACCATAATGAATGGCAGAACAGGTTCAGAGGGCCAAATTGAATCCTCCTGCTTCTATTTTCTATGTTTGTTTCTATGTAAACACACACACATAATATATATTTAATATATAAAAAGTAACACAATTTTCCCCCAACCGTCCAGGTATTCTAAGATGATGCGATTAAAATTTCAGTTGCTGGAGCTTTGTCCAGAAACCTACTGTCCTGCACAAGTCCAGCCCTGGTTTTTCATGACAACCATTACTTATTTAGCCTTCTTCCAGTTCACACATCTGGCAATGGGAAGTTGGATGATGCTAGAGATGGCAGCATGACCATACATTAGATCTGATGTCTGCCTGAAGCATCTTTCAGAGAGAAATGTCTTTTACCATCGTTACAGTTCTCTCAAAGCAAAAAATAATTAAATTAGTCAGGTGTAATTAGCATGGCATTCAGTGATTCTACGCATTGGGAACTAGACCAAACTAGAACTCGCTGCTCATGAACTCTATGCAAAAAACGAATTCAAAAAGGTCCAGATGTTTAACATTAAATCTGCAGGTACACACAAGCACAATGTCTAAAGTTCAGCCATTCCAAAGCAACACTCACCCGCTTGTCCCAGATTCGGACGTCTCCATCATGGCTCGTTGCCAAGCAGCACGAGTTCTTTTTGTTCCATTTCACCTGAGAAGCTCCAGCTACACAATGTGGAAAACCGATAAAGAAACCTAAACAGGCCACTTGTGCAACGCAGGTAAATTACAACCCCTTACTCGTCGATTGTACTGTTTAATCCAAATCGCCTAGAACTATTTCCCCTAATCCCCTTGACACAATGCAGTAGTGAGTTCACCAATCTTACAAAGCCATGAAAAATATTCCCACTGGACAAGCTTCAGCAGAGCAACAGACGAACTGGCGCTGGAGGGTGTGCAGAGGGGATTCACTAGGTTAATCCCAGAGCTGAAGGGGTTGGATTATGAGGAGAGGTTGAGTAGGCTGGGACTGTACTCGTTGGAATTTAGAAGGATGAGGGGGGGATCTTATAGAAACATTTAAAATTATGAAGGGAATAGATAGGATAGATGCGGGCAGGTTGTTTCCACTGGCGGGTGACAGCAGAACTAGGGGGCATAGCCTCAAAATAAGGGGAAGTAGATTTAGGACTGAGTTTAGGAGGAACTTCTTCACCCAAAGGGTTGTGAATCTATGGAATTCCTTGCCCAGTGAAGCAGTTGAGGCTCCTTCATTACATGTTTTTAAGGTAAAGATAGATCGTTTTTTGAAGAATAAAGGGATTAAGGGTTATGGTGTTCGGGCTGGAAAGTGGAGCTGAGTCCACAAAAGATCAGCCATGATCTAATTGAATGGCGGAGCAGGCTCGAGGGGCCAGATGGCCTACTCCTGCTCCTAGTTCTTATGTTCTTATGTGTTTACCTTTTGGTAAAACCTCAAGTCATTACAGATATTTGGTGCAGAGGTCAGCTAATATTAATCGTGGGAGGAAACCCAAGCAACATTATAAACCTCTGAGTTGTATCATTCAACTTTCATACAACAGTCAGGATTCAGGTTAGCTCCTGCACGCAGGGACTAGGGGCTTCCAAATGTTTAGTTGGTTTGCATGGTTTATCCAAATGCTTGATGGCTAACTCTTTAGAAGTCACCAGTTAATGAACACCAAGTTATGTGCCCTATAAGGGCTTGTTTGACATAAAGATTAGACTATTGAACAAGTCAATTTGGTAGAACTAGCTGTATCAACTGCACAAACAGAAAGACATGAGAGTTTACATACAGAAATCCTCAGAGATTGCAGGACAGGTTGAAACGGTAGTTAAAAGACCATACAGGCTTGACTTTATAAATAGAGACACCGGGCACAGATGTGAGAAAATCAATCACTGGTTAAGCCCCTGCAGGAACAGTGTGTCCAATTCTGGGCACTGCATTTAAAGAAGGCCTCAGAGAGCAATGCAGAAGAGATTTAATGAAATGGTACAAAGGATGAGCGACTTCAGTTATGTGGAGATACTATAGGAGCTGTTCTTACGAGCAGAGAAGGGAAGATTTAATGGTCATGTTCAAAATCATGAAACATTTTAACAAGTTCCTCTCGCTCACTGTTTCCAATATCAGGAAGATCAGTAACCAGAGAACACATATTAAGGTGACTGGCAAAAGAGGGGAGAACAGTTTTATGCTGTGGTATCTTGGGCACTTGGAACTGAACCAGCACAAACTCACTTCTTTTCTGGACTACAAACTTTCTTTTTGTATGGAAGAACACACTCTTGCACACAAGCACACCATTTCAATCCAGGAAAGAATAAATGCTGATCAGTCACATTTTATGCATCAGCTTCAATCGAATTTCACATTCCAAGAAACGCTACTGTCCCACCATTTGACAATTTCCCACAACTTTTATCCATTTCTGCGTAAGTTCACTGTCCACGTACGCGCAGAAAACAAATGACACATTGGCCCACGCGCCGGCAGCAATGCAGTTAAAAATAGTTAGAATATTGTTAACAAAGCTATGCATGTTACAGATTATGTAAAGGAACAAAAGTGTATTATATTTATTTTATTTTTTAAAAACAGAGTGCAGAGAATAGCAACATGTTGCAGGTATTGATGTCAGCTGCCAGGATTACTTTGAAAATGCACCATAGAAGCTCAAAGATTATCGAGGGAAATATGGGTAGTGTTTTGTTCTGAATAAAATAGCTCTTTCTAGTTCCAAGCTCCACTATCCAGGATTATTAATTTTCTTCTGTAGTTTCCGTTCACATTAAGATTTCTGTGAGTTGTTGAATTTTATTTTTAAAACAAAAAGAGAAACTAAATGGAGAGTATAAGTTTGAGGTTGGGGAAATGGGCAGTTCTGTCATGGAATGAAGCAGTACGACTACGCATGCACTGCTTTAGAACCAAACACAGCCTCCCAAACGTTCACTGCTACTTTTGTGCAGCTACACATTAAAAGAACAAAGAAGAATACACCACAGGAACAGGCCCTTCGGCCCTCCAAGCATGTGCCTAACTAAAACCGTATACACTTACGGAGTCCGTATCCTTCCATTCCCATCCTACTCATATATTACATACATACCGTGAGGTGGGGCCTCACGGTAGCATGGTGGTTAGCATCAATGCTTCACAGCTCCAGGGTCCCAGGTTCGATTCCCGGCTGGGTCACTGTCTGTGTGGAGTCTGCACGTCCTCCCTGTGTGTGCGTGGGTTTCCTCCGGGTGCTCCGGTTTCCTCCCACAGTCCAAAGATGTGCGGGTTAGGTGGATTGGCCATGCTAAATTGCCCGTAGTGTAAGGTTAATGGGGGGATTGTTGGGTTACGGGTATACGGGTTACGTGGGTTTAAGTAGGGTGATCATTGCTCGGCACAACATCGAGGGCCGAAGGGCCTGTTCTGTGCTGTACTGTTCTATGTCTATGTCTACTCACCTACAGCTGATAGGGACACTGATGGCTTCCGTGTGTCCCTAAAGAGACAGAAAAACATCTGGTGAGGGAACTTGATCCTTGACTGTAATAGTAACAGGTGACACTCAGGAACATCAATTCAAAACTGACTTTTACAAACTGGCAATTTTATGTGCAAGTCTCCAGTACTCCAGCAAATAGAAAGCCCAAATGTCAATTTCACACTAACAATGATCTTATTTTTTAATATGTACAGAAACCCATCACTATGGTTAAAAACCTCCCTGGCTGGGGGGCTCCTTTCTTCCATGTCGGCCCCTGTAGCCCTGCACCATGTTGCTTCGGGGCTAGCATGGAGAAGGGTGACACCGTGCATGCACGTGTTGACGCTGGGGCCATTGCGCATGCACGGATCCCGCGGCGCCCATTTGACACTGGGATCAGCAGCTGGAGAGGTGTGAACCGCTCCAGTGCTGTGCGGGGCCAGAATTGCTGATCCTGAGGCTGTGTTGACACTGTCCGGAAATGTGACGGCGTTTACGGCAGCGTCAACACAGCCTCAGGATCAGAGAATCCCACCCCCTAGGTTTGCACAGTGTCAGGGTCCTTCCTTCTGATTCCCTTATTTCCCCTTTCTTTAATTTTGCTGTTATCATTTTGATCCATGTATGTTTTTTTTTAAATATATTTTTAGAGATTTTCCATTTTACTATACATTTTACAACAAAACACATATTATCCCAGCAGGTGATACACAAAACTAACATAACAAAACCCCCAACCAACCGTATCCACCAAGAGAAGGAAACCAAAAACAAATAAAACAAACCCCAAACCCTACCCCGCCCCAGCAACTAATGGCGACTAATTCCTTAAAGTTGGTCATGAATGTCTGCCATCTCCAGTAGAATTCTTCACCCGACCTCATAAAGGTGTACATGACTTACTTCAGGTAGACGAATTCCATCAGGTCACCCAACCATGTCCCAGCAGAACTTACCTCCGGTCAATCAAAGAACATCTGCTTGTCTGCTATGGGGGTGTGGTTTCATGGTTTTATGTTCATTCTTTTCGTTAATTTATTGCTTTTGTATTGGGGGGGGGGGGGGGTTACTGTTTTTCTTTGTTTTGTCGGTTAAAATTTGAATTAAAATTTTTTTTTAAAAAAACAATCAAAGAACATCTGCCTTCACTCCAGTCTGTATGCGAGTCCGATGCCCCAAAGATGGCCCGAGGACAAGGCTCCAGATTGCTATTCAGAATCGCTGACATGATGCTGAAGAAGGAGGCCCAAAAGCTTACCAGTTTGGGGCAAGGCCAGAACGTGTGTGAGATTCGTTCCCCCCCCCCCCCCCGCGCGAACACCGCTCGCACCTGTCTGCTATCTCCAGAAAATAAACACTCATTTTTGCTTTGGTCAGGTGCGCCCTATGCACCACCTTCAGCTGGATTATAACAAGGGACTCACTCCACACCTCATTCAATATAGGTTCTAACTTCCTCTCTTCCACTTCGCCTTCACCCCATCCGCCGAGTCTGAATGCTCAGACAGAATTCGCCCATAAATACCAGACATGTTACCCTCCTCCAACCCCACCAGCGAAGGGATCCTTTCCAACAAGAGACGTCCACAGTGCCACGGGAAATGTTGGGAAGGCCACCCGTGCAAAATTCCTTATCTGGGAGGTACCTGAACCAGTTTGACTCCACAAACCCAAACTTTGCCAACAACTCCTTCAAACTGGCAAACCCTCTGCAAACAAATCCCCGAATCTCTCAAGTCCCTTCCCACACCCTGAACGTGGTGTCCAACCACGACGGCTCAGTAAGTGATTCGTACAGATAGGGGCCATCCTGGATATGAATTTAAGCTTAAAATGCTGCCCAAATTGTCTTCATATCCTTAAAGTGGACACGGCCACCAGGTTTGAGGAGTACCTAGCCAGAGAAAACAAAAGCGAGGCTGTCACCAGTGTACCCAGATTAGATCCCCTATCCGACCTCGTCTTTATCTGTCCCCATATGGAACCTGTGTCACTGAACATTCCCAGCACCTACTCAGCATTGGTCGTCCAATAATAATAAACCAAATTCAGCAATACTCGGCCCCCCCGACCGCCTATCCCTTTGAAGAACTACCCTATGGACCCTTGGGGTCTTGCCTGCCCATATAAAAGATGAGATCAACCTACTTACCCTCACAAAAAATGATTTAGATAGGAAAATAGGGAGACATTGAAACAAAAAACTTGGCAGAACATTAATTTTAATAGACTAGACTCTGCCCACCAGGGATAGGGGAAGGTTGTCCCATTTTTGCAGATTGCACTTAACCCTGTCCACCTGATTTGCAAAGTTCAATTTATGAAATCGGGTCCAATCATGTATTTCTGAAACTGCAGAGACCTAAATGAAACTAGTGAAAATCATTAAACTGGAAACAGAAAACCTCAAACTGAAGGCATAAATTTAAGGAAGGTGTGCTATAGACATTCATCTGAAACAAAGAATTTTATCACTTTCATTATTATTGTCACACCTCCCCCCCCTTCTCCCCGGTGTTTGTCTGTCTAATGTGTGCCTCTGCATCTATAAAATATTTAGAAGCTGGGTCGAGTTTAAGTAAGGGGTTAAGAATTAGATAATAGTTAGCCTGTTGTATTTGCTGCATATTTAATTATAGTTACTAATATTAATAAAATCAATACTGTAGCGAATCCGGGTCAAGTGGGGCTGGAACTGACCGCATTCTTTCCCAGGGAGTCATAACTGTAGGGCAGTGTTAAGTGAGTTTAACCTGATTAAACTGCAGTTTCCCAATACTGCAGTTGGGAAGCAACAGTATGATTCCTACTACTTGTCCAAGTGGTCAGGGTCATCTGGACATGAAACATTAGCTCTTTTCTCTCCCTACAGATGCTGCCAGACCTGCTGAGATTTGCTAGCATTTTCTCTTTCGTTTCAGATTCCAGCATCCGCAGTAATTTGCTTTTATCGATGTATTCCTCACTTCTCACCGTCCAAGGCCCTAAACACTCTTTCCAGAAAAGTAGCAATTACTTATTTTATTCTACCTGCCCCTCCTCATCTTTCTGAACAGCATAGGACCCATCACATTTCAATCTCTCCCCAGTTTTGATGAAGAGTCATCTGAGACATTGAAACACAAATTTGGTTTCTCCCACCACAGATGCTGCCGGACCTACTGGGTTCTTCCAGCTTTTTCTGTTTTTATTTCAGATTTCCAGTATCTCTTAACATTTTGCTTTAAATCGTTGTCTTAAGTAGGCCAATCCCAGTCACAAAGCGGTGGGCTAAATCTCAACAAGATCAGCCACCTCCATAAATGGTATAATGCTTGCAGCACTTTCCTGTTTGCAACAAGAACCTGAATTTGTCAAGTGCCTTACACACAAACATAGGAATTAGGATTGGGAGTAGACCATTTGCCTCCTGAAGCCTGCTACACCATTTGGTAAGATCATGGTTGATGGGAATGTGGTCTCAACTCTACCGTCCTGCCTTTCCCCTTTTATGCTTTGACTCCTTTGTCAATTAATAATCTAACTAGGCCTTAACATTCAATGGTTCAGCCTTCTTTGCTCCCTGGGAAAATAATTCTGCAGATTAACAACTATCAGAGAAAGAATTTCTCATCTGTCGTAAATAGTGGTCTTTTATTTTTAAACTGTGTCCCCTTGTTTTAGTCTCTCTCATAAAGGGAATCATCCTCTCAGAATCCACCCCGTCAAGTCCCCTCAGGACCACGTATATTTCAGTAAGATTACCTCTCATTCTTCTAAACGCCAATGGATATCGGCTCAACTTGTCCAGTTTTTCCTAATTACCCCTTTATCACTCAAGTGAACCTTCTCTGAATTGCTTCTGAGCAATTATATCCTTTCTGAAGTAAGGAGACCCAGAATTGTACACAATGGGATCTCACCAACGTCCTGTACAACTGCAACAAACATCCTTACTTTTATATTCCCTTCCCCTGCCAAGAAATGACAACATTATTTACCTTCCAAATCACTTGCTGTGCCTGCCCCCAGGTTTTTGTAATATATGTACCAGGACACCCAAATCCCACTGTACTGAAGAGTTCGGCAATCTCTTTCCAGTTAAATAATACACTGCTTTTCTGCTCTTACTGGCAGTGGACAAGTTCATATTTTCCAACATCAACTAAATTTTTGCCCACTCATTTAATCACATCTTTGCTGACACCTTATGTCTTCTTCCCAACTTGCTCACCTACCAATCTTTGTGTCAAAAGGCAAACTTAGCAACCATACATTCAGTTCCTTCATCCAAAACATTTACACAAATCAGGCTTGTCCAACCCTTGGGGATCAGAACCGGACCTTCAAAGCCTCAGTATCCAGCCCGCAGACTTGCCCCAAATTACGGTTAAATTCAACAAAAGATCTGCAAGTATCTGCTTGTGCAATCAGAGACCGATTCTCTCCTGTGTTTGCAGCCGATCGGCTCGCCAGCGAGCACCCTCCCCCCAACCATTAGGAGTTCTTTGATATGGCATCTTATCAAATGCTATTTGGGATCTCAAGAACACTATCTATCTTAACACAACATTATAAACAGCTATGTATCAATGATACATCAGAAACAAGTGATCCCATCTTCTTTCTAAAGGAATGTGACCTATAGATGGTGTTGACAAGTAATGAATCAATTTCATCGAGAGCGAGCTTAGTAGAACATAGAACATTACAGCGCAGTACAGGCCCTTCGGCCCTCGATGTTGCGCCGTCCTGTGAAACCCCTCTAAAGTCCCTCTACACTATTCCCTTATTCGTCCATATGCCTATCCAATGACCATTTGAATGCCCTTAGTGATGGCGAGTCCACTACTGTTGCAGGCAGGGCATTCCACGCCCTTACTACTCTCCGAGTAAAGAACCTAGTAATATCTTGCAAATCTACCCAAGCTGGATTAAAAAAAACATCCATGACCAAAATATGACAAATTTGCAGGCTTCTGGGAAAAAGCAGGGGTGTCGGTCTAATTAGAAAACTTCTTCAAAGAGCCTGCAGAGGGCAAATAGCTTCCTTCTGTATGTTTATATAAGAATTAGATCCCCGTCCCGCCACTAAAATGGATTTCAAACTCTTCCCTCCACCATTAAACAGGATTGTGATGGTTACACCAGCATCTATCACTGAGAAGGACATCTAGTGCCTCCACCATCCCGAGCATTTACCACGACAGAGTAGTTCAGATAATCTCTTTAAATGCAATTCAAAGTAATTCATTGTAATTATTACCATGCGGATCAATCACCACTATATCTAGCACCTAATTCAGCAGAACATCTTTCTCTAATTTATATGCTCATAATTCAGAACATAAAGAAAAATAACTCCTCCTGATGACACCAACAAAGGTTTGTAATTTTTACCCACCTCCCCTCCCAAACTTACTTGATATCCCAAATGTAGATGTAAGTGTCAACAGAGCTCGTAACAAGCAGCTCCGGTTCAAACCAAGACCACTCCAAATCACTACAAACAAGGGCAGACAAAGAAAACAAATTGAAGAACTGACTTGCAGAGAACATGTCAGTAAAAGAACAGGACCCGACATGCTCGCAAGCAGGTACCTTACAACATATAAAAGAGAATTCAAACGAAATTGTATTCATCCCAACCAAGTATCACTTCTAACATTAGGAAAATCATACATTTCAAATTCTCTGCACTGTGTATATTTTGATTATGTATATCACATTCTGTGAGAATAACCCTTTCTCCAAGATCATCTGAACACAGACACATTTACATAGCAGCTATAAGGTAATAGAACATCCCAGAGACATTATAAAACAAAACATAACACCGAGCTACATATATTAGGGCAGATGACCAAAAGCTTGGTCAATTAGGTATAAATGAGTGCTTTAAAGGAGGAAAGGCAAGAACGAGAGGTGGAAAAGTGCTGGGAGGGAATTCAGAGCTTAGGGGTAGGCAGCTACTGGTAGGCCACTAATGGTGAAGTGGTTAAAATTGGGGATGCGCATGTTGTTGAAAATCAAGTAGAACAGCTATGCCTAAGAGTTGTATGGCTGGAGGAAATTACTGAGATTGGGAGGGGTGAGATCATGGAGGAATTTGTAAACAAGGATGAGAATTTTAAAATCAAATCACTATGGAGTAGGTCAGCAAGCACAGTGGTAAAGGGTGAATGGAATTTGGTGAGAGCTGGGACAGAGATTTGGATGGCTTCAAACTGATGCTGTATGTGGCAAAGAGCACCTTGAGAAAGTCAAGTCTGGGGAGGCGCTGTGTGTAGTGGTAATGCCACTGGACTAGTAATCCAGAGACCCAGGCTAATGCTCCAGAAATGTGGGTTAAAATCCCACCATGGGAGGTGGTGGAGTTTAAATTCAATAAATATATCTGAAATATAAAGCTAGTTGTATATAAAAAGCTGATTATTCTAAAAACCCATCCAGTTTAGGAAAGTCCTTTAGGATAGGCCAACCGTACCAAGTCTGGCCTGGTCTACATGTGACGCCAGACCCACAGCAATATGGTTGACTTTAACTTCCCTTACCAAGGGAAACTTTAACTTACCAAGGCACTCAGTTCAAGGACAATTAATGATGGCCTTGTCAGTTATGCCCACATCATTGGAGGCAAAGGTGGAAAAGAAGTTGAGGGTTGCCTTTGCATTCCAGGATGGAAACACACAAACAATCAATCAGCATCCTGATCCCATCCCTAGTCTTGCTCACCTTCCGACACAAATGCAAATACTGAAACGAACAGCAGTTTTTGGCTCCCAGAACAGCCTGCATGTCCCAGTTCCTTAAGTAGCAGTCACATTTACATTCCTCATCAATAAAAGGTTCACCAAACTAATTCCTGGGACAGAGGAATTGTTCTATGAGGAAATATTAAATAGACGGAGCCATTATTCTCCGGAGTTTAGACGTATGAGAGGTGATCTCATTCAAATGTACAAAATTCTTAGGGCTCGATGAGGTAAATGCAGCAAGGATGTTTCCCCTGCTCAAGATTACAGCATTGAAAACGATATCCAACAGGAAGAGTCACTGTAGCCAACAAAACAAAAACAATCCCTCTCTTTCCAGTCCAGGAATAAGAACTTAAGAAATAGGATGGGTATGCTATTCAGTGCTTCGAGCCTAAGCAGCATCCAACGAGATCAAGCCTTATCTTCTACTTCAACACCATTTTCCGGTAATATCCCTTGATGTTTTTAATATGTAGAAATCTATCAATCTCAGTGTTGAACATACTCAATAATTGAGCTCCACAGCCCTCTGGGGTAGAGAATTCCAAAGATTCACCATCCTTTGAGTGAAGAAATTCCTCACCATCTCAGTCCTAAGTGGCTTGCCCCTTATTCTGAGATGGTCACCCTCTGATGAGAATCATAGAATCCCAACAGTGCAGAAGGAGGCCATTCGGCCCATTGAGTCTGCAGCGGCCCTCTGAAAGAGCACCCGGCCTAGGCCCAAACTCTACTGGAACACCAAGCCAGTTGAAACATCCTTCCTGCATTTACCCTGTCAAGCCCCAAGAATTTTGTATGTTTGAATGAGATCACCTATCATACTTCGAAACGCCAGAGAATAAAGGCCCCATCTAGTTCATCTTTCCTCATAGAACAATCCCTCTGTCCTGGGAATTAGTTTGGTGAACCTTTGTTGATGAGGTATATCAATGTGGCTGTTACTCAAATTAGAATTAAAGATAAATCAATTGTTTCAAATCAAAGTTACTTATTTAACACTATCTGTAATAATGTAAACGGTGTCAGTGTAATATTTCCACATTACTTATGCAGAGGATGTAATACTAAACAAAATACCTTATAACACGAGTATGACCCTGCAGTGAAGTGTGGATCTCGCCATTTCCATCGTGCCATTTATAGAGGTCCACTCGCTGGTTACACTGAAATACACATCGAAATATTACCACACATCAATGCACTGTCTCAGCTAGCTGAGTCAGGGTTAGATCTCCACTCCACCATCTCCAAGTATTGGGGTCAAGACATTTATACTTGTGAGATATTGATGTTTAATCCGAAAACCCCAAATAGGGTTGAACAATCCTACTTGTGTGTACGTCTTACTTACAAATTCTAGGAGGTACGCTGACACCAAAAGGGGCAATCTTGATATCAGATTGGGGCATGAGAACTGACAGACTGATAATAATGAAAGAACAGATATGGTTTACTCTCAAATGGCTCAAATTAATGAGGCACGTGAGAGCTGTGTTTGGACTATCGTATAACAGATCTGAACAACCACACCTCATGCTGCAGCAATACCACTCACTCATTAAGAGACAGACTAAAATCCTGAAGTAATGAGATTGATTGAGTATATTGCATCATCACTTATAAACATTGTGTCTTTACCTAGACCTCCATCAACTCCAAGACCACATTTTGTAAACCTTTAGATACCAATTCTCTTTTATTTTAAAATATATTATATTCCCTCTTTGTTACGGAGGTTTAGAAACAGTAATAATAATAATAATCTTTATCGTCACAAGTAAGCTCACATTAACACTGCAATGAAGTTACTGTGAAAACCCCGAGTCGCCACGTTCCGGCACCTCTTCGGGTACACTGAGGGAGAATGCAGAATGACCAATTCACCTAACAGCCGTCTTTCGGGACTTGTGGGAGGAAACCGGAGCATCCGGAGGAAACCCACGCAGACAAGCAGAAAACATGCAAACTCCGCACAGACAGTGACCCAACCCGGGAATCGAACCTGGGACCCTGCAGCTGTGAAGTGCTAATCACTGCTGTGTAGCCACCTAAGATGGACACTGGGCTAACAAAATGGAGAACTGCTAAGACTGCAGGGAGAAAGCAGTTTAGCCAAGACAAGCAGTCTGCAAAGGCTGATTAGCATTCTGCACGTAGCAAAACTAGTTTATGGCCAGGTGGAAGATCTCAACCAAAGGTGTTAATAGCAAAACGCTTTGCATATTAATGAGGCAATCCAGATCTGGGCACACACAATAGCAACATTTGGTTTTGAATGGATACTTTGAGTGGACGCCCAGACAAAACGGCACCAGAAGTATCCATCACAAAAGACCCTAGAGACCGCCCCACCCATCAAGAAGAGACCCTCAGATTGGGTGATTTGTGAGGCATCGATTGGGAAATGATCCAATCGATGCATGGCAGGTAAAGCCCGCCCCGAAAAGGCACGGACATTGGGGGCCACTATAAAGATAGACCCCGCACATGGTCCTGTCTGTTCGTGCTCCGGCTTGATCTGTTCTTGCTCCGGCCTGCTCTGCTCTGCTCTGCTCCGGCTCCGCTGTTGACTCCGTTGCTGTTGTATCCTGACTCCGACTCCAGCCTCCAGATCCTGTCTTCCATCACCAGCCGTTGAGCACCAGCCATCGTTCAGTAAGTCCCAAAACGACGCTCGCTACGTGAACTTATACAGTACTCGACTAATAACGAACAGAAGGTGCAGCCCAGAAAGGAACAAAGGCCTTGTCCCCTGACCTTGCTGGTTCCCACTTAGATAAGTATTTAGTCGTTTAATAGTAGAAATAGGTATTAGTCTTTAGCGTGTGCATGCGTATTTATAATATTTGTATAATAAATATTGATCGTTGGAACTTACTAATCGGTGTATAGTTTTATTACTTTGAACCTGACCTTGAGATACTTGTGAGGTGTTTATATACGACACCTGGCGACTCCGAGCTGAAATTACACATACAGAGCCTAGCAGTGTTAAGCACACGGCCTTTAAACGGAGGCGTGTTAATACACTCCAATAAACGCATATTACACTCAAGTAAAACGTGCAACAGCTGTCATGCTGCCCATGGTATATTGAAAGTATATTTGTCCCAATGTGGCCAATAATAACTGGAAAAAGTAGCCTTATTTTTAAGCCCACTAACTGCCTGAAGTCACTCAAATACCAGAAATGATGAAGGATCACAACCTAAAAGAGAATCATAGAAATATTTAGTTCAGAAGGTAACCCTAGACCTGCTCTTTGAAAGAACCATAAAGCTTAGTTCCATCACCAGCAACCTCACTCCTTTTTCCTCTCTTACCTCTCCAAGTTCCAAGCTTCAAGTACCTATGCAATTCCCTTTAACAATCACCATTCCAGACAGAGCATTCTAGATCCCAACAAGAGTAAAAAGGTTTCTCCTCCTCTCCCTCTCGATTTTTGCCAATAACCTCTAGTCATTGACCCACTAAAAGCAACAGTTTTTTCTTAAAATCTCTACGGGGTCAATTCTTAACCTTGTCTGCTCCAAGGCTAACAACCCTAACTTTTCTAAACTTTCCTCATAATGGAATTCCCTTCTCCCTGGTAAAACCCCTCAGAAACATTTCCAATGCCGTTACACATTTCCGGAGTGTGGTGCCCAAAATAGTCCACAACACTCCAGTGGAAACCTAACCTGTTGTTCATTAATTTTTTATATGATCCAACAAGTGAGCTGGTTTAGCTCACAGGCAGCTGGTTTGTAATGCAAAGCAAGGACAGCAGCATGGGTTTTTTAAACCACCTTATAATTTGCCCTGCCGCCTTAAATAATTTGTCTGCTTGCTTATCTTCAATTATCAAAATCATGCTATTTATAGCATTCTGTTTTTCCATACTAGCCCTACCAAAATGCATCATTTCAAAATTCTCCCCATTGGACACCATTTACCATGTTTCTGCCCATTTCACCATCCTGCAGGGCATCATGAAGTCTATCTTCATCATTCTCTACTATGTTGCCAAAGACACCAAGCTGATCAACCAGCTTTGCATTTCCAATATTTCATATTTGAGACTTCCAATGCTTACAGTTCTTCCTTTTCAGCTCAGCAATAAAGATGAAGGAAGTTTGTGATACTTTTATATTTATTCTAACATGCCCAGATCCCCAATGAGTTAAACCTGATTTGATACTTACTGAAGCTGCAAAATAGTGGGAGGAGGTCTCATGTGGGTTCCATTGCACTGCTCCAATGTCCCATTTGCTCTGTCTTGCAATCTTTCTTGGTACTTCTGAAGGTGCATCTAAATTTATAACATACAAGAAACGGCGCCTGTGAAGAAATAAACATTGGCAGTGACAAACCAATACTCCTACATCCACAAAAAGGCAGCTTTCTCCACCTCTACACACACCCCAATCTATAATGAAAAACTAATGTATTCTAATGATCATAATTGCATACAAGCAGACTGGCCTGTGCAGAAGCACCCAGCAGAGTCGAGCAGCTCCCAACAGATAGAGGCAGAAATGGATGAGGAAGATCACTCAGCGTCAAGTGGTTGCTTCAGAATGGCAATGTCAGCATGAACTGCTGTGGATTGCTCATCTGGCCACAACTGGGTGAAAGGGGTCTGGGGAATTCTTATTCAGCACAGATGCAGGGCACACAATCGCCCTAACATCAATTTTCAAAGCACTTTGGTCCGCAATTTTTAATCACAGTCAGATGGGGAACAAGGTATGAAGCACAGAAAACTACACTGATATAATTGGGGGCACTTGGGAAGTTTGAATAAACGTGGATAGATGCAATGGATACCTTCATTGTGCAAGGACCATTCCCAATCTTAGAGTAATAATCATAAATCCTACACCATTCCCCATGTCCACACAGATTGAGAATGCAAAGTAACTTGCCTCACACAATACAATGAGACTGCTCATGGCTACATCAAGCAGCACTTCCGTAATAATTTTTTTAAAAGTAAGCTGGATACCATGCTAGCGGGAATCAAGCTGGGAAACTACTTCTCCAAGGTCATCTCTATCTGGCAATTTTCATGCATAAAATGAAACAGCTATAGCACTGCAAAACACTAGTGATGGTCCTGATTTTCTCCTGAAAGGAGACACCAAGTTATCAATATCCTTTTCTCGCAGCACTGATTTGCTGTTCAATGGTAAGCAATCCCTCAGTAGGAAATAGCTTTGTAGTTTCATGAAGCTACTTAATCATATAAAGTACATTACTTGAAGCAAAAGGCAGAAACTTGCACTTTGTTGGAGTTCACAGGGTAGGTACAGCCTAAATAAAGCCTCCCTCCCCATTTTCTAATTTATTTAAGACTGAAGGTGTGGATCAATTATGACGATTAATTGTAACAGGAACAATAGCAAGCAGGGTCTTGGACTTCTGAACATTGCCACATCACAGAAAATAGGTTGGTAGGCATCAAAACTGAAGATATATTAATGGGTGAAAACTAAGACCTTGATTTGATTTATTATTGTCACATGTATTAGTTTACAGTGAAAAGTATTGTTTCTTGCATGCTATAACCGTACACGGGCAATATACATTACACCTAATATACATTCAGTTACTTTCCATCCCTAAACAGCTGCTTACCCAGAGAGAACTGCAAGCTGGCCATGGCAGTTCACAGACATCGCAGTTGCCTAGTGTAAAAAAGAAATCACAAATCAAAAGGCTTAAAACAAAAGTGCATTGAAAAACTTCACTGAACAACATAAATATGGAAGTAATTGCTCGATTTTAATGTTAAAACTGTTTAATCTTGAAGATTGTCACTTTGCAGAGACCCAACACGACCTCAACAACTGGGCAGCACGGTAGAACAGTGGGTAGCACTGTTGCTTCACAGCTCCAGAGTCCCAGGTTCAATTTCCGGCTTGGGTCACTGTCTGTGCGGAGTGTACAAGTTCTCCCCGTGACTACGTGGGTTTCCTCCGGGTGCTCCGGTTTCTTCCCACAAGTCCCGAAAGATGTGCTGTTAGGTAATTTGGACATTCTGAATTCTCCCTCTGTGTACCTGAACAGGCGTCAGAATGTGGTGACTAGGGGCTTTTCACAGTAACTTCATTAGTGTTAATGTAAACCTACTTGTGACAATAAAGATTATTTCAAGCTGGTTACGCAAAATGCAACTTGGATAACAAACCGCAAGTGAGCACAAAGCGTAACACAACATAGAATAGTTTTAAAACCATCTATATGGTTCTGTACTAAGTCTGCAGCTATCACCCTGGTTATAAGAAGGACTTGTGCAATGGTTACAATTAATGGTGTATTATAACCAAGAAGCAACCACTCGAGGATGGAATTGAGGGAGATAGTTCCCTGTTAACGCTTTTGTCCAGGCCATATCCAAAAATTGTTCTCGTGTTCCAACTCTTTAAACATGGTTAAGACTCTAATTTGCAATACCCTGAAGGATATATCTGCTAGACATGTAACCTTGCCCCTAGCCAGAGGAGTAGTGACTCTCAGGTTAAATCACCACCAGTCAGCTCTTTCTCTCAAGAGAGCAGCCAATAGTCCTCAGGGACTATGATGGCTTTCATTTCCACACAGACATTGTAGCGCAAAGTGACAAGTCACTGAAGGGCTGGAAATTTATAGCTATTTTTATTATCTGTTCTGTAATGAAATGGAAATACAAGTGGATAGAAAGTTTAGTTTTCCCTTTGCTTAGCTTCTATTAACATCAAGTCTGTGGACCAATGCATTTGTCGAAATTCAAGATGATCTCAGCATTTCATGCAGTTAGAACATGAAATACAGTAGAAGTCCACAGTAACAACAGGAACGATGTAACTGGAACTGGTTGGATGATGTATACTTAGGAAGGGAAGCTTTAGTAAGGAGGAAAAGGTGTCACCACCTGTGAGCTATGGCTATCTGAAATGTCTCTATTCATCATGTATGGAGACAAGGTGATTCAGTCCCAGTCATTCAAAATAGAGAATATGAGGAGTTCAGGCTATGATTTTTCTTAGTTCCTTGTCATTTTCTCTCATATTTGGATTCTAAATAAAATTCCAAGTCTACAAACACAAAATTAAGATCAGATTCATCTCAAATTCCAACTATTTGATACAATGAAACAGAAATCAGACAAGCCAAAGCCATTTATATAAAGGCCGAATGTACAAGGTACAATGAAAAATACTGTTCTGCGTACAGTTCAGACAGATCAATCCGTACATGAAAAGAAAATACATAATAGGGTAAACATAAAATGCACAATGCAAATATATAGACACAGGCATCGGGGGAAGCATACAGGAGTGTGGTACTACTCAGTAGAGAAGGTGTGTGAAGAGATCAGATCAGTCCACAAGTCCATAAGAGGGTCATTTAGGAGTCTGGTAACAGCGAGGAAGAAGCTGTTTTTGAATTTGTTAGTGCGTGTTCTCAGACATTTGTATCTCCTACCCGGTGGAAGCAGTTGGAAGAGGGAATAAGCCGGATGGGAGGGGTCTTTGATTATGCTGCCCGCTTTCCCAAGGCAGCGGGAGGTGTAGACAGAGTCAGTGGATGGGAGGGGGGATTCGCGTGATGGACTGGGCTGTGTTCACAACTCTCTGTAGTTTCTTACGGTCTTGGGCCAAGCAGTTGCCATACCAGGCTGTGATGCAGTCAGATAGAATGTTTTCTATGGTGCATCTGTAAAAGTTGATAAAAGTCAATGTGGACATGCCGAATTTCCTTAGTTTCCTGAGAAAGTATAGGCACTGTTGTGCTTTCTTGGTTATAGCGTCGAGGTGGGTGGACCAGAATAGATTGCTGATGTGCACACCTAGGATTTCGAAGCTGTCAACCATATCCACCTCGGCACCATTGATCAATACAGGGGTGTGTATGATACTTTGCTGCCTGAATTCAATGACCAGCTCTTTAGTTTTGTTGGCATCGAGGGAGAGATTGGTGTTGTTACACCACTCCAGCTGGTTCTCTATCTCCTTCCCTCCTGTACTCGGATTCATCGTTGTTCAAGATCAGACACACTACACGCTTGTGTCATCAGCAAACTTGTAGATGGAGTTGGAGCCAGATTTTGCCACACAGTTGTGTGTGCATAGGGAGTACAGTAGGGGGCTAAGAATGCAGCCTTTAGGCCCCCGGTATTGAGGACTATCGTGGAGGAGGTGTTGTTGTTTATTCTTACTGATTGTGGTATATGGGTCAGAAAGTCAATGATCCAGTTGCAGAGTGAGGAGCCAAGTCTGAGATTTTGGAGCTTTGATATGAGCTTGGCTGGGGTTATGGTGTTGAAGGCAGAGCTGTGGTCAATGAATAGGAGTCTGATGTAGGAGTCCTTGTTGTCAAGTTGCTCCAGGGATGAGTGTTGGGCCAAGGAGATGGCGTGTGCTGTGGACCGGTTGTGGCGGTATGCAAATTGCAGTGGACCTCAGCATTCTGGGAGTATGGAGTTGGTTTGCCTCATGACCAACCCAAATGTTGATAATTTCTCCTCATTTGTCATTGCCTCCCCACAACCACCACAGCTTTATTCACTTAAGGGTCAAGAGCAGCCAAGAGCCTAAAGATCTAGCAACCTATCCATTCATCTCACAAGTCAGCGAGTTCCCAACTTCAATTGCTTATCTCTGCTGAACTGACAGATCTTGATATATTCAGTGCTGCCAAGAATCAAAATTCTGTTTGATGGAACACCAGTGAGAGCTGACACATTCCTCAACAGTATATTATCTCTCACTTAAAATTTCAAATACCACTAGGCCGATTATAGCCCCATTCTCAAAAGATGGTGCCTGGGAACCACTTAACCAAAGGAAGAGTTGCCCTGGTGTTGCAATGACAATCACAGCCAGGTTCCCATTCTCAAATACAAAGCCTTGTACATCCAGAGCAACGGCTGGCCCGGAACACTAAGGGCAATTTATCATGGCCAATCCACCTAACCCGCACATCTTTGGACTGCGGGAGGAAACCGGAGCACCCGGAGGAAACCCACGCACACACGGGGAGGACGTGCAGACTCCGCACAGACAGTGACCCAGCCGGGAATCGAACCTGGGACCCTGGAGCTGTGAAGCATTTATGCTAACCACCATGCTACCATGCTGCCCGGCTTTGGTCACATTGGCTTTGGTCACATTGGAAGAAGAAGAATTGCTGGAGGACCTACTCCCATTCCAGCTCCTCTATTACCACTTCTCTTCAGCCTCCCAGATGATGTGAAATGGTCTGACTTAACACCCAGCAGCTGGTTGAAGTAATTGGTGACAGTGCAGCTCAGGTTCGGCCAGAGTAACTGCTCCTCAACCTCCAATCACAGATTCTATCCCTTGAAGAGCAGCAAGAGAAGGAGAAAAGGAACATGTGATTGGGTAAGCTGGGGCAATAAGATTGGAAGAGACAGAATCTGCGATTGGAGAAGCAGATTCTCAACTCTCCCATACTCGCTATTATTCCTCCAATCACAACTCCGTACTTTCAATATTTTCCCACTGACTGGCGCTTGCACTTTCAATCATTCTGCCCCATGTGGATTACAGATGAGGTGATGGTCCGAGACAAATTTAAAAGGATGGAATTCCAAAATGTCAAGAATTTCTCATCCCTGAGCATAGCATTTTTTCCCCAAACTTTGGGATGAACCAGATGTGAAGCCAAGGTCTAGCTCAGTCCAATAACTGATGTGTAAGAAACTCCTCCGATCTGTTATAGAATTAGGAATATCCCCAACGGAATTCTTATTCTGTACAAAGTCTGATGGCTCTAACCAGTCCAGTGCAGTGCAAAGCTACAAGTGGCCTTGGAAATCACTTGAGCTAGGAAGGGAAAATGAGGAAAGGATTCTACTCAGGAACACTGCATGGGATATTGGTTAGTGACAGAATAATACTCAGCTGTGTTGCCAATCCCTGAATAACCCACCAAGATTCACACAGGCCATCTGGAAAAAGCACCAATAAGAGATTATAAAGTTTTTAAGAGGGAGCCAAAGAAATTGAGGTTTTTCTCCCCTTACAGAAAAATGGTCCACGTACTTTGATTCGTATACCCACTCCCATGCATTTATCTCTATAAATATACATAAAACCCTTGTTAATGAGGTATGTCAGACAAATATGGCACATTTCATTTCTGAAAATTCAAACAAAGAATGGTTACAGCACAGGGGAAAGCCTTTCAGCTCATCCATGTCCATACCAGCTGTCTGCAAGAGAAACTCAGGTAGCCCTCCTTCCACTCACTCCACACAGCATTGCAAATTTGCTCTATCGAGGTGTTTAGTCAATTTTGTTTTGAAAGCTAAGGTAGAATCTGCCTCCATCATTCTCAGGCAATGCATTCCAGATCCAAACCACATGTTGCTTGAAAAAGTTTTTTCGCATGTCGCCATTGGCACTTTTTCCATTGTCCTTAAAAAGTACATCATTGGCTCTGAAGTGCTTTTAGACATTGGGTGATCATTAAAAGTGCTATAGAAATGCAAATATTTATTTTAAATCAGTGTCCTTTGGTTAATGAGAACAGTTAATCTCTGTCCACTTTGTCTGGATCCATCGTGATTTTGAGCACATCTATCAAACCGCCTCTTAACCTGGTCTTCTTTGGGTCACTGTGGAGTTTGCACATTCTCCCCGTGTTTGCGTGGGTTTCGCCCCACAACCCAAATATGTGCAAAGTAGGTGGATTGGCCACGCTAAATTGGCCCTTAATGGAAAAAATTAATTGGGTACTCTAAATTTATAAAAACAAAAGAAAAAACACACGGATCAAGAAAATTCTCTTGAAACTCTTCTCTCTTTCTGCCCTTTACACTATTAGCATCCTAGTCTATATTTGGACAATTAAAGATTCATTATACTGTACTACTCTACAGTTTTTCCACCTAATTTTCCTTCAAATTTGCTCCTCTATATCTTTCCCATTAGTTTGTAGTCTGTAAACTACACTCAGTCGAGTAACGGCACCTTTATTGATTCTTAACTCTAATCAAATAGATTCTAACATTCTGGGACCACACTTTAGAAAGGATGTGAAGTCATTTGAAAGAGTGCAGAAGAGATTTACAAGAATGTATCCAGGATTGAGGAATTTCAGTTACATGGTGCCCCCTGGGCTAGTGCGTGGTCAATTCCAGCCCCACATGGCCCAGAGTCGCAATGATGAAATTAGATTTTATTCAAAATACCCGACGTCCTTGATTGAGCCCAATAAACTAGACACCAGGTTTGTAACTTTAGAACACAAGTAACCGTTTATTATAAACAGTATTATAATTAAGCAGACAGAAAATGTAACATTCTACTATCCCTTTCCCAATGTTCCCTTCCTAACTCACCCCACTCTCTACAGACATACACACAAACAACAGATTGGAACAGGTGGTGGAAAGAGAAAGAAAATATTAATAAATGGTTAACATAGGAGAAGGTGTAGGTCATTCAGCCCCTCAAGCCTGCTCAGTCATTCATGGCTGATCTATGGCCTAATTCCATATACCTGTCTTTGGCCAATATCCCTTGATACCTTTGCTTAACAAAAATTTATCTATCTCAGATTTAAAATTAACAACTGATCTAGCATCAATTGCTGTTTATGGAAGAGAGTTCCAACCTCTACCACCCTTTACATAGAAATTGAGAAAATAGGAAATCATTCGGCCCTTCGAGCCTGCTCCGCCATTCATTGTGATCATGGCTAATCATCGAGTTCAATACCCTGATCCCGTCTTCCCATATTCCTTGATCCCTTTAACCCCAAGAGCTATATCTAATTCCTTCTTGAAATTACACATTTTGGCCTCAACTACTTTCTGTGGCAGTGAATTCCACAGATTCACCACTTTCTGGGTGAAGCAAATTCTCCTCACCGCTGTCATAAAGATTACCCTTATTCTCAAAATATGACCTTAGTTCTAGACTCCCCCACCATCGGGAACATTCTTTCTGAATCCACCCTGTCTAATCCTGTTAGAACGTGCATCAGTCGGACTTCCGTGGCGACCATGGAGTGAGTGGTCGCACATTTGGTGGCTCCCGCTCGTGCCGTTTTATTGGGGCCTTTTCCTCGGTTAACAGGTGGATGCGAGGTGGAAAAGGGTGCAGGAGAGTGAGGGGAAAAGATTTACCCTCTGCCGTATTGAGCGAGGGCCAGAAACAGTCAAAAAAGAAGGAATCAGTCAGCTGGAGATGATGCGGCACCCGCAACGCATGTGGAGGTGGCGGAGGGTCAGGGAGTGACCCTGCCGGCTCAGTAGTCGACGGGCCAGCTGGTGAGCTTCCTGAACGAGAAGTTCACCCAGCAACGGAAGGAGAGTCTGGAGGAACTGGCCCGGGCGATGGATTCGATTCGGACAGTGGTAGACCTCGTGGAAACAAAGCTGGCGGCCCAGGGTCAGGCGATCCAGAAGATGGAGGTGGTGGTAGGGGAACACGAGGAGCAGTTTGCCTCAATGGCAGTGGAGATAGGGCTGATGCGCGATCAGCAGAAGCGGCTTCAGAAGGTCGAGGACCTAGAGAACCGGTTACGCAGGGAGAATATATGGATTGTTGGCCTGACGGAGGGGAGGGGAGTGAAGGAGCCGATGCTGGTGCATATGTGGAGAGGATGCTGCGGAAGCTGTTCGGAGAGGGTGTGTTTGCACGGCCTTTGGAGGTGGATCGAGCGCACAGGGCACTAATGAGGAAGCCCCAGGGGAACGAGCCGCCAAGGGCGATGGTGGTGAGGCTGCACCGGTACCTGGACAAGGAGCAAATTATGAGGTGGGCGAGGCAGACGAGGCGCTGCACCTGGGAGGGCAATGAAATCAGAGTGTACCAGGACCTGGGTGCAGAGTTGACCAAGAGGAGAGCGAGTTTCAACAAGGTCAAGACAGCCCTCTACAAGAAGGGGGGGAAGTTTGGGCTACTGCACCCGGCTCATCTGTGGGTGACCTACGAAGGCCGGGAATTGTACTTTGGATTGGCAGAGAAGGCGTTAGAATTTGTCAGAGACGGTGGACTGGCAGGAGAAGGTGGACTTTGGTGGCGATGTTGCTATGATGTTGCTGTTAACTTATGTTTGGGCTATTTCTTTCTTTTTCGGTTTCAGGTTTGTTTTTTTGTCCTTTGTTAAGGAATGGGGTGTTGGTCTCTTTGTTTGGGTTTGGGAAGGGGTTGTTTTTGGTTTGTTTGCACTAATGTTCGAGCGTATAGTGGGGAGAAATCAGCGGGGGATAGGATGCTAGGTGACATGGGCAGAGGCCGCCAGACTAGCGAGGTAGGCTAATTCACAGAAGCGCTATGGGAGGTGAGTGGAAGGTCAGTGGGAGAATGGGGGCAGGGATTGTTAGCTGGGGGCTCTGGGGTGGGAGGAAGTACTGCTGACAGGGGTAGGGCTTTTAAAGTGTAAGGGGAGGAGGATCGATGATGGTGGGCGCCCGAGGGCGGCCTGGGGAGGTACAGGGCACGGGTCGGAGGCTGGGGGATGGTGATTATGGTAAATAAACAGGCGGCGTTCGAGGTGGGAAATATAGTGCCGAAATATATGCTGGGGGAAGGTACATTATGGTAAGCCGGAAATTGGAGGGGACGCCGGTGGTGTTAGTCAGCATCTATGCCCCAAATTGGGCAAAAGGCGGAGCAGGTGGAGATAGAAAGGCAAGTGGAGGAAATCCTGCAGGTGGACAGGAGATATACAGAGACCCCGAAGGAAGCGCTGTTAAAGGAATGCCAGAGGCTCCAAATGGAATTTGGGTTGTTAATCACAGGTAAGGCAGTAGGGCAGTTGCGAAGGGAGAGAGGGGTGGTATATCAGAAAGCAAATGGGATGTTAGCGTACCAGTTGAGTAAGCAGGAGGCGCAGAGAGAAATTGGGAAAGTGAAGGAGACAGGAGGTAATACGGTCTTGGACCCGGCGGGGGTGAATGGAGTGTTCAGGGAGTTTTACAGCAAATTGTATAAATCAGAAACCCCAGCCAGGGAGATGGGGATGAGGAGGTTTCTGAGAGGGTTAGAGTTCCCGAAGGTTGATGAGCAGCTGGTTGAGGGCTTGGGGCACCAATTGGGCTTGTAGAAGTGGTAGAGGGGTTGGAGGCGACGCAATCGGGCAAGGCCCCGAGACTGATGAGTACCCGGTGGAATTATATAAGAAGTTCCCGGGGGTGTTGGGACAGCTATTGGAAAGGGCCTTCAATGAAGCAAAGGATTTGGGAGTGCTCCCCTCCGTCGTTGCCACAGGCGTCGATCTCTCTCATTTTAAAACGGGATAAAGATCTGCAAAATTGTGGGCCGTACAGGCCGATCTCCCTGTTAAATGTGGATGCCAAATTATTGGCGAAGATCCTTGCCACAAGGATGGAGGACTGCGTCCCCGGGGCAATTGGACCAGACGGGGTTCATTAACGGGCAGCATTTGGCGATCAACGTTAGGAGATTGCCAAATGTAATTCTGATGCCTCCAGAGAGGCACAAGGTTGTGGTGGTGGTGGCCATGGACGCAGAGAAGGCCTTTAATCAGGTGCATACTTATAGGAGGTCCCGGGCGGTTTGGGCAGGGATTTGTGGTTTGGGTTTGGTTGCTATATCAGGCTCAGGTGGCGAGTGGGCAGACGAATCGGGTGAGATCGGACGACTTCAGGTTATAACAGGTGATGAGGCAGGGATGTCCACTTTCCCCACTGTTGTTTGCCTTGGCTATAGAGCTGTTGCATTGGCATTGAGAGCGTCGCATGTAGAGCGTCGAGGGTCTAACAGGGGCTAGTACGGGGTGGGGGGGTGTAACACAGGGTCTCGCTCTACGTGAATGATCGTCTTCTGTATATAATCAGACGAGGGGAATTGGAGGGATTATGGGATATTAAAGGAATTCGGACAGTTTTCTGGATACAAATTAAATACGAGTAAGAGTGAGGGCTTTGCGATCCAGGCGAAAGGCAGAAGAGACTGGATTACATTTTTACATACATACACTATGGGCTGGATTCTTCCACCCCACCCACCGCAACAACACCGTGGGCGAGATGCCAACAATGGAGAAATCAATTGACCTCAGGCGGGATTCTCCAGTCGCCGGGTTAACGCGGCAGAAGAGTCCCGCCCATTAACTCTACTTTAGATTTTATTGCATTTCCTCTTATTCTGAACCCTTACTTAAACAGCTTCTGGATTGCATGGCATTTTCCCAGAGCGCACATTAGGAAGCCACAAAAGTCAACTCTTCAATCAGTCCCAAAGAGTCATGTTGGACTCAAAACGTTAACTCTATTTCTCTCTTCACAAGTCTGACCAGGCCTGCTGAATTTTTTATTCAGCACACCAGCATCCGCAGTAGTGTATTTTTATTTCAGTTCTTATTGATTACCAGGCACTGGATTAAAGTGGGAAACAGGAGCACAAGTGGGGTTGCTCAATGCTACTGCTTGCGTTTTTTTTAAAAAGCAAAAAATAGCCCTACCTAATAATAATAATCCTTATTGTCACAAGTAGGCTTACATTAACACCGCAATGAAATTACTGTGAAAAGCCCCGAGTCGCCACACTCCAGCGCCTGTTCGGGTACATCGAAGGAGAATTCAGAATGACCAATTCACCTAACAGGATTTGAGGGCGGAAACCGCAGCACCCGGAGGAAACCCACGCAGACACGGGGAGAACATACAGACTCTGCACAGGCAGTGACCCAAGTTGGGAATCGAACCTGGGACCCTAGAGCTGCGAAGCAACAGTGCTAGCCACTGTGCTACCGTGCAGCCTGTCATCAGCACCTTTCCTCGGTATTATCATGAGACCGCGCACAAAAACAGCTTCAATTAGCCAAGTCTCAAATCTTGCTGTTGGTGAGTGGTTCGAAGCTAAACGACCCCCACAACCGGAGGGTTGCGTCTGTCAGGAAACTGCGAGCAGGCGCCCTCAGTGCCTGGGCCCAGCCGGAGGGAAATGCTCCAGCTTAGGCGGCCGCTCAACCAGCAGCGCCCGCTCTCCAGACGCGCGATCATGGAGCTCTGTGCAGCGCCAGCGACTGCTGGGCGTGGAAGTTACCTGCGAGTCCCTGACTTCCACCACCACATTCTCGCTGCTCCACCGAGCCGCCATGTCACGGACGGACGGAGCCAGTGACCAACAACAACACCCTGCGTCATCGCGCTGTACGTGACCTCTGACGTCAACCGTGACCCGCCCCGGTGGGGTCTGTGGTGCGCGCGCAGCGCTTTCCTATCATTTTCAGGCATTGATTCATATAATTAATCAGTAATAGTGTACAAACAAGCTCTTCAGTTAAACTTTCGTCTGAAGCCCAATTTGAATATTTTAACAAAAACAAGATTAATATTTTAGTTTACGTATTTCTGGTGACAATGTAAACAGAATAATGTTGACCTGTGCTTAGCTACTTACATCAACAGTCATATTATTCCACTATGGCGCCCCGGTTGTCCCTATTTTGCAGTGTACCCAACGCATGTGGCAAATCAGACACAGACATGTGGCAAATTGATGCTCTTCATTTTTGAGACACTCAGTCAAAGTGTTCAGGTTGCAGCGGTGGTTATAAGTATGGGTGTCAAAAACAGTAAATACTGAACAATCTCAGCAGGCCTGACCATCTGTGGAAAGAAACCTTTGGCATTGTCAAAGCAGCTTTGACAAAGAGTCATCCAGACTCGAAACGTTAGCTCCCTTTTCTCTCCACTGATGTCAGACCTGCTGAGATTTGTGATGTTCTTTGCTTTCTAGATAAGGATGGTTCTGATGTGTAGTGTTCAACAAAGAACATCAAGCTATGTTGATTATCAGCTAATTTATTAACACTACTTTGCCATTGGTTGAGATCCTGTCTGAGCTGTGAATGATTCAATCTGTGACACTTCGCACAGGCTTTACCGAATGCAGGGCATTTTTTTACTTGGTTAGCATTGCCACAATGTTTGCAAGTCATGACACTGGTGACATGCGCAAAATGGCGGCGATCTGGAGAACTTTTTTTTCAAGTGTGCCATAGCATTAATGGCGCAGCCACGTTGTTCGGTTTCGTCCCATTTTCGTGGACCAACATTTCAGCATACTGAGTTCACTTCCTCTAAATGTACTAAAGATGTCTTTTTAAAAATAAATTTAGAGTACTCAATTCATTCCTTCTAATTAAGGGGCAATTTAGTGTGGCCAATCCACATACCCTGCACATTCCTGGACCGTGGGGACGAAACACACGCAGACAGGGGGAGAATGTGCAAACTCCACACGGACAGCGACCCAGAGCCGGGATCGAACCCAGGACCTCGGCGGCGCAAGGCAGCAATGTCAACCACAGCGCCACCTCTATGTCCCTAATGGTGTCTTCTAACGTTAACTTCAATTCTCTCAATAATCTCTCATGCAGATTTTTGCTTTTAACTCCATAGACTATCTGATCGTGCAGAAGTAAGTCGAAGAGAATGGAAAAATTGCAGGTCTGCACTTTAAGCCTGGGATCTGGAAAAAGTCATGTGTCACCTGTTTCTGGATTTTTGCCTGAAAATGTATCTTTCAAAAATTTCATTTAGCTGAAGCTCACAATGCTTGTCGAACATTTTGATTACTTTACTGTATTTTTTTTATCAGCTTCATCCTCAAACCGGGAATGAGTTGAAAATTTCTAGGGCTTGCGATCCAGTCACTGTTAGAAACAGCGCTATTTTTCACTGTCACTGGCGGCTTTGAGGTCAAAGGCAGAGATATATAATTCAAACTGCTGTTTGAAACTTCGCCAGTTAACATCATCTTTACCCGATGTCTGAAATTGCCATGGAGTTTGCAAACCTTCCATCTTGCTTCGACTAAGCAGTTCTTCGACGTTACTTGCTTCAACTAGGTCATTGAGATTGGAGCCTGATATAAATTTTTTTTTCTTTCTTCACAAGTTTTTCGCACATATTTTTATTTAACATTTCTTCTCTCACTAAACCTTTCTATTTTACCTTAGCAAGTTCTCCTGGTACCATGTGATGTTCTTTGCTTTCTGGATAAGGATATCTTTGATGTGTGGTGTTCAACAAAGAACATCAAGCTGTGGTGATTAACAGAGCTAATTTATTAACAATACTTAAAACTAGATTCGAACGTCTTACTAAGACACAACGGTTGCTAAATAAACTAAACTATAATTTTATCTAGAGATCTCCTGAACACACAAATACTGTCTATCCCGCCTAATCACCTGCTCCCCGAATCAAGGATGTCATGTGATCGAGGTGACTGCTCTTGATCACCATCTGGTGGTTAGATGCATTGACATAAAATTGTTAACCCTCCATTTATCATATAATATCCATATTGTCACAAGATTGTCCAGTATTTTCTGTTTTTGTTTCAGATTCCAGCATCCGCTTTCATGAGTATGGGAGTCCTCGCTAGGCCGCTATATGTTATCCGTCCCTATTCGAACAAGGAAGGATCGACCACATTGCTGTTAGACAGCAGTCACATACCCGTCCAAAGGGTTTTTGCAATCCAACTGTTCTGCAAAGCAATCCTGTGGTGCATACTTTCAAAGGGTGGTGACAATCTGTGAACCAAAATGTTCAATTTCCAACAGCCACTTCCAAAAAAACAAATTTCTTCAAGAGTAAACTTCTGATTTAATCAGAATTGATACATTAGGAGATGAGAGAAGGACATAGAATTGACAAACCCAGTAACCCCACCTACAGGACATTCTGGAGGGGGAGGGTGAACAGCCAGTGTCTGTGGTACACACGGTACAAACAACATAGGTAAAAAAAGGATGAGGTCCTAAAAGCAGAATACAGGGAGCTAGGAAGGAAGTTAAGAAATCGGACATCAAAGGTAGTGATCTCAGGATTACTACCGGTACCACGTGCTAGTCAGAATAGAAATGACAGGATATATTGGATGAATACATGGCTGAAGATATGGTGTCAGGGGGAGGGTTTCAGATTCTTGGGGCATTGGGACTGGTTCTGGGAGAGGTGGGATCTATACAAACTGGATGGGTTACACCTGGGCAGGACTGGGACTGATGTCCTCGGGGAGCTATTTGTGAGAGCAGTTGGGAAGGGTTCAAACTATGCCGGGGGATGGGAACCTATGCAAGGAGTCAGAGAAAGAGAGAGCAAGGACAAAAACAAAAAGTAGAAAAGTGAATAAGAAAAGTGATAGGTGGAGAAACCAAGGGCAAAATACACACAGGGCAAAAGAGAATAATATATTGGGAGCAAGACAAACAATGTGAAAAAGACAAACACATTAATGCACGGAGCATTTGCAATAAAGTGGATTCTTTAATTGCGCATATAGATATAAATGGGTAAGATATAATTGGGATTACAGAGACGTGCCTACAGGGTGACCAGGGATGAGAACTGAATGTCCCAGGGTTTTCAGTATTTAGGAAGGGACAGACTTGAAAGAAAAGGTAGTGGCGTGGCACTGCTGGTTAAAGAGGAAATTAACACAGTAGTGAGAAAGGATATTAGCTCTGACAATGTGGAGTCTGTATGGGTAGAGTTGAGAAATACCAAGGGGCAAAAAAACATGAGTGGATGTTACATATAGACCCCCAAACTGTAGTTCTGATGTTGGGAATGGCATTAAACACAAAATTAGAGATAGAACATAGAACGATACAGCGCAGTACAGGCCCTTCGGCCCTCGATGTTGCACCGACATGGAAAAAATCTAAAGGCCATCTAACCTACACTATGCCCTTATCATCCATATGCTTATCCAATAAATTTTTAAATGCCCTCAATGTTGGCATGTTCACTACTGTTGCAGGTAGGGCATTCCACGGCCTCACCACTCTTTGCGTAAAAAACCCACCTCTGACCTCTGTCCTATATCTATTACCCTTCAATTTAAGGCTATGTCCCCTGGTGCTACCCACCTCCATCCGCGGGAGAAGGCTCTCGCTGTCCACCCTATCTAACCCTCTGATCATTTTGTATGCCTCTATTAAGTCACCTCTTAACCTTCTTCTCTCTAACGAAAACAACCTCAAGTCCATCAGCCTTTCCTCATAAGATTTTCCCTCCATACCAGGCAACATCCTGGTAAATCTCCTCTGCACCCGTTCCAAAGCTTCCACGTCCTTCCTATAATGAGGCGACCAGAACTGTACGCAATACTCCAAATGCGGCCGTACTAGAGTTTTGTACAACTGCAACATGACCTCATGGCTCCGGAACTCAATCCCTCTACCAATAAAGGCCAACACACCATAGGCCTTCTTCACAACCCTATCAACCTGGGTGGCAACTTTCAGGGATCTATGTACATGGACACCGAGATCCCTCTGCTCATCCACACTACCAAGAATTTTACCATTAGCCAAATATTCCGCATTTCTGTTATTCTTTCCAAAGTGAATCACCTCACACTTCTCCACATTAAACTCCATTTGCCACCTCTCAGCCCAGCTCTGCAGCCTATCTATGTCCCTCTGTAACCTGCAACATCCTTCCGCACTGTCTACAACTCCACCGACTTTAGTGTCGTCTGCAAATTTACTCACCCATCCTTCTGCGCCCTCCTCTAGGTCATTTATAAAAATGACAAACAGCAACGGCCCCAGAACAGATCCTTGTGGTACGCCACTCGTAACTGAACTCCATTCTGAACATTTCCCATCAACTACCACTCTCTGTCTTCTTTCAACTAGCCAATTTCTGATCCACATCTCTAAATCACCCTCAATCCCCAGCCTCCGTATTTTCTGCAATAGACGACCGTGGGGAACCTTATCAAACGCTTTACTGAAATCCATATACACCACATCAACTGCTCTACCCTCGTCTACCTGTTCAGTCACCTTCTCAAAGAACTCGATAAGGTTTGTGAGGCATGACCTACCCTTCACAAAACCATGCTGACTGTCCCTAATCATATTATTCCTATCTAGATGATTATAAATCGTATCTTTTATAATCCTCTCCAAGACTTTACCCACCACAGACGTTAGGCTCACCGGCCTATAGTTACCGGGGTTATCTCTACTCCCCTTCTTGAACAAAGGGACCACATTTGCTATCCTCCAGTCCTCTGGCACTATTCCTGTAGCCAATGATGACCTAAAAATCAAAGCCAAAGGCTCAGCAATCTCTTCCCTGGCTTCCCAGAGAATCCTAGGATAAATCCCATCCGGCCCCGGGGACTTATCTATTTTCACCTTGTCCAGAATTGCCAACACTTCTTCCCTACGCACCTCAATGCCATCTATTCTAATAGTCTGGGTCTCAGCATTCTCCTCCACAATATTATCTTTTTCTTGAGTGAATACTGACGAAAAGTATTCATTTAGTATCTCGCTTATCTCCTCAGCCTC
The DNA here is from genome assembly GCF_902713615.1 of Scyliorhinus canicula. Lineage (NCBI taxonomy): Eukaryota > Metazoa > Chordata > Chondrichthyes > Carcharhiniformes > Scyliorhinidae > Scyliorhinus > Scyliorhinus canicula. Next base: position 77,681,103 of record NC_052154.1, on the reverse strand, counting down.
CACACACAACTTCCCACCACTGTCCTTGACTGGCCCTACTCTTACCCTAGTCATTCTTTTATTCCTGACATACCTATAGAAAGCTTTTGGGTTTTCCTTGATCCTACCTGCCAAAGACTTCTCATGTCCCCTCCTTGCTCGTCTCAGCTCTCTCTTTAGAGATGCATGTAATAAGGGAATATCGGTGTTCATGGGTGATTATAATTTTCACATAGATTGGGCAAATCAAATTAGCCACAATGCCGTACAGGAGGAATTCCTGGAGTGTATACGGGATGGTTTTCTTGACCAATATATGGAGGAACCAACTAGAGAACGGGCCATCTTAGACTGGGTACTGTGTAATGAGAAGGGAATCATTCTAATCTAGCTATGCAAGACCCCTTGGGGATGAGCAATAATAACATGATAGAATTTTTTATCAAGATGGAGAGTGAAGTAGTTGATTCAGAGACTAGGGTGCTGAATCTTAATAAAAGGAACTACGAAGAAATTAGACGTGAGTTGGCCTTGATAGATTGGGGAGAGTTACTTAAAGAGATAGTAAGAAGTCTTACAACACCAGGTTAAAGTCCAACAGGTTTGTTTCAAACACGAGCTTTCGGAGCACGGCTCCTTCTTCAGGTGAATGGAAAGGCTTGTTCCAGAAATGTTTATATAGACACAGTCAGAGATGCCCCGGAATGCGAGCACCTGCAGGCAATCAAATCATCAAAGATGCAGAGAGAGAGGTAACTCCAGGTTAAAGAGGTGTGAATTGTCCCAAGCCAGTTCAGTCGGTAGGCCTCTGCAAGTCCAGGCTTGTTGGTGGGGGCCGAATGTAATGCGACATGAATCCCAGATCCCGGTTGAGTCCGCATTCATGCGTGCGGAACTTAGCTATAAGTTTTTGCTCAGCAATTTTGCGTTGTCGCGTCTCCTGAAGGCCTCCTTGTAGAATGCTGACCCGGAGATCAGAGGCTGAATGTCCTTGACTGCTGAAGTGTTCCCCAACTGGAAGGGAACAGTCCTGCCTGTTGATAGTCGCACGATGCCCGTTTATTCGTTGTCGCAGTGTCTGCATGGTCTCGCCAATGTACCACGCTTCGGGACATCCTTTCCTGCAGCGTATGAGGTAGACTACATTGGTCGAGTCGCACGAGTATGCGCCGCGTACCTGGTGGGTGGTGTTTCCACGTGTAATGGTGGTGTCCATGTCGATGATCTGGCATGTCTTGCAGAGATTACCCTGGCAGGGTTTTGTGGTGTTGTGGTTGCTGTTCTGAAGGCTGGGTAATTTGCTGCAAACAATGGTTTGTTTGAGGTTGCGCGGTTGTTTGAAGGCCAGTAGTGGGGGTGTGGGGATGACCTTGGCAAGATGTCCATCCTCGCTGATGATGTGTTGGAGGCTGCGAAGAAGATGTCGTAGTTTCTCCGCCCCAGGAAAGTACTGGACGACGAAGGGTACTCTGTCAGTGGTGTCCCGTGTTTGTCTTCTGAGGAGGTCGGTGCGGTTTTTTGCTGTGGCGCGGTGGAACTGTCGATCAATGAGTCGAGCGCCATATCCCGTTCGTACGAGGGCATCTTTCAGCATCTGTAGGTGTCTGTTGCGCTCCTCCTTGTCTGAGCAGATCCTGTGTATACGGAGGGCTTGTCCATAGGGGATGGCTTCTTTAATGTGTTTCGGGTGAAAGCTGGAGAAGTGGAGCATCGTGAGATTATCTGTGGGCTTGCGGTAAAGCGAGGTGCTGAGGTGACCGTCCTTGATGGAGACGAGTGTGTCCAAGAATGGAACTGAATTTGGAGAATAGTCCATGGTGAGTTTGATGGTGGGATGGAACTTATTGATGTCATCGTGTAGTCGTTTCAGTGATGTCTCGCCGTGGGTCCAAAGGAAAAAAATGTCATCGATGTATCTGGTGTATAGCATCGGTTGAAAGTCCTGTGTGGTGAGGAAGTCCTGTTCAAACTTGTGCATGAAGATGTTGGCATATTGAGGTGCAAATTTGGTCCCCATGGCTGTTCCGTGCGTCTGGATGAAGAATTTGTTGTCGAAGGTGAAGACGTTGTGGTCTAGAATGAAACGGATGAGTTGCAGAATTGCGTCTGGAGATTGGCAGTTGTCGGTGTTGAGGACTGAGGCTGTTGCAGCAATGCCGTCGTCATGGGGGATGCTGGTGTAGAGTGCCGAGACATCCATTGTGACGAGGAATGTTCCTGGTTCAACTGGTCCATGGGTGCTGAGTTTCTGTAGGAAGTCCGTCGTGTCGCGACAGAAGCTGGGTGTACCTTGTACGATGGGTTTCAAGATGCCCTCGATGTGGCCAGAGAGGTTCTCACACAGGGTCCCATTGCCTGAAACGATAGGACGGCCTGGTGTGTTGGCCTTGTGTATTTTCGGGAGGCAGTAGAGATCTCCAATGCGGGGATTACGTGGGATGAGAGCACGTAGGGTGTTCTGAAGGTCTGGATCTAAGGTCTTGATCAGTCTGCTGAGTTGGCGGATGTGTTCCTTGGTTGGATCTGCGGGTAACTGCCTGTAGTGTTCCTGGTTGTCGAGTTGTCGGTATACTTCTTTGCAGTAGTCTGTTCTGTTCAGTATGACGGTGGCCCCTCCTTTGTCTGCTGGTTTGATGACGATGTTGCGGTTGGTCTTGAGAGTGCGGATGGCGTTGCGTTGTGCTTGGGTGACGTTTGAGGCTGCCTTGTGATTGCGAGTGATGAATCTGGCATTGACACGACTTCTGACGGCTTGAGCATACATGTCGAGTCTAGGGCAGCGGCCTTCCGGAGGGGTCCAATTTGACTCTTTCCTTTTCGGTTGCTGCACTGCAGATCTCGCGGTCTGCTGTTCCGGTTCATTGGTCGTGTCCCTGGGTTCGCTGTCGGCCTCTTGGGGTCTGTGGAAGAATTCCCGGAGCCTCATTCGCCTGATGAATTCCTCCGTATCTGCCGCGAGACTGATGGGGTCCATTTTGGTGGTGGTGCAGAAATTGAGCCCTCTGCTGAGGACTTCGATTTCGTCTGGTTGAAGGGTGTAGTCTGACAAGTTGACAATGGATTTCCCTGTATTGTTTTCGACTGTTGTACCGGGAGAAGCTTGATTGCTGCTGGTGGTGATGCCAAGTTTCTCAAGCTTCCTGTTCTTGGTGTGCATGTAGGTGGCATAGTATTGCTGTCTCATCTGTTTGGCGGTGTTCCGCAGCTGGTCTGCTGTGTCCTGAGCGCAAGTTGAGAATATGGCCTCTCTCTTGGTTTCCAGGTTGCGTCGACTGCTGTAGAGTTGGTGTACGAGGTGTTTGAGGAGTGTGACAGAGGTGCGGTGGCAGAGTCTTTCAGCGTAGTCTGTGTTGTAAGTCGACTTGAGTGGGTTTTTGATCTGTAGTCCTTTCGGGATCTTGTCTGCTTTTTTGCATCTTTGTAGAAACTGAATGTCAGTGTCTATATGCGCGATCTTCCTGGAGATCCTCTCCACTTTGAGCCGGCAGTTTGCGGTGTCAATGGTAGCCATGATGTGGAGATGCCGGCGTTGGACTGGGGTGAGCACAGTAAGAAGTCTTACAACACCAGGTTAAAGTCCAACAGGTTTGTTTCAAACACGAGCTTTCGGAGCACGGCTCCTTCTTCAGGTGAATGGAAAGGCTTGTTCCAGAAATGTTTATATAGACACAGTCAGAGATGCCCCGGAATGCGAGCACCTGCAGGCAATCAAATCATCAAAGATGCAGAGAGAGAGGTAACTCCAGGTTAAAGAGGTGTGAATTGTCCCAAGCCAGTTCAGTCGGTAGGCCTCTGCAAGTCCAGGCTGTTGGTGGGGGCCGAATGTAATGCGACATGAATCCCAGATCCCGTTTTGAGTCCGCATTCATGCGTGCGGAACTTAGCTATAAGTTTTTGCTCAGCAATTTTGCGTTGTCGCGTCTCCTGAAGGCCTCCTTGTAGAATGCTGACCCGGAGATCAGAGGCTGAATGTCCTTGACTGCTGAAGTGTTCCCCAACTGGAAGGGAACAGTCCTGCCTGTTGATAGTCGCACGATGCCCGTTTATTCGTTGTCGCAGTGTCTGCATGGTCTCGCCAATGTACCACGCTTCGGGACATCCTTTCCTGCAGCGTATGAGGTAGACTACATTGGTCGAGTCGCACGAGTATGCGCCGCGTACCTGGTGGGTGGTGTTTCCACGTGTAATGGTGGTGTCCATGTCGATGATCTGGCATGTCTTGCAGAGATTACCCTGGCAGGGTTTTGTGGTGTTGTGGTTGCTGTTCTGAAGGCTGGGTAATTTGCTGCAAACAATGGTTTGTTTGAGGTTGCGCGGTTGTTTGAAGGCCACTTAAAGAGATGACAGTGGATAGGCAATGGCAAACATTCAAGGAACGCATGGGGGAACTACAGCAACTGTACATTCCTGTCTGGCACAAAAGCAAAATGGATAAGTGAAGAGAAAGAGATTGGTAAAGAGAAATGTAGGCCCCCTACGGACAGAAGCAGGGGAATGCATAATAAGGGACAAAGAAATGACTGAGCAATTGAATACATACTTTGGTTCTGTCTTCACAAAAGAGGACACAAATCAGATACCAGAAATGTTGGAGAATGGAAATTTTAGTAAGAGGGAAGAACTGAGGGAGATCAACATTAGTAGAGAAATGGTGCTAGGAAAATTGATGGGATTGAAGGCGGATAAATCCCCAAGGCCTGAGAATCTGCATCCCAGAGTGCTTAAGGAGGTGGCTCTGAAAATAGTGGATGCATTGGTCGTCATCTTCCGGGATTCTATAGATTCTAGAACAGTCCCTGAAGATTGGACGGTACAATATTCAAAAAGGGAGGTAGAGAGAAAGCAGGGAATTATGGACTAGTCAGCCTAACATCGGTAGTGGGGAAAATTCTTGAATCCATTATCAAGGACTTTATAGCAGAACAGTTAGAAAGGGGTGGCAGGATCAGTCAGAGTCAGCATGCATTCCGAACAGGCGCCGGAATGTGGCGACTAGGGGCTTTTCACAGTAACTTCATTGAAGTCTACTCGTGACAATAAGCGATTTTCATTTCATTTCATTTCATTTATGAAGGGGACATCATACTTGACAAATCTGTTGGCATTCTTTGAAGATGTAACCAGTACCAGTGACAAGGGAGAGCCAGTCGATGTGGTATATTTGGACTTTCAGAAGGCGTTTGACAAAGTCCCGCATAAGAGATTATTGTGCAAAATTAAAGCGCATGGGATTGGGGGAAATGTATTGAGGTGGATAGAAAACTGGTTGGCAGAGAGGAAACAAAGAGTAGGAACTAATGGGTCCTTTTCAAATTGGCAGGCATTAACTAGTGGGGTGCCACAGGGATCGGTGCTGGGGCCATTTATATTAATATATATATATATATATTCGCAATATATATTAATGATTTGGATGAGGGAACAAAATGTAACATCTCAAAGTTTGCAGATGATACCAAGTTGGGTAGGAGGGTGAACTGTGATGAGGATGCAAAGATCCTACAGCAAGATTTGGACAGGTTGGGCAAGTGGGCAAATCAATGGCAGATGCAGTATAATTTGGATAAATGTGAGGTTATTCACTTTGGAAGCAAAAACAGGAAGGCAGATTACTACCTGAATGGCTGTAAATTTGGAGAGGGGAGTGTGCAGCGGGACCTGGGTGTCCTTGTGCACCAGTCGCTGAAGTTAAGTTTGCAGGTGCAGCAGGCGGTAAAGAAGGTATGTTGGCCTTCAATGCGAGAGGTGCCGAGTACAGAAGCAGGGATGTGTTGCTGCAATCATACAGGGTCTTGGTGAGGCCACACCTAGAATATAGTGTGCAGTTTTGGTCTCCTTTTCTGAGGAAGGATCTTTCTCTTGAGGGATTCCAGGGATGGTGGGACTGTCATATGAGGAGCAATTGACTAGGTTGGGATTGTTCTCGCTGGAGTTCAGAAGAATGAGGAGGGATCTCATAGAGACCTAGAAAATTCTAACAGGACTAGACAGGGTAGATGCAGGGAAGATGTTACCATTGGTGGATGGTGTCCCGAACCAGGGATCACAGTCTGAAGATTCAGGGTAAACCATTTCGGACAGATATAAGGAAACATCTCTTCCCACAAAGAATGGTGAGCCTGTGGAATTCATTACCACAGGAAGTAGTTGATTCTAAAATATTGAATATATTCAAGAGGCGGCTAGATATCGCACTTGGAGAGAATGGGATCAAAGGCTATGGGGAGAAAGCAGGATTAGGCTATTGAGTTGGATGATCAGCCATGATCGTGATAAATGGTGGAGCAGGCTCTAGGGGCCAAATGGCCTCCTGCTCCTATCTTCCATGTATCTATGTATGTAACCTTTTTGGACACTAAGGGCATTTAACATGGCCAATCCTCCTGATCGGCACATCTTTGGACTGTGGGAAGAAACCAGAGCACCTGGAGGAAACCCACGCAGACACAGGGAGAACGTGCAGACTCTACACAGTGACCCAAGCCGAGAATCGGACCTGGGACCCTGGAGCTGTGGAAACAGTGCTAACCGCTATGCTACTACGCCGCCCATTGAGGCGGACGTAGCAAAGCGCAGGACTGAAGTCGGCCCTGTACAACGAAATGGGCTTAGGAGAGTGTCAGAGCAACACTGGGAGAGGGGGTGGGCCACCACACTAGCTTGGAAAGCTAGGGCCAGGAATCATGAGAGAGAGGGGGGCTGCGGCACATCTCCCAGTGGGGAGAGAGCATCTGGCCGGAGGGGAGGGATGGTGGCGGGAGAAGTTAGAGAGCAGATATAAAGGGGGGTTCAAGAGGACAGCGAGGGGGATAGAAGGGGGAATCGAGACCAAGGGGGGAACACGGCGATAAAGAAAGGAAGGGCACTAGACTGGCTTCAGCAAGTCAAGTTCGGAAAGATGGAACAAGCTGGCACCATAAGCAGCCACTCTGGAGGATCCCTAAACATAAGGGAAACCCCTGCATGCAGGGATGCATCCACCAGGTAAGTATGGTTGATCCCGGCAGCAGGCCCGAATCCAGGAGCGAGGCAGCTGAAACGTTGGCAGAGGGTGAGGCAGTCCTGAAGGCAAAGTGTGGAGCAGGATTGAAAGCAAAGTGTGGAGCAGGATTGAAGGCAAAGTGTGGAGCAGGACTGAGGCCAAAGTGTGGAGCAGCAGGACAAAAGGCAAAGTGTGGAGCAGCAGGGCTGAGGGCAAAGTGTGGAGCAGGACTGAAGGCAAAGTGTGGAGCAGCAGGGCTGAGGGCAAAGTGTGGAGCAGCAGGGCTGAGGGCAAAGTGTGGAGCAGCTGATGGCAAAGTGTGGAGCAGCAGGATTGAAGGCAAAGTGTGGAGCCGGAGTAAAGGCAAAGTGTGGAGCAGGACTGAAGGCAAAGTGTGGAGCAGGATTGAAGGCAAAGTGTGGAGCAGGACTGAAGGCAAAGTGTGGAGCAGGACTAAAGGCAAAGTGTGGAGCAGCAGGACAGAAGGCATAATGTGTGGAGCAGGACTGAAGGCAAAGTGTGGAGCAGCAGGACAGAAGGCAAAGTGTGGAGCAGCAGGACCGAAGGCAAAGTGTGGAGCAGCAGGGCTGAGGGCAAAGTGTGGAGCAGGACTGAAGGCAAAGTGTGGAGCAGCAGGGCTGAAGGCAAAGTGTGGAGCAGCAGGACAGAAGGCAAAGTGTGGAGCAGCAGGACCGAAGGCAAAGTGTGGAGCAGCAGGGCTGAGGGCAAAGTGTGGAGCAGGACTGAAGGCAAAGTGTGGAGCAGCAGGGTTGAAGGCAAAGTGTGGAGCAGGATTGAAGGCAAAGTGTGGAGCAGGACTGAAGACAAAGTGTGGAGCAGGATTGAAGGCAAAGTGTGGAGCAGGACTAAGGCCAAAGTGTGGAGCAGCAGGACAAAAGGCAAAGTTTGGAGCAGCAGGGCTGAGGGCAAAGTGTGGAGCAGGACTGAAAGTAAAGTGTGGAGCAGGACTGAAGGCAAAGTGTGGAGCAGCAGGACTGAAGGCAAAGTGTGGAGCAGCAGGGCTGAGGGCAAAGTGTGGAGCAGCAGGGCTGAGGGCAAAGTGTGGAGCAGCTGAAGGCAAAGTGTGGAGCAGCAGGATTCAAGGCAAAGTGTGGAGCCGGAGTAAAGGCAAAGTGTGGAGCAGGACTGAAGGCAAAGTCAGGAGCAGGATTGAAGGCAAAGTGTGGAGCAGCAGGACTGAAGGCAAAGTGTGGAGCAGCAGGACTGAAGGCAAAGTGTGGAGCAGCAGGACAGAAGGCAAAGTGTGGAGCAGCAGGGTTGAAGGCAAAGTGTGGACCAGGACTGAAGGCAAAGTGTGGAGCAGCAGGACAGAAGGCAAAGTGTGGAGCAGCAGGGTTGAAGGCAAAGTGTGGAGCAGGATTGAAGGCAAAGTGTGGAGCAGGATTGAAGGCAAAGTGTGGAGCAGGACTGAGGCCAAAGTGTGGAGCAGCAGGACAGAAGGCAAAGTGTGGAGCAGCAGGACTGAAGGCAAAGTGTGGAGCAGCAGGGCAGAAGGCAAAGTGTGGAGCAGCAGGGTTGAAGGCAAAGTGTGGAGCAGGATTGAAGGCAAAGTGTGGAGCAGGATTGAAGGCAAAGTGTGGAGCAGGACTGAAGGCAAAGTGTGGAGCAGGACTAAAGGCAAAGTGTGGAGCAGCAGGACAGAAGGCATAATGTGTGGAGCAGGACTGAAGGCAAAGTGTGGAGCAGCAGGACAGAAGGCAAAGTGTGGAGCAGCAGGACCGAAGGCAAAGTGTGGAGCAGCAGGGCTGAGGGCAAAGTGTGGAGCAGGACTGAAGGCAAAGTGTGGAGCAGCAGGGCTGAAGGCAAAGTGTGGAGCAGCAGGACAGAAGGCAAAGTGTGGAGCAGCAGGACCGAAGGCAAAGTGTGGAGCAGCAGGGCTGAGGGCAAAGTGTGGAGCAGGACTGAAGGCAAAGTGTGGAGCAGCAGGGTTGAAGGCAAAGTGTGGAGCAGGATTGAAGGCAAAGTGTGGAGCAGGACTGAAGACAAAGTGTGGAGCAGGATTGAAGGCAAAGTGTGGAGCAGGACTAAGGCCAAAGTGTGGAGCAGCAGGACAAAAGGCAAAGTTTGGAGCAGCAGGGCTGAGGGCAAAGTGTGGAGCAGGACTGAAAGTAAAGTGTGGAGCAGGACTGAAGGCAAAGTGTGGAGCAGCAGGACTGAAGGCAAAGTGTGGAGCAGCAGGGCTGAGGGCAAAGTGTGGAGCAGCAGGGCTGAGGGCAAAGTGTGGAGCAGCTGAAGGCAAAGTGTGGAGCAGCAGGATTGAAGGCAAAGTGTGGAGCCGGAGTAAAGGCAAAGTGTGGAGCAGGACTGAAGGCAAAGTCAGGAGCAGGATTGAAGGCAAAGTGTGGAGCAGCAGGACTGAAGGCAAAGTGTGGAGCAGCAGGACTGAAGGCAAAGTGTGGAGCAGCAGGACAGAAAGCAAAGTGTGGAGCAGCAGGGTTGAAGGCAAAGTGTGGAGCAGGACTGAAGGCAAAGTGTGGAGCAGCAGGACAGAAGGCAAAGTGTGGAGCAGCAGGGTTGAAGGCAAAGTGTGGAGCAGGATTGAAGGCAAAGTGTGGAGCAGGATTGAAGGCAAAGTGTGGAGCAGGACTGAGGCCAAAGTGTGGAGCAGCAGGACAGAAGGCAAAGTGTGGAGCAGCAGGACTGAAGGCAAAGTGTGGAGCAGCAGGGCAGAAGGCAAAGTGTGGAGCAGCAGGGTTGAAGGCAAAGTGTGGAGCAGGATTGAAGGCAAAGTGTGGAGCAGGATTGAAGGCAAAGTGTGGAGCAGGATTGAAGGCAAAGTGTGGAGCAGGACTGAGGCCAAAGTGTGGAGCAGCAGGACTGAAGGCAAAGTGTGGAGCAGCAGGACAGAAGGCAAAGTGTGGAGCAGCAGGGTTGAAGGCAAAGTGTGGAGCAGGATTGAAGGCAAAGTGTGGAGCAGGACTGAAGACAAAGTGTGGAGCAGGATTGAAGGCAAAGTGTGGAGCAGGACTAAGGCCAAAGTGTGGAGCAGCAGGACAAAAGGCAAAGTGTGGAGCAGCAGGGCTGAGGGCAAAGTGTGGAGCAGGACTGAAAGTAAAGTGTGGAGCAGGACTGAAGGCAAAGTGTGGAGCAGGACTAAAGGCAAAGTGTGGAGCAGCTGGACAGAAGGCAAAGTGTGGAGCAGCAGGACCGAAGGCAAAGTGTGGAGCAGCAGGGCTGAGGGCAAAGTGTGGAGCAGGACTGAAGGCAAAGTGTGGAGCAGCAGGACAGAAGGCAAAGTGTGGAGCAGCAGGGTTGAAGGCAAAGTGTGGAGCAGGATTGAAGGCAAAGTGTGGAGCAGGACTGAAGACAAAGTGTGGAGCAGGATTGAAGGCAAAGTGTGGAGCAGGACTAAGGCCAAAGTGTGGAGCAGCAGGACAAAAGGCAAAGTGTGGAGCAGGACTGAAAGTAAAGTGTGGAGCAGGACTGAAGGCAAAGTGTGGAGCAGCAGGACTGAAGGCAAAGTGTGGAGCAGCAGGGCTGAGGGCAAAGTGTGGAGCAGCAGGGCTGAGGGCAAAGTGTGGAGCAGCAGGGCTGAGGGCAAAGTGTGGAGCAGCTGAAGGCAAAGTGTGGAGCAGCAGGATTCAAGGCAAAGTGTGGAGCCGGAGTAAAGGCAAAGTGTGGAGCAGGACTGAAGGCAAAGTCAGGAGCAGGATTGAAGGCAAAGTGTGGAGCAGCAGGACTGAAGGCAAAGTGTGGAGCAGCAGGACAGAAAGCAAAGTGTGGAGCAGCAGGATTGAAGGCAAAGTGTGGACCAGGACTGAAGGCAAAGTGTGGAGCAGCAGGGTTGAAGGCAAAGTGTGGAGCAGGATTGAAGGCAAAGTGTGGAGCAGGATTGAAGGCAAAGTGTGGAGCAGGACTGAGGCCAAAGTGTGGAGCAGCAGGACAGAAGGCAAAGTGTGGAGCAGCAGGACAGAAGGCAAAGTGTGGAGCGGGGCTGAGGGCAAAGTGTGGAGCAGCAGGGCTGAGGGCAAAGTGTGGAGCAGCTGAAGGCAAAGTGTGGAGCAGCAGGATTGAAGGCAAAGTGTGGAGCCGGAGTAAAGGCAAAGTGTGGAGCAGGACAGAAGGCAAAGTGTGGAGCAGGACTGAAGGCAAAGTGTTGGGCAGGATTGAAGGCAAAGTGTGGAGCAGCAGGACTGAAGGCAAAGTGTGGAGCTGCAGGACAGAAGGCAAAGTGTGGAGCAGCTGGACAGAAGGCAAAGTGTGGAGCAGCAGGACCGAAGGCAAAGTGTGGAGCAGCAGGGCTGAGGGCAAAGTATGGAGCAGGACTGAAGGCAAAGTGTGGAGCAGCAGGACAGAAGGCAAAGTGTGGAGCAGCTGGACAGAAGGCAAAGTGTGGAGCAGCAGGGTTGAAGGCAAAGTGTGGAGCAGGATTGAAGGCAAAGTGTGGAGCAGGAATGAAGGCAAAGTGTGGAGCAGGACTGAGGCCAAAGTGTGGAGCAGCAGGACAGAAGGCAAAGTGTGGAGCAGCAGGACAGAAGGCAAAGTGTGGAGCGGGGCTGAGGGCAAAGTGTGGAGCAGCAGGGCTGAGGGCAAAGTGTGGAGCAGCTGAAGGCAAAGTGTGGAGCAGCAGGATTGAAGGCAAAGTGTGGAGCCGGAGTAAAGGCAAAGTGTGGAGCAGGACAGAAGGCAAAGTGTGGAGCAGGACTGAAGGCAAAGTGTTGGGCAGGATTGAAGGCAAAGTGTGGAGCAGCAGGACTGAAGGCAAAGTGTGGAGCAGCAGGACAGAAGGCAAAGTGTGGAGCAGCTGGACAGAAGGCAAAGTGTGGAGCAGCAGGACCGAAGGCAAAGTGTGGAGCAGCAGGGCTGAGGGCAAAGTATGGAGCAGGACTGAAGGCAAAGTGTGGAGCAGCAGGACAGAAGGCAAAGTGTGGAGCAGCTGGACAGAAGGCAAAGTGTGGAGCAGCAGGACCGAAGGCAAAGTGTGGAGCAGCAGGGCTGAGGGCAAAGTGTGGAGCAGGACTGAAAGTAAAGTGTGGAGCAGCTGAAGGCAAAGTGTGGAGCAGCAGGATTGAAGGCAAAGTGTGGAGCAGCAGGACCGAAGGCAAAGAGTGGAGCAGGACTGAAGGCAAAGTGTTGAGCAGGGCTGAAGGCAAAGTGTTGAGCAGGACTGAGGCCAAAGTGTGGAGCAGCAGGACAAAAGGCAAAGTGTGCAGCAGCCGAAGGCAAAGTGTGGAACAGCAGGATTGAAGGCAAAGTGTGGAGCAGCAGGACCGAAGGCAAAGTGTGGAGCAGCAGGATTGAAGGCAAAGTGTGGAGCAGCAGGACCGAAGGCAAAGAGTGGAGCAGGACTGAAGGCAAAGTGTGGAGCAGGACTGAAGGCAAAGTGTGGAGCAGGACAAAAGGCAAAGTGTGCAGCAGCCGAAGGCAAAGTGTGGAACAGCAGGACTGAAGGCAAAGTGTGGAGCAGCAGGACTGAAGGCAAAGTGTGGAGCAGCAGGGCTGAAGGCAAAGTGTGGAGCAGCAGGACTGAAGGCAAAGTGTGGAGCAGCAGGACTGAAGGTAAAGTGTGGAGCAGCAGGACTGAAGGCAAAGTGTGGAGCAGTAGGAGTGAAGGCAAAGTGTGGAGCAGCAGGACTGAAGGTAAAGTGTGGAGCAGCAGGACTGAAGGTAAAGTGTGGAGCAGGGCTGAAGGCAAAGTGTGGAGCAGCAGGACTGAAGGCAAAGTGTGGAGCAGCAGGACTGAAGGCAAAGTGTGGAGCAGCAGGACTGAAGGCAAAGTGTGGAGCAGGGCTGAAGGCAAAGTGTGGAGCAGCAGGACTGAAGGCAAAGTGTGGAGCAGCAGGACTGAAGGCAAAGTGTGGAGCAGCAGGACTGAAGGTAAAGTGTGGAGCAGCAGGACTGAAGGCAAAGTGTGGAGCAGGGCTGAAGGCAAAGTGTGGAGCAGGACTGAAGGCAAAGTGTTGAGCAGGGCTGAAGGCAAAGTGTGGAGCAGCAGGATTGAAGGCAAAGTGTGGAGCAGCAGGACCGAAGGCAAAGACTGGAGCAGGACTGAAGGCAAAGTGTGGAGCAGGATTGAAGGCAAAGTGTGGAGCAGGACTGAAGGCAACGTGTGGAGCAGGACTTAGGGTAAAGTGTGGAGCAGCAGGACCGAAGGCAAAGTGTGGAGCAGCAGGACTGAAGGCAAAGTGTGGAGCAGCAGGGCTGAGGGCAAAGTGTGGAGCAGGACTGAAGGCAAAGTGTGGAGCAGGATTGAAGGCAAAGTGTGGAGCAGGACTGAAGGCAAAGTGTGGAGCAGGACTGAAGGCAAAGTGTGGAGCAGCAGGACAGAAGGCAAAGTGTGGAGCAGCTGGACAGAAGGCAAAGTGTGGAGCAGCTGGACAGAAGGCAAAGTGTGGAGCAGCAGGGCTGAGGGCAAAGTGTGGAGCAGCTGAAGGCAAAGTGTGGAGCAGCAGGATTGAAGGCAAAGTGTGGAGCCGGAGTAAAGGCAAAGTGTGGAGCAGGACAGAAGGCAAAGTGTGGAGCAGGACTGAAGGCAAAGTGTGGAGCAGGATTGAAGGCAAAGTGTGGAGCAGCAGGACAGAAGGCAAAGTGTGGAGCAGCTGGACAGAAGGCAAAGTGTGGAGCAGCAGGACCGAAGGCAAAGTGTGGAGCAGCAGGACCGAAGGCAAAGTGTGGAGCAGCAGGGCTGAGGGCAAAGTGTGGAGCAGGACTAAAGGCAAAGTGTGGAGCAGGACTGAAGGCAAAGTGTGGAGCAGCAGGACAGAAGGCAAAGTGTGGAGCAGCAGGGCTGAGGGCAAAGTGTGGAGCAGGACTGAAAGTAAAGTGTGGAGCAGCTGAAGGCAAAGTGTGGAGCAGGATTAAAGGCAAAGTGTGGAGCGGGGCTGAAGGCAAAGTGTGGAGCAGCAGGACTGAAGGCAAAGTGTGGAGCAGGGCTGAGGGCAAAGTGTGGAGCAGGACCGAAGGCAAAGTGTGGAGCAGCAGGATTGAAGGCAAAGTGTGGAGCAGCAGGACCGAAGGCAAAGAGTGGAGCAGGACTGAAGGCAAAGTGTGGAGCAGTAGGATTGAAGGCAAAGTGTGGAGCAGGACTGAAGGCAAAGTGTGGAGCAGGGCTGAAGGCAAAGTGTGCAGCAGCCGAAGGCAAAGTGTGGAACAGCAGGATTGAAGGCAAAGTGTGGAGCAGCAGGATTGAAGGCAAAGTGTGGAGCAGCAGGATTGAAGGCAAAGTGTGGAGCAGGGCTGAAGGCAAAGTGTGGAGCAGGACTGAAGGCAAAGTGTGGAGCAGGATTGAAGGCAAAGTGTGGAGCAGCAGGACAGAAGGCAAAGTGTGGAGCAGCTGGACAGAAGGCAAAGTGTGGAGCAGCAGGACCGAAGGCAAAGTGTGGAGCAGCAGGACCGAAGGCAAAGTGTGGAGCAGCAGGGCTGAGGGCAAAGTGTGGAGCAGGACTGAAGGCAAAGTGTGGAGCAGGACTGAAGGCAAAGTGTGGAGCAGCAGGACAGAAGGCAAAGTGTGGAGCAGCAGGGCTGAGGGCAAAGTGACTGAGTGGCAAAGTGACTGAAAGTAAAGTGTGGAGCAGCTGAAGGCAAAGTGTGGAGCAGGATTAAAGGCAAAGTGTGGAGCGGGGCTGAAGGCAAGTGTTGAGCAGGACCGAAGGCAAAGTGTGGAGCAGCAGGATTGAAGGCAAAGTGTGGAGCAGCAGGACCGAAGGCAAAGAGTGGAGCAGGACTGAAGGCAAAGTGTGGAGCAGTAGGATTGAAGGCAAAGTGTGGAGCAGGGCTGAAGGCAAAGTGTGGAGCAGCCGAAGGCAAAGTGTGGAACAGCAGGACTGAAGGCAAAGTGTGGAGCAGGGCTGAGTGCAAAGTGTGGAGCAGCAGGACTGAAGGCAAAGTGTGGAGCAGCAGGACCGAAGGCAAAGAGTGGAGCAGGATTGAAGGCAAAGTGTGGAGCAGTAGGATTGAAGGCAAAGTGTGGAGCAGGAGTGAAGGCAAAGTGTGGAGCAGCAGGACTGAAGGCAAAGTGTGGAGCAGGGCTGAAGGCAAAGTGTGCAGCAGCCGAAGGCAAAGTGTGGAACAGCAGGATTGAAGGCAAAGAGTGGAGCAGGACTGAAGGCAAAGTGTTGAGCAGGGCTGAAGGCAAAGTGTGGAGCAGCAGGACTGAAGGCAAAGTGTGGAGCAGCAGGACTGAAGGCAAAGTGTGGAGCAGGGCTGAAGGCAAAGTGTGGAGCAGGACTGAAGGCAAAGTGTTGAACGGGACTGAAGGCAAAGTGTGGAGCAGCAGGATTGAAGGCAAAGTGTGGAGCAGCAGGACCGAAGGCAAAGAGTGGAGCAGGACTGAAGGCAAAGTGTGGAGCAGGATTGAAGGCAAAGTGTGGAGCAGGACTGAAGGCAACGTGTGGAGCAGCAGGGCTGAAGGCAAAGTGTGGAGCAGGACAGAAGGCAAAGTGTGGAGCAGGACTGAAGGCAAAGTGTGGAGCAGGACAGAAGGCAAAGTGTGGAGCAGGACTGAAGGCAAAGTGTGGAGCATGATTGAAGGCAAAGTGTGGAGCAGCAGGACAGAAGGCAAAGTGTGGAGCAGCTGGACAGAAGGCAAAGTGTGGAGCAGCAGGACCGAAGGCAAAGTGTGGAGCAACAGGACCGAAGGCAAAGTGTGGAGCAGCAGGGCTGAGGGCAAAGTGTGGAGCAGGACTGAAGGCAAAGTGTGGAGCAGGACTGAAGGCAAAGTGTGGAGCAGCAGGACAGAAGGCAAAGTGTGGAGCAGCAGGGCTGAGGGCAAAGTGTGGAGCAGGACTGAAAGTAAAGTGTGGAGCAGCTGAAGGCAAAGTGTGGAGCAGGATTAAAGGCAAAGTGTGGAGCGGGGCTGAAGGCAAAGTGTGGAGCAGGACTGAAGGCAAAGTGTTGAGCAGCAGGGCTGAAGGCAAAGTGTGGAGCAGCAGGATTGAAGGCAAAGTGTGGAGCAGCAGGACTGAAGGCAAAGAGTGGAGCAGGACTGAAGGCAAAGTGTTGAGCAGGGCTGAAGGCAAAGTGTGGAGCAGGAGTGAAGGCAAAGTGTGGAGCAGCAGGACTGAAGGCAAAGTGTGGAGCAGGGCTGAAGGCAAAGTGTGGAGCAGCAGGACTGAAGGCAAAGTGTGGAGCAGCAGGATTGAAGGCAAAGTGTGGAGCAGCAGGACCGAAGGCAAAGAGTGGAGCAGGACTGAAGGCAAAGTGTTGAGCAGGGCTGAAGGCAAAGTGTGGAGCAGCAGGACTGAAGGCAAAGTGTGGAGCAGCAGGACTGAAGGCAAAGTGTGGAGCAGGGCTGAAGGCAAAGTGTGGAGCAGGACTGAAGGCAAAGTGTGGAGCAGGGCTGAAGGCAAAGTGTGGAGCAGGACTGAAGGCAAAGTGTTGAGCAGGGCTGAAGGCAAAGTGTGGAGCAGCAGGGCTGAAGGCAAAGTGTGGAGCAGGACTGAAGGCAAAGTGTTGAACGGGACTGAAGGCAAAGTGTGGAGCAGCAGGATTGAAGGCAAAGTGTGGAGCAGCAGGACCGAAGGCAAAGAGTGGAGCAGGACTGAAAGTAAAGTGTGGAGCAGCAGGACTGAAGGCAAAGTGTGGAGCAGCAGGGCTGAGGGCAAAGTGTGGAGCAGGACTGAAGGCAAAGTGTGGAGCAGGATTGAAGGCAAAGTGTGGAGCAGGACTGAAGGCAAAGTGTGGAGCAGCAGGACAGAAGGCAAAGTGTGGAGCAGCAGGGCTGAGGGCAAAGTGTGGAGCAGGACTGAAGGCAAAGTGTGGAGCAGCTGGACAGAAGGCAAAGTGTGGAGCAGCAGGGCTGAGGGCAAAGTGTGGAGCAGCTGAAGGCAAAGTGTGGAGCAGCAGGATTGAAGGCAAAGTGTGGAGCCGGAGTAAAGGCAAAGTGTGGAGCAGGACAGAAGGCAAAGTGTGGAGCAGGACTGAAGGCAAAGTGTGGAGCAGGATTGAAGGCAAAGTGTGGAGCAGCAGGACAGAAGGCAAAGTGTGGAGCAGCAGGACAGAAGGCAAAGTGTGGAGCAGCTGGACAGAAGGCAAAGTGTGGAGCAGCAGGACCGAAGGCAAAGTGTGGAGCAGCAGGACCGAAGGCAAAGTGTGGAGCAGCAGGGCTGAGGGCAAAGTGTGGAGCAGGACTGAAGGCAAAGTGTGGAGCAGGACTGAAGGCAAAGTGTGGAGCAGCAGGACAGAAGGCAAAGTGTGGAGCAGCAGGGCTGAGGGCAAAGTGTGGAGCAGGACTGAAAGTAAAGTGTGGAGCAGCTGAAGGCAAAGTGTGGAGCAGGATTAAAGGCAAAGTGTGGAGCGGGGCTGAAGGCAAAGTGTGGAGCAGGACTGAAGGCAAAGTGTGGAGCAGGACTGAAGGCAAAGTGTTGAGCAGGATTGAAGGCAAAGTGTGGAGCAGCAGGACCGAAGGCAAAGAGTGGAGCAGGACTGAAGGCAAAGTGTGGAGCAGTAGGACTGAAGGCAAAGTGTGGAGCAGGGCTGAAGGCAAAGTGTGGAGCAGCAGGACTGAAGGCAAAGTGTGGAGCAGCAGGATTGAAGGCAAAGTGTGGAGCAGCAGGACTGAAGGCAAAGTGTGGAGCAGCCGAAGGCAAAGTGTGGAACAGCAGGATTGAAGGCAAAGTGTGGAGCAGGGCTGAAGGCAAAGTGTGGAGCAGGACTGAAGGCAAAGTGTGGAGCAGGATTGAAGGCAAAGTGTGGAGCAGCAGGACTGAAGGCAAAGTGTGGAGCAGGATTGAAGGCAAAGTGTGGAGCAGCAGGACAGAAGGCAAAGTGTGGAGCAGCTGGACAGAAGGCAAAGTGTGGAGCAGCAGGACCGAAGGCAAAGTGTGGAGCAGCAGGACCGAAGGCAAAGTGTGGAGCAGCAGGATTGAAGGCAAAGTGTGGAGCAGGGCTGAAGGCAAAGTGTGGAGCAGCAGGACAGAAGGCAAAGTGTGGAGCAGGATTGAAGGCAAAGTGTGGAGCAGCTGGACAGAAGGCAAAGTGTGGAGCAGCAGGACCGAAGGCAAAGTGTGGAGCAGCAGGGCTGAGGGCAAAGTGTGGAGCAGGATTGAAGGCAAAGTGTGGAGCAGGATTGAAGGCAAAGTGTGGAGCAGCAGGACTGAAGGCAAAGTGTGGAGCAGCAGGACTGAAGGCAAAGTGTGGAGCAGCAGGACCGAAGGCAAAGAGTGGAGCAGCAGGACCGAAGGCAAAGAGTGGAGCAGGACTGAAGGCAAAGTGTTGAGCAGGGCTGAAGGCAAAGTGTGGAGCAGCAGGACTGAAGGCAAAGTGTGGAGCAGCAGGATTGAAGGCAAAGTGTGGAGCAGCAGGACTGAAGGCAAAGTGTGGAGCAGGATTGAAGGCAAAGTGTGGAGCAGCAGGACTGAAGGCAAAGTGTGGAGCAGCAGGACCGAAGGCAAAGAGTGGAGCAGGACTGAAGGCAAAGTGTTGAGCAGGGCTGAAGGCAAAGTGTGGAGCAGCAGGACTGAAGGCAAAGTGTGGAGCAGCAGGATTGAAGGCAAAGTGTGGAGCAGCAGGACCGAAGGCAAAGAGTGGAGCAGGACTGAAGGCAAAGTGTGGAGCAGCAGGACTGAAGGCAAAGTGTGGAGCAGGGCTGAAGGCAAAGTGTGGAGCAGCAGGGCTGAAGGCAAAGTGTGGAGCAGCAGGATTGAAGGCAAAGTGTGGAGCAGGAGTGAAGGCAAAGTGTGGAGCAGCAGGATTGAAGGCAAAGTGTGGAGCAGGACTGAAGGCAAAGTGTGGAGCAGGATTGAAGGCAAAGTGTGGAGCAGGACTGAAGGCAAAGTGTGGAGCAGGACTGAAGGCAAAGTGTGGAGCAGCAGGACAGAAGGCAAAGTGTGGAGCAGCTGGACAGAAGGCAAAGTGTGGAGCAGCTGGACAGAAGGCAAAGTGTGGAGCAGCAGGGCTGAGGGCAAAGTGTGGAGCAGCTGAAGGCAAAGTGTGGAGCAGCAGGATTGAAGGCAAAGTGTGGAGCCGGAGTAAAGGCAAAGTGTGGAGCAGGACAGAAGGCAAAGTGTGGAGCAGGACTGAAGGCAAAGTGTGGAGCAGGATTGAAGGCAAAGTGTGGAGCAGCAGGACAGAAGGCAAAGTGTGGAGCAGCTGGACAGAAGGCAAAGTGTGGAGCAGCAGGACCGAAGGCAAAGTGTGGAGCAGCAGGACCGAAGGCAAAGTGTGGAGCAGCAGGGCTGAGGGCAAAGTGTGGAGCAGGACTAAAGGCAAAGTGTGGAGCAGGACTGAAGGCAAAGTGTGGAGCAGCAGGACAGAAGGCAAAGTGTGGAGCAGCAGGGCTGAGGGCAAAGTGTGGAGCAGGACTGAAAGTAAAGTGTGGAGCAGCTGAAGGCAAAGTGTGGAGCAGGATTAAAGGCAAAGTGTGGAGCGGGGCTGAAGGCAAAGTGTGGAGCAGCAGGACTGAAGGCAAAGTGTGGAGCAGGGCTGAGGGCAAAGTGTGGAGCAGGACCGAAGGCAAAGTGTGGAGCAGCAGGATTGAAGGCAAAGTGTGGAGCAGCAGGACCGAAGGCAAAGAGTGGAGCAGGACTGAAGGCAAAGTGTGGAGCAGCAGGACTGAAGGCAAAGTGTGGAGCAGGACTGAAGGCAAAGTGTGGAGCAGGGCTGAAGGCAAAGTGTGCAGCAGCCGAAGGCAAAGTGTGGAGCAGCAGGGCTGAAGGCAAAGTGTGGAGCAGCAGGATTGAAGGCAAAGTGTGGAGCAGCAGGATTGAAGGCAAAGTGTGGAGCAGGGCTGAAGGCAAAGTGTGGAGCAGGACTGAAGGCAAAGTGTGGAGCAGGATTGAAGGCAAAGTGTGGAGCAGCAGGACAGAAGGCAAAGTGTGGAGCAGCTGGACAGAAGGCAAAGTGTGGAGCAGCAGGACCGAAGGCAAAGTGTGGAGCAGCAGGACCGAAGGCAAAGTGTGGAGCAGCAGGGCTGAGGGCAAAGTGTGGAGCAGGACTGAAGGCAAAGTGTGGAGCAGGACTGAAGGCAAAGTGTGGAGCAGCAGGACAGAAGGCAAAGTGTGGAGCAGCAGGGCTGAGGGCAAAGTGACTGAGTGGCAAAGTGACTGAAAGTAAAGTGTGGAGCAGCTGAAGGCAAAGTGTGGAGCAGGATTAAAGGCAAAGTGTGGAGCGGGGCTGAAGGCAAGTGTTGAGCAGGACCGAAGGCAAAGTGTGGAGCAGCAGGATTGAAGGCAAAGTGTGGAGCAGCAGGACCGAAGGCAAAGAGTGGAGCAGGATTGAAGGCAAAGTGTGGAGCAGTAGGATTGAAGGCAAAGTGTGGAGCAGGAGTGAAGGCAAAGTGTGGAGCAGCAGGACTGAAGGCAAAGTGTGGAGCAGCAGGACAGAAGGCAAAGTGTGGAGCAGCAGGGCTGAGGGCAAAGTGACTGAGTGGCAAAGTGACTGAAAGTAAAGTGTGGAGCAGCTGAAGGCAAAGTGTGGAGCAGGATTAAAGGCAAAGTGTGGAGCGGGGCTGAAGGCAAGTGTTGAGCAGGACCGAAGGCAAAGTGTGGAGCAGCAGGATTGAAGGCAAAGTGTGGAGCAGCAGGACCGAAGGCAAAGAGTGGAGCAGGACTGAAGGCAAAGTGTGGAGCAGTAGGATTGAAGGCAAAGTGTGGAGCAGGGCTGAAGGCAAAGTGTGGAGCAGCCGAAGGCAAAGTGTGGAACAGCAGGACTGAAGGCAAAGTGTGGAGCAGGGCTGAGTGCAAAGTGTGGAGCAGCAGGACTGAAGGCAAAGTGTGGAGCAGCAGGACCGAAGGCAAAGAGTGGAGCAGGATTGAAGGCAAAGTGTGGAGCAGTAGGATTGAAGGCAAAGTGTGGAGCAGGAGTGAAGGCAAAGTGTGGAGCAGCAGGACTGAAGGCAAAGTGTGGAGCAGGGCTGAAGGCAAAGTGTGCAGCAGCCGAAGGCAAAGTGTGGAACAGCAGGATTGAAGGCAAAGAGTGGAGCAGGACTGAAGGCAAAGTGTGGAGCAGGGCTGAAGGCAAAGTGTGGAGCAGCAGGACTGAAGGCAAAGTGTGGAGCAGCAGGACTGAAGGCAAAGTGTGGAGCAGGGCTGAAGGCAAAGTGTGGAGCAGGACTGAAGGCAAAGTGTTGAACGGGACTGAAGGCAAAGTGTGGAGCAGCAGGATTGAAGGCAAAGTGTGGAGCAGCAGGACCGAAGGCAAAGAGTGGAGCAGGACTGAAGGCAAAGTGTGGAGCAGGATTGAAGGCAAAGTGTGGAGCAGGACTGAAGGCAACGTGTGGAGCAGCAGGGCTGAAGGCAAAGTGTGGAGCAGGACAGAAGGCAAAGTGTGGAGCAGGACTGAAGGCAAAGTGTGGAGCAGGACAGAAGGCAAAGTGTGGAGCAGGACTGAAGGCAAAGTGTGGAGCATGATTGAAGGCAAAGTGTGGAGCAGCAGGACAGAAGGCAAAGTGTGGAGCAGCTGGACAGAAGGCAAAGTGTGGAGCAGCAGGACCGAAGGCAAAGTGTGGAGCAACAGGACCGAAGGCAAAGTGTGGAGCAGCAGGGCTGAGGGCAAAGTGTGGAGCAGGACTGAAGGCAAAGTGTGGAGCAGGACTGAAGGCAAAGTGTGGAGCAGCAGGACAGAAGGCAAAGTGTGGAGCAGCAGGGCTGAGGGCAAAGTGTGGAGCAGGACTGAAAGTAAAGTGTGGAGCAGCTGAAGGCAAAGTGTGGAGCAGGATTAAAGGCAAAGTGTGGAGCGGGGCTGAAGGCAAAGTGTTGAGCAGGACTGAAGGCAAAGTGTTGAGCAGCAGGGCTGAAGGCAAAGTGTGGAGCAGCAGGATTGAAGGCAAAGTGTGGAGCAGCAGGACTGAAGGCAAAGAGTGGAGCAGGACTGAAGGCAAAGTGTTGAGCAGGGCTGAAGGCAAAGTGTGGAGCAGGAGTGAAGGCAAAGTGTGGAGCAGCAGGACTGAAGGCAAAGTGTGGAGCAGCGCTGAAGGCAAAGTGTGGAGCAGCAGGACTGAAGGCAAAGTGTGGAGCAGCAGGATTGAAGGCAAAGTGTGGAGCAGCAGGACCGAAGGCAAAGAGTGGAGCAGGACTGAAGGCAAAGTGTTGAGCAGGGCTGAAGGCAAAGTGTGGAGCAGCAGGACTGAAGGCAAAGTGTGGAGCAGCAGGACTGAAGGCAAAGTGTGGAGCAGGGCTGAAGGCAAAGTGTGGAGCAGGACTGAAGGCAAAGTGTGGAGCAGGGCTGAAGGCAAAGTGTGGAGCAGGACTGAAGGCAAAGTGTTGAGCAGGGCTGAAGGCAAAGTGTGGAGCAGCAGGGCTGAAGGCAAAGTGTGGAGCAGCAGGACCGAAGGCAAAGAGTGGAGCAGGACTGAAAGTAAAGTGTGGAGCAGCAGGACTGAAGGCAAAGTGTGGAGCAGCAGGGCTGAGGGCAAAGTGTGGAGCAGGACTGAAGGCAAAGTGTGGAGCAGGATTGAAGGCAAAGTGTGGAGCAGGACTGAAGGCAAAGTGTGGAGCAGCAGGACAGAAGGCAAAGTGTGGAGCAGCAGGGCTGAGGGCAAAGTGTGGAGCAGGACTGAAGGCAAAGTGTGGAGCAGCTGGACAGAAGGCAAAGTGTGGAGCAGCAGGGCTGAGGGCAAAGTGTGGAGCAGCTGAAGGCAAAGTGTGGAGCAGCAGGATTGAAGGCAAAGTGTGGAGCCGGAGTAAAGGCAAAGTGTGGAGCAGGACAGAAGGCAAAGTGTGGAGCAGGACTGAAGGCAAAGTGTGGAGCAGGACTGAAGGCAAAGTGTGGAGCAGCTGGACAGAAGGCAAAGTGTGGAGCAGCAGGACAGAAGGCAAAGTGTGGAGCAGCTGGACAGAAGGCAAAGTGTGGAGCAGCAGGACCGAAGGCAAAGTGTGGAGCAGCAGGACCGAAGGCAAAGTGTGGAGCAGCAGGGCTGAGGGCAAAGTGTGGAGCAGGACTGAAGGCAAAGTGTGGAGCAGGACTGAAGGCAAAGTGTGGAGCAGCAGGACAGAAGGCAAAGTGTGGAGCAGCAGGGCTGAGGGCAAAGTGTGGAGCAGGACTGAAAGTAAAGTGTGGAGCAGCTGAAGGCAAAGTGTGGAGCAGGATTAAAGGCAAAGTGTGGAGCGGGGCTGAAGGCAAAGTGTGGAGCAGGACTGAAGGCAAAGTGTGGAGCAGGACTGAAGGCAAAGTGTTGAGCAGGATTGAAGGCAAAGTGTGGAGCAGCAGGACCGAAGGCAAGAGTGGAGCAGGACTGAAGGCAAAGTGTTGAGCAGGGCTGAAGGCAAAGTGTGGAGCAGCAGGACTGAAGGCAAAGTGTGGAGCAGCAGGACTGAAGGCAAAGTGTGGAGCAGGGCTGAAGGCAAAGTGTGGAGCAGGACTGAAGGCAAAGTGTGGAGCAGGGCTGAAGGCAAAGTGTGGAGCAGGACTGAAGGCAAAGTGTTGAGCAGGGCTGAAGGCAAAGTGTGGAGCAGCAGGGCTGAAGGCAAAGTGTGGAGCAGGACTGAAGGCAAAGTGTTGAACGGGACTGAAGGCAAAGTGTGGAGCAGCAGGATTGAAGGCAAAGTGTGGAGCAGCAGGACCGAAGGCAAAGAGTGGAGCAGGACTGAAAGTAAAGTGTGGAGCAGCAGGACTGAAGGCAAAGTGTGGAGCAGCAGGGCTGAGGGCAAAGTGTGGAGCAGGACTGAAGGCAAAGTGTGGAGCAGGATTGAAGGCAAAGTGTGGAGCAGGACTGAAGGCAAAGTGTGGAGCAGCAGGACAGAAGGCAAAGTGTGGAGCAGCAGGGCTGAGGGCAAAGTGTGGAGCAGGACTGAAGGCAAAGTGTGGAGCAGCAGGACAGAAGGCAAAGTGTGGAGCAGCAGGGCTGAGGGCAAAGTGTGGAGCAGCTGAAGGCAAAGTGTGGAGCAGCAGGATTGAAGGCAAAGTGTGGAGCCGGAGTAAAGGCAAAGTGTGGAGCAGGACAGAAGGCAAAGTGTGGAGCAGGACTGAAGGCAAAGTGTGGAGCAGGATTGAAGGCAAAGTGTGGAGCAGCTGGACAGAAGGCAAAGTGTGGAGCAGCAGGACAGAAGGCAAAGTGTGGAGCAGCTGGACAGAAGGCAAAGTGTGGAGCAGCAGGACCGAAGGCAAAGTGTGGAGCAGCAGGACCGAAGGCAAAGTGTGGAGCAGCAGGGCTGAGGGCAAAGTGTGGAGCAGGACTGAAGGCAAAGTGTGGAGCAGGACTGAAGGCAAAGTGTGGAGCAGCAGGACAGAAGGCAAAGTGTGGAGCAGCAGGGCTGAGGGCAAAGTGTGGAGCAGGACTGAAAGTAAAGTGTGGAGCAGCTGAAGGCAAAGTGTGGAGCAGGATTAAAGGCAAAGTGTGGAGCGGGGCTGAAGGCAAAGTGTGGAGCAGGACTGAAGGCAAAGTGTGGAGCAGGACTGAAGGCAAAGTGTGGAGCAGGATTGAAGGCAAAGTGTGGAGCAGCAGGACCGAAGGCAAAGAGTGGAGCAGGACTGAAGGCAAAGTGTGGAGCAGTAGGACTGAAGGCAAAGTGTGGAGCAGGGCTGAAGGCAAAGTGTGGAGCAGCAGGACTGAAGGCAAAGTGTGGAGCAGCAGGATTGAAGGCAAAGTGTGGAGCAGCAGGACTGAAGGCAAAGTGTGGAGCAGCCGAAGGCAAAGTGTGGAACAGCAGGATTGAAGGCAAAGTGTGGAGCAGGGCTGAAGGCAAAGTGTGGAGCAGGACTGAAGGCAAAGTGTGGAGCAGGATTGAAGGCAAAGTGTGGAGCAGCAGGACAGAAGGCAAAGTGTGGAGCAGCTGGACAGAAGGCAAAGTGTGGAGCAGCAGGACCGAAGGCAAAGTGTGGAGCAGCAGGACCGAAGGCAAAGTGTGGAGCAGCAGGATTGAAGGCAAAGTGTGGAGCAGGGCTGAAGGCAAAGTGTGGAGCAGCAGGACAGAAGGCAAAGTGTGGAGCAGGATTGAAGGCAAAGTGTGGAGCAGCTGGACAGAAGGCAAAGTGTGGAGCAGCAGGACCGAAGGCAAAGTGTGGAGCAGCAGGGCTGAGGGCAAAGTGTGGAGCAGGATTGAAGGCAAAGTGTGGAGCAGGATTGAAGGCAAAGTGTGGAACAGCAGGACTGAAGGCAAAGTGTGGAGCAGCAGGACTGAAGGCAAAGTGTGGAGCAGCAGGACCGAAGGCAAAGAGTGGAGCAGCAGGACCGAAGGCAAAGAGTGGAGCAGGACTGAAGGCAAAGTGTTGAGCAGGGCTGAAGGCAAAGTGTGGAGCAGCAGGACTGAAGGCAAAGTGTGGAGCAGCAGGATTGAAGGCAAAGTGTGGAGCAGCAGGACTGAAGGCAAAGTGTGGAGCAGGATTGAAGGCAAAGTGTGGAGCAGCAGGACTGAAGGCAAAGTGTGGAGCAGCAGGACCGAAGGCAAAGAGTGGAGCAGGACTGAAGGCAAAGTGTTGAGCAGGGCTGAAGGCAAAGTGTGGAGCAGCAGGACTGAAGGCAAAGTGTGGAGCAGCAGGATTGAAGGCAAAGTGTGGAGCAGCAGGACCGAAGGCAAAGAGTGGAGCAGGACTGAAGGCAAAGTGTGGAGCAGCAGGACTGAAGGCAAAGTGTGGAGCAGGGCTGAAGGCAAAGTGTGGAGCAGCAGGGCTGAAGGCAAAGTGTGGAGCAGCAGGATTGAAGGCAAAGTGTGGAGCAGGAGTGAAGGCAAAGTGTGGAGCAGCAGGATTGAAGGCAAAGTGTGGAGCAGGACTGAAGGCAAAGTGTGGAGCAGGACTGAAGGCAAAGTGTGGAGCAGGACTGAAGGCAAAGTGTGGAGCAGGACTGAAGGCAAAGTGTTGAGCAGCAGGGCTGAAGGCAAAGTGTGGAGCAGCTGGACTGAAGGCAAAGTGTGGAGCAGCAGGACCGAAGGCAAAGTGTGGAGCAGCAGGACCGAAGGCAAAGTGTGGAGCAGCAGGATTGAAGGCAAAGTGTGGAGCAGGACTGAAGGCAAAGTGTGGAGCAGCAGGATTGAAGGCAAAGTGTGGAGCAGGACTGAAGGCAAAGTGTGGAGCAGGACTGAAGGCAAAGTGTGGAGCAGGGCTGAAGGCAAAGTGTGGAGCAGCAGGATTGAAGGCAAAGTGTGGAGCAGGACTGAAGGCAAAGTGTGGAGCAGGACTGAAGGCAAAGTGTTGAGCAGCAGGGCTGAAGGCAAAGTGTGGAGCAGCAGGACTGAAGGCAAAGTGTGGAGCAGCAGGACCGAAGGCAAAGAGTGGAGCAGGACTGAAGGCAACGTGTGGAGCAGCAGGGCTGAAGGCAAAGTGTGGAGCAGGACTGAAAGTAAAGTGTGGAGCAGCAGGACTGAAGGCAAAGTGTGGAGCAGCAGGGCTGAGGGCAAAGTGTGGAGCAGGACAGAAGGCAAAGTGTGGAGCAGCAGGACCGAAGGCAAAGAGTGGAGCAGCAGGACTGAAGGCAAAGTGTGGAGCAGCTGGACAGAAGGCAAAGTGTGGAGCAACAGGGCTGAGGGCAAAGTGTGGAGCAGGACTGAAAGTAAAGTGTGGAGCAGCTGAAGGCAAAGTGTGGAGCAGGATTAAAGGCAAAGTGTGGAGCGGGGCTGAAGGCAAAGTGTGGAGCAGCAGGACAGAAGGCAAAGTGTGGAGCAACAGGGCTGAGGGCAAAGTGTGGAGCAGGACTGAAAGTAAAGTGTGGAGCGGGGCTGAGGGCAAAGTGTGGAGCAGGATTAAAGGCAAAGTGTGGAGCTGGGCTGAAGGCAAAGTGTGGAGCAGGACAAAAGGCAAAGTGTGGAGCAGCAGGACTGAAGGCAAAGTGTGGAGCAGGACTGAAGGCAAAGTGTTGAGCGGGACTGAAGGCAAAGTGTGGAGCAGCAGGACTGAAGGCAAAGTGTGGAGCAGCAGGGCTGAGGGCAAAGTGTGGAGCAGGATTGAAGGCAAAGTGTGGAGCAGGACTGAAGGCAAAGTGTGGAGCAGGACTGAAGGTAAAGTGTGGAGCAGCAGGACCGAAGGCAAAATATGGAGCAGGACTTAAGGTAAAGTGTGGAGCAGGATTGAAGGCAAAGTGTGGAGCAGGACTGAAGGCAACGTGTGGAGCAGCAGGGCTGAAGGCAAAGTGTGGAGCAGGACTTAAGGTAAAGTGTGGAGCAGCAGGACCGAAGGCAAAGTGTGGAGCAGGACTGAAAGTAAAGTGTGGAGCAGCAGGACTGAAGGCAAAGTGTGGAGCAGCAGGGCTGAGGGCAAAGTGTGGAGCAGGACTGAAGGCAAAGTGTGGAGCAGGACTGAAGGCAAAGTGTGGAGCAGGACTGAAGGCAAAGTGTTGAGCAGGGCTGAAGGCAAAGTGTGGAGCAGCAGGACTGAAGGCAAAGTGTGGAGCAGGACTGAAGGCAAAGTGTTGAACGGGACTGAAGGCAAAGTGTGGAGCAGCAGGATTGAAGGCAAAGTGTGGAGCAGCAGGATTGAAGGCAAAGTGTTGAACGGGACTGAAGGCAAAGTGTGGAGCAGCAGGATTGAAGGCAAAGAGTGGAGCAGCAGGACTGAAGGCAAAGTGTGGAGCAGCTGGACAGAAGGCAAAGTGTGGAGCAGGGCTGAAGGCAAAGTGTGGAGCAGCCGAAGGCAAAGTGTGGAGCAGGACTGAAGGCAACGTGTGGAGCAGCAGGGCTGAAGGCAAAGTGTGGAGCAGGACTTAAGGTAAAGTGTGGAGCAGCAGGACCGAAGGCAAAATGTGGAGCAGGACTTAAGGTAAAGTGTGGAGCAGGACTGAAAGTAAAGTGTGGAGCAGGACTGAAGGCAAAGTGTGGAACAGGGCTGAAGGCAAAGTGTAGAGCAGCAGGACTGAAGACAAAGTGTGGAGCAGCAGGACTGAAGGCAAAGTGTGGAGCAGCAGGACTGAAGGCAAAGTGTGGAGCAGCAGGGCTGAAGGCAAAGTGTGGAGCAGCAGGACTGAAGGCAAAGTGTGGAGCAGGACTGAAGGCAAAGTGTGGAGCAGCAGGACTGAAGACAAAGTGTGGAGCAGCAGGACTGAAGACAAAGTGTGGAGCAGGACTGAAGGCAAAGTGTGGAGCAGGACTGAAGGCAAAGTGTGGAGCAGCAGGACTGAAGACAAAGTGTGGAGCAGCAGGGCTGAAGGCAAAGTGTGGAGCAGCAGGAGCAGTGAGACTGAAGTCAGTGCTTGAAGCATCTGGAGCTGTGGGGTGGGGCCCAGAGCACGAGGCAGCCGAAGGCAGCATGTAGAGGGGCCGCCACACGCTGGGTGACTCCTGGTTGAGGCTTATATTGGGTTATTTTTCTTTTTGGGAATTTTTAATGCCCGGTCCTGGGAGCAATTCATAAAGGACTAAGAACCGACAAAGGCGAAAGGTGTCCAAAACTCAGAGGAAGACAGCAGCGAGGAGGGGAGAGAATGAGAGCTTGCCATCAAGCGTGAGGACCAGCCTGGGGGCTGATAAGATGGCGGAGGCCGGGCCGCTGGGTGGAGCCACACTGCTTACAGCAGAGAAGATGGCTGGTGGTGTCTCTAGAGCTCAAAGCAGTTTGCAAAGCAAATGGAGGTGATGAGAAAGGAGATGGCGATGGCACTGAAGGCGTTGGTAGAGGAGGTAATTGCCCCGATAAAGGTAGCTGTTGCATAGGCGCCAGCTGAGGTGAGGGAACAGGGTGAGAAGCTGAAGGGACTGAAGGAGGCCATGTCGCGGCACAGAGATCAGCTCACCTCTATGGGAGATGAGCTGCAGAGGGTGGCTGAAATCATTAAGTGGCTAGGAGCAAAGCTGGAGGATATGGAGAACCGCTCGAGACAACAGAATTTAAAGATTGTGGGCTTGCCTGAGGGGGCATAGGGCCCGAGGCTGACAGAATACTTTGCCAAGGTGTTGGCAGAACTGATTTGGTTGGGGGGGGGGGGGGGGGGGGGGGGGGGAGAAGAAGCCTCTCGGTATGAATTGGACCAAGCTCATCGGTCACTGAGGCCTAAGCCTAAGTTAAACGAGCCGCCACGGGCAGTGATTATCTGTTTTCACAGATATCACATGAAGGAGAAGGTATGGAACTTGCCAAAGAAGGAATGGGAGATGCAATAGGCTGGAGCCAAGATTCATATCTTGACGCTGGAACTGGCAAAGCAGCGAGCAGCTTTCGACCGAGTGAAGGCGACATTGTACGACAATGGAGTGCGGTTGGGAGTGGGGTATCCAGCAAAGCTAAGGGTGGCCAACAACTCCAGAGACTTTTATTTTGAGACAGTGGAGGGGGCAGAGGCATTTATGAAGGCAAATGGCTTGGGACGCAAGTAAAGAGTGGGAGAATGTGGGCTGGTGTAGCACAGTGGGCTAAACAGCAGGCTTATACTGCAGAACAATGCCAGCAGCGCATGTTCAATCCCTGTAGCAGCCTCTCCGAACAGGCACCGGAATGTGGTGACTAGAGGCATTTTACAGTAACATCATTGAAACCTACTTGTGACAATAAGCTATTATTATTATTATATATGTGATGTGATCATCAATTCACAAGACACGTGGTTGGAAGTGAACAGTGGTTTTAATAGACTTACAACAGAGCCTGCCTGCGACGTGATGAACTGGCAGGCAGGCTCACGACTGCAAAGCTTTATACTTCTGGTTAGTGGGAGGAGCCATGGGCGGAGCCAAGGGTGGAGCCGAGTACAAACTCCTCATCTCCCCCTATGGGCAGAGCCGCGCAACTGCTCGTATACCTAGCTAACATGAATACAGCACATCATATAACAACAGTGTGAATTACGCAGGATGTGATTCACCACATTCACCCCCTGTAAAAAAATCAAGTCCAGTGGGGGTGATGTGTCTACAAATGACAAATGAAAAATTACAGATTACAAATTACAAATTGAGTCGATCCGGCGGCCGAGTTGTCCTCTGGGATCGACGAGGCACCGGGGTTGCAGCCTCTTCTGGTGGCTGGGCGGTGCTGGTCGGTGAGGGAACCATGGCAGACTCCGGGGGTGATTCTGTCAGAGCTTCATATCCGACTGGTTCGACTGGTGACGGGGAGCAACGGAAACCCAAGGGCGCGGGGGCACGGAGCACGGCAGCGGACCTACAGGCGTGGCGGCGCCGGGCGCGGGGGGTTGGGAGGGGTATAGTGTGAGGGTACCTCAGCGTAAGTAGTGTCGGAGTAGGATCCTGCAGGCGCCAGGTCCCGGAGGGAAACAGTGTCCAGACGTCCGTCAGGGTATTCAATGAACGCGTATTGGGTGTTCGAGTGGAGTAGGAGTACTGTCTCAACGAGTGGGTCAGTTTTGTGGGTCCGGACGTGCTTCCGGAGGAGAACCGGGCCCGGTGTCTTCAACCATGCTGGGAGTGAAACCCCCGTGGTAGTGCCCCTGGAAAAAACAAATAGCCGCTCGTGACGGGTCTGGTTGGTGGCTGTACATAGGAGGGACCTAATAGCATGGAGTGCGTTGGGGAGGATCTCCTGCCAATGGGAGGTCGGGAGCTTCCTGGACCGGAGGGTCAGTAGGACGGTCTTCCAGACCATCGCATTCTCCCTCTCCACCTGCCCATTACCCCTGGGCTTGTAGCTGCTAGTCCTGCTCGAGGCGATGCCCTTTTCGAGCAGGTACTGACGCAGCTCGTCACTCATAAAGGACAAACCCCTGTCACTGTAGCTGGGGAAACCAAACAGGGTGAAGATGCTATGCAGGGCCCTAATGACTGTGTGCAAGGTCATATCGGGGCACGGGATAGCAAAGGGGAAGCGGGAGAACTCGTCTATTACGTTCAGGAAGTACATTGGTCGAGGGGAGTGGCCCTTTGAAATCGACACTTAGGCGTTCAAAGGGCCGGGAGGCCTTGACCAGGTGGGCCCTGTCTGGTCTATAGGAGTGCGGTTTGCACTCCGCACAGATCGGGCAATCCCCGGTGATGGCTTTTACCTCCTCGGTGGAGAAAGGCAGGTTTTGGGCTTTGATGTAGTGGGCGAGCCGGGTGACCCCCGGGTGCCAGAGGTCATTGTGGATAGCTTTCAGGCAGTCGGCTTGTGCGCTGGCCTCCCTGCCTGATTTAGTGTGGCTGCGAGAGCGACCTCTGAGGCATTGCTCACCACCTGGAAAGGGACGGATTCATCCACCGCCCGCATGGCAGCTTTGGCAATGTCCTCCTTGATACGAGTGAAGGCGTGACGAGCCTCATCCGACAGAGGGAAGAATGTGGCCTTATATAGTGGGCGGGCTTTGTCCGCATACTGAGGGACCCACTGGGCATAATATGAGAAAAACCCCAGGCACCTTTTGAGGGCCCTGCGACAATGAGGGAGAGGGAGTTGTAAGAGGGGGCACATACGGTCCGGGTTTGGGCCCAGGACTCCGTTTTCCACGACATAGCCAAAGATGGCTAGTCTGGTCGTGCGGAAAACGCATTTCTCCGTGTTGTAAGTAAGATTAAGTTTCTGGGCAGTTTGGAGAAATCGATGGAGATTAGCGTCGTGGTCCTGCTGATCGTGGCCGCAGATGGTGATGTTGTCCAAGTACGGAAATGTGGCCCGCAGCCCGTACTGGTCCACCATTCGGTCCATTTCTCGTTGGAACACCGAGACCCCATTCGTGACGCCAAAGGGAACCCGGAGGAAGTGGAAGAGGCGGCCGTCGGCCTCAAACACCGTGAAGTGGCGGTCCTCCGGGTGGATTGGGAGCTGGTGGTATTCAGACTTCAAATCCACCGTGGAGAAGACGCGATAGTGGGTGATCTGATTCACCATGTCTGCAATCCTGGGGAGGGGGTATGCATCGAGGAGCGTGAATCGATCAATAGTTTGGCTATAGTGCACTACCATTCGGAATTTTTCCCCAGTCTTGACGACCACCACCTGAGCTCTCCAGGGGCTATTACTGGCCTCTATGATCCTCTCACGTAGGAGCCTATGGACCTCGGTTCTGATAAACACCCTGTCCAGCAGGCTGTATCGCCGGCTGCGAGTGGCTACGGGTTTGCAGTCCGGCGTGAGATTGGCAAAGAGTGGAGGGGGGTCGATTTTTAGCGTAGCGAGGCAGCAAATAGTGAGCGGAGACAAGGGCCCGCCGAAGCTGAGTGTGAGGCTTTTCAGGTTACATTGGAAGACGAGTCCCAGTAGGAGTGGGGCGCAGAGTTCAGGGAGCACGTACAGCTGGAAGTTCGAGTAGCTAGTGCCCTGAATCGTTAGGGTCGCGACCGTGCGCCCTTGGAGGTGAACAGAGTGAGAGCCCGAAGCGAGGGAGATAGTTTGCCGTGCAGGGAAGATAGGGAGCAAACAGCGTCTTACTAGGTCTGGGTGTACGAAGCTCTTGGTATTCCCGGAGTCGAAGAGGCACGGTGTCCTGTACCCGTTGATTTGGACCATCATCATCAATTTGTGGAGATGCTTTGGGCGCAATTGGTCCAGTGTGACTGCGCTGAGTTGCGGGTAGTCGGCGGCTCGATCAGCTGTGCTGGAGTGGCCCCGTGATGACTGCCCTCTGAATTCGTAGCCTTCGAGGCGATTTCCTGAGTGAGGAGAGGAAGGATCCCAAGATGGCCGCCCCCGTGGATCACACGTGGCGGGCGGCGAGGAAGATGGTGCCCAAGGTGGCGGCCCCCATGAGTCGCACGTGGCCGGCCGCGTGGAGGGGGATTGCCAAGTTGGTGGCCCCCATGAGTCGCACGTGTCGTTTGGGGGCGGAGTCGGAGTACTGGCCGCAACATTTCAGGGCCTGGGGGCCTGTGGATTTTGAAAACGAGTGCTCTGGGAGGCTGCGGGAGAGTTAGGAGATGGGGCCTGCTTTGCCAGGCAGACCCGGGCATAGTGTCCCTTGCGACCGCAGCTGCTGCAGGTCACGTTACGGGCCGGGAAATAATGCCGTGGGTGCTGGGGCTGCCCGCAAAAATAGCACACTGGAGCTGCGTGGTGGCTGGGTGGCCGCGCGGCGCAGGCCTGGGGAAGTCACTGGTCGGGGGCCCAGGATGGGGTCGCTTGGTCCGCGGGGAATGAGGTGAGGCTGCGGAACAAGACCTCCATGTTGGTAGCCAATTCTACCGTGTCCTCTAGATTCTGGGCCCCTTTTTCGAGCAACCGCTGGCGTACTTAGTTTGATCTGAGGCCTGCCACGTACACATCCCTGACGGCGAGCTCCATGTGCTGTTCGGCTGATACAGCCTGGTATTACAGCCCTGAGCTAAAGTCTTTAAGTCCTGCAGGAATTCTTCCAACGACTCCGCGGGGCGCTGGCGGTGGGTCGTAAAAATGTGGCGCGCGTAGACCTCGTTGATGGGCCTCACATACATTCGATCTAGCATGGCTAGGGGCCCCGTATACGAGTTAGTACTATTGAGTTGAGTAGAGATATGGTGGCTCACCCTTGTGTGCAGTAGACTGAGTTTCTGCTCCTCTGTAGTTTCTGATGTGCTTGATTCAGCCAGGTAGGCCTTGAAACATCTGAGCCAGTGTTGAAAGATTTCTCTTGCCTCTGCAGCCTGCGGGTCGAGTTCTAGTCGGTCAGGTTTGAGGGCTGATTCCATCGTCGTTTCCTTAGTCATTTTCTTCTAGTTTCCTAAGACTATTAAATTGATGTGACCATCAATTCACAAGACACGTGGTTGGAAGTGAACAGTGGTTTTAATAGTCTTACAACAGAGCCTGCCTGCGATGTGATGAACTGGCAGGCAGGCTCATGACTGCAAAGCTTTATACTTCCGGTTAGTGGGAAGAGCCATGGGCAGAGCCAAGGGTGGAGCCCAGTACAAACTCCTCATTTCCCCCTATGGGCAGAGCCGCGCAACTGCTCGTATACCGAGCTAACATGAATACAGCACATCATATAACAACAGTGTGAATTACGCGGAATGTGATTCACCACAATATATAACTTTGAATAATGTTTGAATAATGTTCCTACTTCATACTGTTATAGAGGTTAAATATTTTTTGTTGTTGTTCTTTGTAGCTTTGAATAATGTTCTACATGCTGTTATAGAGGTTAAAGATTTTTGTTGCTGTTCATTGTAGCAACATATTTTTAATGAAAAGTATATATTTGATTGTTTCTTTTCCCTGGGACTGGGTGGGAGTGGAGGAAAGGCCTGAGCAGGGGCCCCCGCACTAACTAACTTAAGTCGGGTAGTGAGCGGAGGTGTTGTGGGGGGAGGGGCTGCAGACATTGGAGCCTGGTGAGCAGATTTCAATGGGCCTAGGAGCTGAGAACAGGGAGGATAGGGGATCGACACTGGGTTGGGTTGCTTCGAGAGGGTGTGTAGGGGGGATTCTGGGAGGGGGGATGGTATTCGATGTCAACAATGGAGAGGGACTGGTCAGGCTCAGTGGGTAGGGCCCAAAATGATGGTCGCTAAGCAGGAAGGGAGGGGGAGAAGAGAGACCACCTGTTAGGATCGTTACATGGAACATGAGGGGGTTGGGGGGCCCAGTGGAGAGATCGAGGGTGCTTGCACATTTGAAAAGTTTGAAAGCAGATGTGGCGATGCTGCAGGAGACACACTTGAGGGTGTAGGATCAGGGAAGGCTTAGAAAGGGCTGGGCTAGTCAGGTGTTTCACTCGGGTTCTGATAGTAGGGCACGGGAGTTGCCGTTCTGATGAATAAAAGAGTGAGGTTCCAAATGGAGAAAGTTGTGGCAGATCAGGGAGGTAGATACGTAATAGTGACAGGGGCATTTGAGGGGAAGTTGGTGGCTTTGGTAAGCGTGTATGGTCCCAACTGGGATAATGCAGGGTTTGTAAAGAAGGTGTGTGGGGCCATCCCTGACTTGAATTCACATGAATTGATAGTGGGTGGAGCCTGGAATATGGCGCAAAAGCTAAACTTGAACAGGTCACGACCGTGATCGCTTACCCAGTCAGAGGGGAGCAAAGGCGTTGGCTGGGCTAATGGTGAAAATGGGAGGAGTGGATCCTTGGAGGCTCTGGCACCCGGGAGAGCGGGAGTATCAGGTCTATTGGCGGATAGATTTTTTTGTGGGAGCATTCTGGTTAGCATTATGACTTCACAGCGTCAGGGTCCCAGGTTCAATTCCTGGCTTGGGTCACTGTCTGTGCGGAGTTTGCACGTTCTCCCCGTGTCTGCGTGGGTTTCCTCCGGGTGCTCCAGTTTCCTCCTACAAGTTCTGAAAGACGTACTGTAAGGTCATTTGGACATTCTGAATTCTCCCTCTGTGTACCAGAACAGGCGCCGGAATGTAACTTCATTGCAGTGTTATGGTAAACCCTGGAGTGCAGGGTCTCACCCATGTGACGTACTCACAGTTGGCGGCCATGTTGGGTGTCCCATGCACAAAGGAAAACCGCGCAGGGGCCCACCCCCATGGAGAGGACAGTGCCCGTGGCCATCTTGGACGGCCCCCTAACAAAGGGAAACCCTGGAGTGCAGGAGCGTGTCCACCAGGTAAGTATGGTTGATCCCACAGGAGCGTGGGGGCGGGGGAACACAAAAAAACCCCATCGGGTTTATAACCTGGAATGTCAGGGGACTTAACGGCCCAGTCAAAAGATCCAGAGTCTTCGCCCACCTGAGAAGTTTGAAAACCAACTGCGGGTTGGGGATAGCCATACTGTTAAATAATACAACGATGTTTAGGATCAACAAGGATGGTTACAGACCCAGAGGGACGGTATGTCATGGTCAACGGTGTCCTGGATGGGCACCAGTAATACTTGTGAACGTGTACGCTCCCAACTGGGATGACAGTTTATAAAAAAGACGATGTCAGAAGTTCCCGACATAGACAAGCACCGACTGATCATGGGAGGAATCTTTATCTGTGTACAGGACCCACGGACAGACAGGTCGAATCGCAAAACAGGAAAGACCTCCAAAATGGCGAAAGAACTCAGCACATTCATTGAGCAGATGGGGGCTGTGGACCCCTGGCAGTTCATCCACCCAGGGGAGAAGGACTTCCACTTCTCCCAAGTACACAAGATATATTCACCGATCGACTTCTTTGTAGTGGGGAAATCACTGCTTCCAGGGCTAGTAAAAACATAGAACATACAGTGCAGAAGGACCCATTCAGCCCATTGAGTTTGCACCGACCCACTTATGCCCTCACTTCCACCCCATCCCTGTAACCCAATAACCCCGCCTCACATTTTTGGTCACTAAAGGCAATTTATCATGGCCAATTCACCTAACCTGCACGTATTTGGACTGTGGGAGGAAACCGGAGCACCCGGAGGAAACCCACGCAAACAACGTGCAGACTCCGCACAGACAGTGGCCCAGTGGGGAATCGAACCTGGGACCCTGGCACTGTGAAACCACAATGCTATCCACTTGTGCTACCGTGTTGCCCGAATACTTCCACAATGGTAATCTCCAACCATGCTCCACACTGCATGGATGTGCGGTTGGCGACAGGCCGTGCTCAATGACTCCCATGAAGGTTGGACAGAGCCCTCCTGGACGATAAGACCTTCTGCAAGAAAATATCACAGGCCATAGACAAGTATATTGCTAATAACCAGAATGGGGAGGTCTCACCCTCCACGTTCTGCGAGGCGCTGAAGGCTGTGACCAGGGGAGAAATTATCACGTACAAAGCGCAGAGAGATAGGGAAAAGAGGGTGGTAGGCAACAGCTAATCGACTCCATACTGGAGGTAGACCGGTGATGCTCTGAGGCCCCGTAGAGCTCCGGTTGGAGAGGAAAAAGATACAGATGGACGTTGACCTGCTCTCCCTGAGGAGAGCAGTGCACCAACTCTGCCAGAGACGGGGGCCCCTGTACGAGCACAGAGGCAAAGCCAGCCGTCTGCTGGCTCACCAGCTGAGAAAGCAGGCAGCCACGAGGGAAATAGCCCAGATTAGGGACAGCAAAGGCAACTTAGTAGCGGAGCCGGAAAAGGTCAATGAGGCATTCGAGACCTTCTACCGAGGGCTGTATACCTCCGAGCCCCCATCAGGGGACTTAAAGATGAAGCAGTTCCTCAATGGACTGGACATGTCAGTCATGAGGAAGGTTAGGAGATGGGGACTGACAGCAACGCTAAACTGGGAGAAGTCATGGAGAGTATTAGGTCCATGCAGGCGGGAAAGGTACAGGGATCAGACAGATTGCTGGCGGACTTCTACAAATGATTTGCAACGGCACTGGCCCCATACCTGCGGGAGATGTTCACAGACTCACTGGTGAGGGGCACCCTGCCGCCGATGCTAGCACAAGCCTCAATCTCGATGATACCTAAAAAAGACAAAGACCCAACAGAATGCAGTTCTGAAAGACCCATCTCGCTGCTAAATGCTGGTGCAAAAATACTGGCCAAGATTTCGAACCAAAAGGCTGGAGAACTGCGCACCAGAGGTGGTAGCAAAAGACCAGATGGGCTTTATCAGGGGTAGACAGCTAACATCAGACGCCTGCTGAACATAATCATGACGCCATCTGGGGAGAGAACACTAGAGGTGATTGTATCCCTGGATGCTGAAAAGGCCTTCGACAGAGTTGAATGGAAGTATCTCACAGAGGTACTGGAATGGTTTGGGCTTTGAACAGGGTTCACCGCCTGGGTGAAACTCCTGTACAACACTCCTACAGCGAGCGTACGGACAAAATACCACCAGCTCCAAATACTTCCAATTGTACAGAGGCACAAGGCAGGGATGGCCATTGTCGCCGATCACCCTAGCAATCGAACCACTGGCGATCACGCTTCCGGCAGCAAAGAATTGGAAGGGGATCTGGAGAGGAGACAGAGAGCACAGAGTCTCATTCTATGCGGATAACCTGATTCTCTACATCTTGGATCCGTGAAGCAGCATGAAAGGAATCATGACACGCTTGAAAGAGTTTGGAGCCTTCTCAGGCTACAAACTTAACCTGAGCAAAAGCGAGATCTTCCCGGTGAACCCGCAAGGGGAGGGGCAGAGCTGGAGGGTTTGCCGTTTAAACAGGCCCGGCACCAATTCCATTACCTGGGGATTCCAGTCACTCATGACTGGATAGGGATCCACAAGTGGAACCTGATCAGCCTGACGGAGGAAGTAAAAAAGGACCTGCAGAGATGGAACACTCTCCCACTCTCCTTGGCAGGGAGAGTACAGACGATCAAGATGAACATACTGCCCAGGTTTCTTTTTCTGGTTAGATGCATCCTGATCTACATCCCCAAGGCCTTTTTCAACTCACTAGACAAACTGATTATGGTGTTTGTTTGGGGAGGTGGGGGGAGAATGCAAGAATCCTAAACAGAGTACTGTAGAGAACAAGATCCATGGGGCCTAGGCTTCCCAAACCTGCAATATTAGCATGGGGCATCTACCGTGGAGAGGGTAATGGAGTAGATAAAGGAGGCAGAAGCCGATTGCGTGGTTATGGAGGGGGGCTCCTGCAGAGGGACCTCTCTCCATGCCTTATCCACGACAGCACTCCCATCCCCACCGAATAAGTATTCAATGAGCCCTGTGGTGGTAGCAACACTCTGGTCGTGGAACCAACTTTGACAACACTTCGGACTAACCAAAATGTCCGACAAGGCCCCCATCTACAACAGTCACAGGTTCATGCCAGCGACAATGACGCCACCTTCAAAAGGGGAGACAGGACGGGGAGGACCTTGGCATTTAGGAACTACTACACCAACAACAGGCCAACAACGCTTGTAGAACTGACAGAAAAGTGCCATCTGACGGGGGAGGAACAAGCTAAGGTACTTGCAGATCAAAAATGTCCTACAAAGGGAAACGAGGACGTATCCACGATCACCACAACAATCACTGCTAAAGAACCTACTGGATGCGGACATCACAGAGAAAGGGAACTGTGGCGACATGTATGGGCGACTACTAAGGAGGGCTAACACCCAACTGGGCAAGATAAGAGACAAGTCGGAGGAGAACTTGGGGTTTGAAATAGGGTGGGGACTCTGGAGCGAAACACTGCACAGGGTCCACTCAAACTCCACATGCACAAGGCAAAGCCTAATGCAGTTAAAAGTGGTACACAAGAGCTCACTTTACCAGAACCCGAATGAACAGGTTCTTCCCGGAGGTGGAGGATAAATACGAACGGTACCAGAGAGTACCCGGCCAACCATGCCAATATGTTCTGGTTTTGCCCCCAGACTTGTTGGGTTTTGGGCATGTCCAAGGTGGTCGGGATGAGGGTGGAGCCTTGCCCAAGAGTGGCAGTCTTTGATAGTCACAGTGCACAGGCCAATGAACATCATCACCATGTGATAGAGAGCTAGTCTGGTCAAGCCAGCAGGTGGTTATCAGTTAGGTTAATAGAGTGTCAACCCACAGCAGATTATGTACAGCAATCAGCAGGTTCAATAGAGCAGTGTTGGACCATCTCCTGTGTCAGAAGCCTGTTTCTCGTTTTACTGCATCCAGTTGCAGTCGATGTTAGACCAACACAGATAACACATCATGGTACCAGGGAGATATTAACTCTAACGAACCTACCTCGAGTGAATCTGCAACGACCAGCACGCAGCCATCCAGCGGCATGGAAAAGATCCAACCTCCTCCGCAACTCCGGATCTCCGGCAACCTTGGCGCCAACTGGAAAGTCTTCAAACAGAAGTTCCTCCTGTATATCGAGGCCTCCGACCTCGAGGCAGCATCGGATGCCCGAAAGATCGCGCTGTTCCTGTCGACTGCGGGGGACCACGCCATCCACATCTATAACTTGCTCACGTTTGCCGATGGCGAAGACAAGATAAAGTTCAAGACGGTTTTGCTGAAATTCGACAACCACTGCGACATTGAAGTGAATGAGAGCTTTGAACGGTACATCTTCCAACAGAGGCTTCAGGGTAAGGATGAACCTTTTCAGTCCTTCTTGACCCATCTCCGCATCCTAGCGCAGTCATGTAATTGTGACTCGACGGCTGATTCCATGATCCTGGATCAGATCATTTTCGGGGTCCAGTCCGACTCCCTGCGGCAGCTCCTCAAAATCAAACAGTTGACCCTCTCCGTCGCCATCGAAACGTGCGTTGTCCATGAGCATGCCAGCAATCATTACTCCCGCATCAGGGCGGCAGAAAATGCAAAAGTAGCCTCCCACGAAGCAGAAAGGGTGCAGGCCATCGCAAAAATGCAAAGCCTGAGCATCGAGGAGAGTGGCCGTTTTGCGCCTTTTCCCGGGTCCCTACGCATGCGCGCCACGACCGGGTGGACGACGAGGCTGACGACCCCAATGCGCATGTGCGAGCGATGGCCGATCGCACTGCGCATGTGCGATGGTGCACGGAACGCGCTGATGTCAGTGTCACGACGTGTCCAAATTGTGGCTCCGCCCATTTAAAGCGGCAACGTCCAGCCAAAGGAAGGCGATGTCTACAGTATGGAAAGCCTGGGCATTACGCGGCCTTATGCAGGTCTGCTTCACTGACCAACAGCCAGCGATCCCAGCTGCAGCGCAGATGTGTCCGCTGCGTACAGCAAGGCATGCAGGATTCGGATCCCGACAGCCCAACGGACCCCGATGCTGACTGCCTCGAGTCTCCATACCGGGTGGGCATAATCACCACGCAGGAGCTGGCTTCCACCGTGCCTGTAACCCGCCTTTCTGTGGATCCTGACGACGCGTGGTGTGCTGTCATCATGGTTAACCAGTCTCGCATCCGATTTAAATTGGACACTGGCACATCTGCAAACCTCATATCACAGTCGGACCTCGACAGCCTCCGAGAC
Organism: Scyliorhinus canicula; assembly: GCF_902713615.1. Lineage (NCBI taxonomy): Eukaryota > Metazoa > Chordata > Chondrichthyes > Carcharhiniformes > Scyliorhinidae > Scyliorhinus > Scyliorhinus canicula. The sequence goes on along the minus strand of NC_052154.1, from coordinate 77,640,664 downwards.
CAAGCATTCTTCCACCAGCCTGTCAGCTCCTTGACTACAATGGCAATGCCAGAGCTGCCAGTGGATCGTGTCAGCTAGGGGTATCTATTGAAAAGGGGCTGGTTTAGCACAGGGCTAAATCGCTGGCTTTTAAAGCAGACCAAGACAGGCCAGCAGCACGGTTCAATTCCCGTACCAACCTCCCCGAACAGGTGCCGGGATGTGGCGACTAGGGGCTTTTCACAGTAACTTTCACAGTAAGCCTATTTGTGGCAATAAACGATTATTAATATTATGTTATAATGGGAAATGTTGGAGCCAATTTCTGCACATCAAACTCCAGCAAAAAGCAATCTGATCATGACCAGATAATCTGTTTTGTGAAGTTGTTTGAGGAATAAATTCTGAACCCCACGGTGAACGCCACTTAAAATAGTACTACCAAATCTTTTTATGTCCACATTAGAGAGCCCACGGGGGCTCTTAGTTTATCATCTCATCCGTAAGACCATAGCTCTGATAGTTCAGTGTTCCCTCAGCGCCTATCAGCCTAGATTTGTGCACTTTGACCTCTGGCCTGGGACTTAAACTCGCAACCTTGTTATCAGAGATCAGGGTGCTACCAACTGGGCCGCAGCTAATGGAAGATTAAATGTTAATTGAGGTATTTAAGATGATTAATTTGCATGTCGGGTGGATAAAGAGAAGCTACCATCTCTATTGTGGGTATGAGGAGTCTAGAAGCAGGGCATGACCTTAAAATTATTGCTAGACAGCACGGCAGCACAAGTGGATAGCACTGTGGCTTCACAGCGCCAAGGTCCCAGGTTCGATTTCCCGCTGGGTCACTGTCTATGTGGAGTCTGCACGTTCTCCCCATGTCTGCGTGGGTTTCCTCCGGTTTCCTCCCACAGTCCAAAGACGTGCAGGTTAGGTGGATTGGCCATGATAAATTGCCCTTAGTGACAAAAAAGGTTAGGAGGGGTTATTAGGTTACGGGATAGGGTGGAAGTGAGGGCTTAAGTGGCTCGGTGCAGACTCGATGGGCCGAATGGCCTCCTTCTGCACTGTATGTTCTGGACCATTTTAGCAGTGAGGGAAGCCAAAATACAAAGGAGCTGTGATCTAATTGAATAGTTGGGAGCAGGGACTGAATGACCTACTTCTGTTCCAATGTTTCTCCTATATTTTCAATGTAGGTCTTCTGGTAAAGGTGTAGTAGATTTTAATGTTTTTAGTGGATCACAGAGATCTCCCAAAGAATAATAAGATAGATGCCCAAAAATTAGTTTTGATGTTACGTGCAGGATAAATGACAGCCAATTTCCTGGGTGTAGCTCCCTAACCTTGGAATAGGATATTTTATATCCGTCTGAAACAGCAGGCAGGACCTTCGTTTAACTGAAAGATGGCGGCTGGAATCTCCATTTCAGGGACTAAGTGCTGACACCGGAACTGAATCACATGTGTTCTGCGGCACCGGTCTCGGAGCCGTTCAGGACATCCTAATGGGCTAGCACTGCCGGCACGTGGATCTAGTGGAATTCCAACAAACGCTGGCGTGTGATTCGCACTCGAGAGCCTATCAAGCTCCAGCCGCATATAAGCACTCCACTTCCCACACACTCTCATTCCAACCAAGAACATGCTGTACCGAGGTTCGCTGATACCAAGCTGGAGACACTACTGGATGCTGTGGCTGGGAAGCGGGTCACCTTGTTCCCCGGGGTGGAAGGAGGCTGCTACCCATGGAAGTCCACCAGGCCTGGGCGCAGTTGTCAGAAGCCGTGAGCACCGTGGGCCCCACCGCCAGGACCAGCCAGCAGTATGGCCAGGGTGAGTCACCATCACTGTTCCCCTGGCACCAACCCCCCCCACCTCCCCAATGTGGCCCCCACCAGGCACACCGGTAAACAGCGTTGGACAGGGGTGCGCAACCCCCCCCCCACACCAGCCAGGGTATGCCACCTCCAGCACCATGCCCCTGGCACCACTCCCCTTCCTCCACAACCCCCAGTGGGTGATTGAACCCCACCTGCCGTCAGTCCTCACGCAGCCCACCGAGCACCACCTGTCATGGCCGGGTGCCCTGGAGGCAAGGCCACCAACCGCAGACTCCCTCTGCTGACCGCGTCAGAGTGTCTCACACTGTGCATTATCTGTCCCCCCCAGGAGAAGGCGACCCACAACCACCGAGAGAGAGAAGACCGGAGAGAGCCCGCTGGACCTGTGGCCCCTCACCGTTGCAGAGCACAGGGTGTTGGACCTGGTCGGAGAGCAAGGTAGAGGTTGGCATTGGAGAACCAAGTGAGCCCTCAGTGAATAGCTATGTCCCTATTGCTTGTGTGGCATCCCCCCCCCTCCCACCTGTGGTCTTACCATGCGTCTTATCCTATGTCTTGCAGGATCACCGAGCGACAATAATAATAACAATAATCTTTATTATTGTCTAACAACACGTCTTGTGGGATTTGAGGGGGGAAACCGGAGCACCGGAGGAAACCCACGCAGACATGGGGAGAACGTTCAGGCAATATGATACGCGATCAATAACTACTGAAACGAAGGGGTAGTCCGAATTAAAGGCTTTAATCAACAAGATGTTTCCCCAGCAGCTCGAGCACAGAAAGAACGTTGGCTGCTGGGAAGCACGGGTTCTTATACCCCGCCTCATTGGGCGGAGCTACCTTACATCCCGACCAATGAAATGCAAACACTTGGGCCAATGAGCAGCGAGCCTTCTCCACCAATGGTAGCTCACACTCCCAGGTACCGTAGTACCTCTAGTCATACTACCACATTCACCCCTTGTTGAGAAAGGAACTGGGGAGGGGGGTGCTTGGGCGTCCAGCCATGACTGGTAGTCCGGTGCGGGTGGGATAATTTACTGGTAGTATGACTAGTGATATGGGACTATACCTCACTCCAACGGCTGCTGCCCACTGGCCCGTAACTATGTACAGCGTGTTGTGTTATCAACGTGGCAACTATTTATAGAGACAGAGAAGAAAGAAAATCCATTAAGAGTTCATATCGACTCGATCCGGGGGCCTTGGACGTCCTCTGCGACCGATGGAGCTTCGTCGGAGATGTTGATGGAGATGTGGGCGTCCTTGACTCCGGGAGCGATGATCCGGTCCTTGTGGAGGTTTCAATACCCTTAGACGGCGCTGGTGAGGGCCGGGCCAGGGAGAGGGGGGGTCTAGTCCTCCAGGTGACGCAGGTGAGGGGGTTGGTGGGCCAGGGAGGGGAGCGCGTGCAGGGAGCAGTTGCGGTTGGGGGGGTCCCGCCATACCCTTTGCGGGGGTGGGTGGGGCCGGTGACGAGGGCGATGGCGGGGATCCGGCGGACGCCAGTCCCGTAGAGAGACCGTGTCTTGTTGGCCATCGGGGTACTCCACATATGCATATTGCGGGTTAGCGTGTAGCAGCTGGACCCTCTCAACCAACGGGCCCGATTTGTGCGCCTGCACGTGTTTCTGAGGCAGGATGGGCCTGGGGGCAGCCAGCCAGGTCGGGATTGGGGTCCCTGAGGAAGACTTCCTGGGGAAGACAAGAAGGCGTTCGTGAGGAGTTTGATTTGTCGAAGTGCAGAGCAGAGACCGGATGGAGTGGAGGGTGTCTGGGAGGACCTCCTGCCAGCGGGAGACTGGGAGATTTCTGGATCTTAGGGCCAGTAGAACGGTTTTCCAGACCGTACCGTTCTCCCTCTTGACCTGTCCGTTACCCCGGGGGTTATAACTGGTCGTCCTGCTTGAGGCAATACCCTTGCTGAGCAGGAATTGACGCAGTTCGTCACTCATGAAGGAGGACCCCCTAGCACTGTGTATGTAGGCGGGGAATGCTAACAGGGAGAAAATGGTGTGGAGGGCTTTTATGATGGTGGGTTGTAGCGCTAACAATTATACTCAAAGACGAGAGAGTAGTACAATAGAGGCTTTATTGCTGTGCGATGCTATTCCTCCATCTGCAACTGTAGACTAGGGTCTGAGTGACTCACACGCATATTTATACACAAGCTCCCTGTGGGCGGAGCTAGACGGCAGGGGCTGCGTGCAGTTCTGGTCGCCACATTACCAGAAGGATGTGGATGCTTTGGAGAGGGTGCAGAGGAGGTTCACCAGGATGTTGCCTGGTATGGAGGGTGCTAGCTATGAAGAAAGGTTGAGTAGATTAGGATTGTTTTCATTGGAAAGACGGAGGTTGAGGGGAGACCTGATTGAGGTCTACAAAATTATGAGAGGTATGGACAGGGTGGATAGCAACAAGCTTTTCCCAAGAGTGGGGGTGTCAGTTACAAGGGGTCACGATTTCAAGGTGAGAGGGGGAAAGTTTAAGGGAGATGTGCGTGGAAAGATTTTTACGCAGAGGGTGGTGGGTGCCTGGAACGCTTTACCAGCGGAGGTGGTAGAGGCGGGCACGATAGCATCATTTAAGAGGCATCTAGACAGGTATATGAATGGGCAGGAACAGAGGGAAGTAGACCTTGGAAAATAGGAGACAGGTTTAGATAAAGGATCTGGATCGGCGCAGGCTGGGAGGGCCGAAGGGCCTGTTCCTGTGCTGTAATTTTCTTTGTTCTTTGTTCTTTTGTTCTACCGGAGGAACCTGTATTACAGGTACAGGCATACATCCCCCTACTGCAAGTACACATCACTACAGTGGTTATATCACCACATGGGTGTGGTCATGTCGGGGCAGGGGATGGTGAACGGGAAGCGGGAGTACTCGTCAATCACGTTGAGGAAGTACGTGTTGGGTTTGGTCGAGGGGAACGGACCTTTGAAGTCCATGCTGAGGCGTTCAAAGGGACGGGAAGCCTTTATCAGATGCACTTTTTCGGGGCGGTAGAAGTGCGGCTTGCACTCCGCGCAGATGTGGCAGTTCCTAGTAACTGTCCTGACCTCCTCGATGGAATAGGGCAGGTTGCGGGTCTTTACAAAATGAAAGAGGCGGGTGACCCCCGGGTGGCAGAGATCCGCGTGGAGGGCTCGAAGGAGGTCCACTTGTGCGTTGGCACAGGTGCCGCGGGACAGGGCATCTGGAGGCTTGTTTAGCTTCCCAGGACAATACAAGATGTCGTAGTTGTAGGTGAATAACTCGATCCTCCACCGCAAGATCTTGTCGTTCTTTATCTTGCCCCTCTGTGCATTGTCAAACATGAAGGCCATCGACTGTTGGTCTGTGAGGAGGGTGAACCTCCTGCCGGCCAGATAATGCCTCCAGTGTCGCACAGCTTCTACTATGGCCTGTGCTTCCTTCTCGACCGAGGAGTGGCGGATTTTGGAAGTATAGAGGGTGCGGGAGAAGAAGGCCACGGGTCTGCCCGCTTGGTTGAGCGTGGCTGCCAGAGCTACATCGGACGCATCGCTCTCGACCTGGAAGGGGAGGGACTCGTCGATAGCGCGCATCGTGGCCTTTGCGATATTTGCTTTGATGCGGCTGAAGGCCTGACGGGCCTCTGTCAACAGGGGGAAAGTGGTTGTTTGGATGATGGGACGGGCTTTGTCGGCATAGTTGGGGACCCACTGAGCGTAATAAGAGAAAAACCCGAGGCAGCGTTTCAGGGCCTTGGAGCAGTGGGGGAGGGGGAGCTCCATCAGGGGGCGCATGCGTTTCGGATCGGGGTCTATCACTCCATTTCGCACTATGTAGCCGAGGATGGCTAGGCGGTCGGTGCTGAACATGCATTTTTCTTTGTTATAGGTCAAATTCAGGAGTTTTGAGGTTTGGAGGAATTTGCGGAGATTGGTGTCGTGGTCCTGCTGATCGTGGCCGCAGGTGGTGAAATTATCGAGATACGGGAAGGTTGCCCGTAAACCGTATCGGTCGACCATTCAGTCCATCTCTCGTTGGAAGACCGAGACCCCGTTTGTGACACCGAAGGGAACCCTTAAAAAGTGGTAGAGCCGCCCGTCCGCCTCGAACGCAGTGTACTTGCGATCGCTTGCGCGGATGGGGAGCTGGTGGCAGGCTGCCTTCAGGTCTACCGTGGAGAAGACCTTGTACTGTGCGATCCCGTTGACCAGGTCGGATATACGGGGGAGAGGGTACGCGTCCAGCTGCGTAAACCTGTTGATGGTCTGACTGTAGTCTATGACCATCCTATTCTACTCCCCAGTCTTTACCACCAGAACTTGTGCTCGCCAGGGGCTGTTACTAGCCTTGATGACCTCTTCCTTCATAAGCCGTTGGACCTCGGACCTGATGAAGACCCGGTCCTGAGCACTGTGCCGTCTGCTCCTGGTGGCGACAGGTTTGCAGTCCGGGGTGAGGTTTGCAAACAAGGACGGGGGATCGACCTTGAGGGTCGCGAGGCTGCAGACAGTGAGGGGAGGCATAGGGCCATTGAATTTAAATGTTAGCTCTGGAGGTTACACTGGAAGTCTAACCCCAGGAGTGCGGCCGCGCAGAGGTGGAGGAGGATGTAGACCCTATAATTTTTAAACTCCCTCCCCTGGACCATGAGGTCCGCTATACAATACCCCGTGATCTCAACCGAATGGGAGCCAGAGGCCAGGGCGGTTTTTTGCTTTACGGGATAGACAGGAAGAGAGCAGCGTCTTACTGTGGTAGGGTGTATGAAACTCTCCGTGCCCCCGGAGTCCAGCAGGCAGGTCGTTTCGTGCCCGTTGAGCAGGACCTTCGTCGTCGCCGTAGAGAGGGTGCGGGATCGAGACTGGTCCAAGGTGACTGAAGTGAGTCGTGGCAGAAGATCGGAGTCGTCGTCGGGCGGTGCATAGTCACCCGCGCCGGGGCCCTCGGAGCCGATCCAAGATGGCGGCGTCCACTGGACGCACATGGCGGGGATAGACAAAATGGCGGCGCCCATCCCCCACACATGGCATCGGAAACACAACATTGCGGTGCCCGGAGGCCGCACGTGGCTTGGGGGATGGGTCAGAGAAGTTCGCGGGCCACATGGGGCCCTTGGAGAGAGACGGGGTGATGTCCCGCAGTCGCTGCCTGGGACTGCATCGACCGCCTTGGCTTGGCAAACGGACAGAAAATGGCCCTTCTTACCGCAGCCCTTGCACGTTGCCGATCGGGCTGGGCAACGCTGTCGGGGGTGTTTTGCCTGTCCACAAAAGTGGCAACGGGGCCCAGCGGGGTTTCAGGGCGTCTCGCACCGCAGGCCTGAGGCAATTCAGAGTCCGTAGGGGAGGGGGAAGCTGAATTCCATGCTGCCCAGGGGGCTGCCGCGCGGTCGGGGGCGTATGAATGGCTGTTTCGGTTCGCAACATCTAGAGATTTCACGAGGGCCCGTGCCCCCGTGAGGCTCAAAGTTTCCTTCTCTAACAGTCTCTGGCAGATTTGTGGGGACTGCATACCTGCAGCAAAGGCATCTCGGATGAGGAGTTCAGTGTGCTCGCTAGCCGAAACTTGCGGGCAGCCGCAGTTCCTCCCCAGTACAAGGAGGGCACGGTAAAAATCGTCTAACGACTCACCAGGGATCTGCTGCCTCGTAGCCAGCAAGTGCCGAGCGTAAACTTGATTTACCGGCCGGATGATGTGTCCTTTAAGCAGTTCCATGGCGGAGTCGTAGTCGGACGTGTCCTCGATGAGCATGTAGATGGCGGTGCTGACACACGAGTGAAGGATGTGTACCTTCTGCTCCCTCGTCGGTACGTTTTCCGCCGTGCCGAGGTAGCTATTAAAACAAGCCAGCCAATGCTTGAACGTAGCTGCTGCGTTAGCTTCGTGGGGGCTGAGTCGTAGACACTCGGGCTCGATGCGGAGCTCCATCCTTTAAAACTTGGAGATTAAATTGATGCGCGATCAATAACCACAGAAACGAAGGAGTAGTCCGAATTGAAGGCTTTAATCAACAAGATGTTTCCCCAGCAGCTCGAGGAGGGAAAGAAGGTTAGTTGCTGGGAAACACGGGTTCTTATACCCTGCCTCACTGGGCGGAGCTACCTTACATGCCGACCAATGAAATGCAAACACTTGGGCCAATGAGCAGCGAGCCTTCTCCACCAATGGTAGCTCACTCTCCCAGGTACCGTAGTACTTCTCGTCATACTACCACACTATGCACAGACAGTGACCCAAGTGGGAATCGAACCTGGGACCTTGGCGCTGTGAAGCAACAGTGCTAACCACTGTGCTACCATGCCAGCCATCCATCTAATATATTCACCACGATCAATCTTTACAACAACATCAACACACTTTGCACCAACCAAGTCTCCACCAGCCTCCACGCTCACATGCACCATTTCGCAATTGACAGTTTCCACACTGCTCATTCTTTGCCTTCTCCATAGTCACTTCACTTTTACTGCTCCCTGCTGCTCACGGCAGGAACTGCACTTACAAAATGCCTACTTGGCACAGTGCCAAACCCTTTGTGCTCCTCCGCACTGCTCAAATTGGACCAAATGGTGGGACGGGGGTTTGGGTGGGTGGGTGGGATGGGACGTTCAAGCTGCCTGCAGCCAGGCAACCCTCGTGGCAATTAGATTGTCCCATGCGCTGCGGCCCTGGCACACACATTGTGCCGTCTCCTGTGGCTGCCCTGGCTCCATGTCCTGCCCATCCTGGCTCTCCATCGCATCCTCTTCATCAGACTGGGCCTGTGTTCTTCCTCCTCCTCCAGTATGTCGCCCCTCTTGCACAATATTGTGGAGGACTGAAGGAAACTGGCTATTTCTGATAGGTAAAAGGGTAATTGATTTAGCCATTTTAATGTAAATACTAACGCCCAATTTAAAATCCATTTTAAAATGGATTTTATCAGATAGCTGTCGTGTTATTCACTCTGGGGTAACACGGACTGTAACTGGATGCAGTTGGAATGGAAAGCAGACACCAAACTTAGACGTTGGTTCAATACGATTTATTGAACTTCTGTAACAGTGCACACACCCCAAACATGATCTGATCCCTGACGATGGAATCAGCGGTGTCACCATAGATGCAGGACTGCGCTAATATACAGAGATGAATTAGAAAGGATTGGAAAGGTTCATCCTTTCCTTGAAGACGTTGCTGGAAGACATAGCGCTCAAAGCTTTGCTCGTTTCAACTTCACAGTGACTATCGAATTTGGCTAAAATGATCTTGAACTTTGTCTTATCCTCGCCGTCGGCAAAAGTGAGCGAGTTAAAAATTTGGATGGCTTGGTTCCCCGCAGTCAATAGGAGCTGCGCGATTTTTCTGGCATCGGACACATCCTCAAGGCCCGAGGCCTCAATGCAGAGACTGAACTTCTGCTTGAAGACCAGCCAGTTGGCGCCGAGATTGCTGGAGATCCGTAGCTGTGGAGGGACCTGGATCTTCTCCATGCTGCTGGAAGGCACTTGTTAGTCTTCACTGAATCTCTCAAGGTAAATCACTTAGATAAAGTAGACTACTGGTACCATGTCGTGTCACCCTGGGGTAACACGGACTGCAACTGGATGCAGTTAGACTGGAAAGCAGACACCAAACTTAGATGTTGGTTCAATACGATTTATTGAACGTCTGTAACAGTGCACACAGCTTGCTGTGGGTTGACACTCTACTACTCTAAGTGTGCTAACTCTAACTAGCTAAACCAGACTAGCTCTGAGCCACGTGTAGAGGGTGCTAACTGATATATACACCCTGACTGTCACTACAGTTGTCACCAGTGGAAAGAGACCGAGTGCTGATGCCTCGTGTATTTTATAGTAGGAAACCCTCCTCTAGTGTTCTGTCTGGTGATTGGTTGTGTTCTGTCCTGTGTGTTGATTGGCTAACCTGGGTGTTTGTCATTGCCTGTCTTTACCTCATTATGTGCATGAGTGCATATTTTGACATCTCCCCTTTTTTAAAAAAAATTGTCGGTTGCTTAGAGCATATACGACATATATACATATATAACTATTTACAGCGAATGGCGAGTGAATGCATATGTACATGAAAGGTGCCTAGCGTGCAGATACAGAACAATATGTACAAAAGAAATGTCGGTACGTCTGATCTCTGGGGCTGGCGCGGATCATTGCCGACCGCCTGAGAGGTTGGGGTGGGGGTGACAGCGCCTTGACAGGCGGGATTGCTGCCAGATTGGTGGCCACATGGAGCAAGGTGTCTGCAGAAGGCATAACAACAGCTGGAAAGATGAGATCCGGTGGTGGGCAAGTTTGCATAGTGCCCTTCTGTTGCACCTGACAATGGAGCCATCAGCCATGCGAACCACAAACGATCTTGGATCTGCCAGTCGAACAACAACAGCTGGAGCTGACCAGCTGTTAGCAGTAACTTGATGCAAACAGCATCTTCCGGAGAGAGCACGAGCAAATCAGTAGCATGAGCATCGTATGTCAGCTTTTGCCGGTTCCTGAGTTGCTGCACCACACAGGGAGTGATGTGTTGGGTATGCTGAGTCTATGTGGGCTGCGTTTGATTCAGTGCAGCGAGAGACAGGCTTCCAACACTTGAGTAGATGCAACACTATTTTATTTAACATCTAACTATATTACATGCTTAACTGTGGGTTGACACTATGCTGACTTGACTGGAGACCTGAGGCTAGCCTGAAATGAAATGCAAGTCACTTATTTTCACAAGTAGGCTTCAAATGAAGTTACTGTGAAAAGCCCCTAGTCACCACATTCCGGCACCTGTTTGGGGAGGCTGGTACAGGAGCCTGACCAGACTAACTGACTGCCACATGGTGTTTGCACTGGCTGCTGCTCACGAGCTCTGACTGTCTCAGAGGCTGGATCCCGAGAGAGCGGGAAAACTGGTGCCCTCTGGCTTTATAGTGGTCGGGTCCTGTCTGGTGATTGGCTGCTGTGTTCTGTGTGTTCATTGGTCATCCTGTGTGTCAATCACTGCCTGTCTGCACTCCATCATATACATGGATGTATATTATGACAGGGAGGTGATCCAGGTCTGGTAGGTAAATGGCCAGAACAGTCGTCTGCAGGTCTCTATTCATAAGGGGTTGTGCCAGAGACATACCGGTGACAGAGGGGTTGCCCTGTATACCAGCAGCGCAAGGTTGATGTCAGAAGCTGGGTCGCAGAATCCACGTTGAGGATAGATAGGCATGTTGCTGAATTTAAGGAGGCATGTTCACATGTAGTGATGATGCCCACACGATATGGGGGCTCCAGGCAGTCGCCCTCTAGATCCATGGAGTTACTAGGATCAGAATCCAGCAGCCCTTGCTGTACACATCAAATGCGTTTGCGTTGGAAATGGGATCGCTGGCCCACGACCGGTGATGCAGACCTGCACAAGGCTGCATAATGTCCAGGCTTCCCACAATTTAAACATCGCTTGCCCCTTGCAGGGCATTGCCGCTTTAAGTGGGCGGTGCCGCAGTTCGGTCATGTCATGACGTTGATGTTGTTACGCTCTGTGCGTCGTCGCACACGCGCAGTGCGGTGAGCCGCCGTTCTCACCTGCGCAGTGTGGTCCTCGGCCCCTTCGTTCTCCCGTTCATGGTGCGCATGAATGGGACCCCGGGAAAAGCGTACGAAATGGCCGCCTTCATCGATACTAAGGCGCCGCATTTGGGTGATGGCCTGTACACTCTCTGCCTCGTGAGAGGCAAGTTGGTCCTGTTCCGCTGATTTAAGACGTGAGTACCGACTTCTCGCCTGTTCATGCACTTTACACGTCTCGATTGCGACTGGCAGGATCATCTTTTTTATTTTTAGGAGCTGTTCCCGCAGGGCGTCGAAGTGGACCCCAAACATGATCGCATCCCTGACAATGGAATCAACGGTGTCACCATAGTTGCAGGACTGCGCTAATATACGGAGATGAGTTTGAAAGGATTGGAAAGGTTCATCCTTACCCTGAAGGCGTTGCTGGAAGACATAGCGCTCAAAGCTCTCATTCTTTTCGACTTCACAGTGACTGTCGAATTTGGCTAAAACGATCTTGAACTTTGTCTTTCCTCGCTGTCGGTAAAAGTGGGCGAGTTGAAGATTTGGATGGCTTGGTCCCCCGCAGTCGATAGGAGCAGCGCAATTTTTCTGGCATCGGACGCATCCTCAAGGCCCGAGGCTTCAATGTAGAGACTGAACTTCTGCTTGAAGAAGTTGGTGCTGCGATTGCCGGAGATCCGTAGCTGTAGAGGGGCCTGGATCTTCTCCATACCGCTGGAAGACACTTGCTGGTCGTCACTCAATCACTCAAGGTAAATTACTTGTATGAAGTAGACTACTGGTACCATGTTGTGTTATTCATCCTGGGGTAACACGGACTGTAACTGGATGCAGTTAGACTGGAAAGCAGACACCAAACTTAGACGTTGGTTCAATACGATTTATTGAACTTCTGTAACAGTGCACACAGCTTGCTGTGGGTTGACACTCTGCTACTTTAAGTGTGCTAACTCTAACTAACTGGACCAGACTAGCTCTGAGCCACGTGTAGAAGGTGCTAACTGATATATACACCCTGACTGTCACTACAGTTGTCACCAGTGGAAAGAGACCGAGTGCTGATGCCTCGTGTGTTTTATAGTAGGAAACCCTCCTCTAGTGTTCTGTCTGGTGATTGGTTATGTTCTGTCCTGTGTGTTGATTGGCTAACCTGGGTGTCTGTCACTGCCTGACTTTACCTCATTATGTGCATGAGTGCATATTATGACAATAACTTCAAGCATAATTTAGATTGCAAATACACACAGCTTGCAGAATTTGCAGTGGCAAAGCACAGAATCTGAAACATTCATAAAACTAGCTGGAGCTTATGCAACATTTACTGCATTAAACTGACCATTGTTTTAATAGCAAAAGCTATGCGGCCATACTCAAGGTTGCCATGACTACATGAACACACCATTGTTCAGAATTCAGATAAAAGCACAGTCAGCAATAAACCAGTTGAAACCAGAATTGATTAAAAGGATATATATCACATTCCAATACACACAAGCATCTACAAATGCAACATATCCGAATATATGTTGCACATTGATGATTGACAACTAACCATCCAACCAAACCCATCCAAGCCAATCAGCATATTGCAGTGGTAGGGCCAGATGGAGTCAGACTGATAGCATTCTCCTTAAATATAGAGGCTTGGGAAGCCATTTTCAATCCAGGATTACTCTATACCTTTGACCTAACTACTCGCTATCTTTATTTCGTATTTTCATTTTTCCACTCTAACTCTTGAAGTTCGCGCAAGCTGTTTTGCTTTAAGATAAGATCCGTTACTGTATTTTGAAAGTTAAATCTATTTTAAACCATTAAGCCAATTATTTCTCTTAAAGTCTGTTGCTGGCAAAGGCTTTTTGAGAACATTTGATTTGTAACCACAAGAAGATCTTAATCTCTCAATTATAATCAATAGACACAATAAAAGATTTTTATTTTGCATCCGAGAAGTGTAACTTAAATTCTACTGAGTTTTGAAGTGTATATGAGGCTACACTTAAACCGCACGGTAGATTCCTACAAGGACTCAGCAGGCCACCATGATATGGGAGACCCTGCTGGGGCTATACTGGACAGTCCCTCCAGAGCAGTGCAGGCACCTGAACCACATCTGAGCACGCCAACGCACCACTCGATCACATGCTTGGGCATCATTGTAGCAGGTCTCTATGTTGGTCTGGGGCCTCTGGATAGGCGTCATCAGCTATGACCCCCAGCAGATAACCCCTGTCACCCAGGAGCCAACACCTCACCTCGGGTAGCACCTCGCAAGTGTCGGGCACCGTAAAATGCACTAGGATGAAGGCGGTCATGCATGCTACCCGGGTATCGGGCGCAGACATGCATGATGTGCACATCGTGGTCACATATGCCCCTGGACCAGGGGCATCCCGGCGCAGGATGGGCTCGGTCCATATTTAGGCTGATGTATTGCGCTGACCAGGCATACAGGGCCTCCGTGCACCGAGTTCTGAGATCACCAACAGGTCGGGACCCCATGTTATAGAGGTTCAGGGTGACCATCATCCTTGACGGCTTCCGGGAGTGGGCTTTCCTTCCTCCCCCCTCTCCCTGCCACGGGTCCAGGAGCACCGTGATGCAGCAGATATACCATACGGCCTCGCTGGTCAGCCGGAGTCTTTGATATGCCCAGTCTGGCAAGTCCTCGAATGACAGGCACCACCGGTACACATGTGCCTGATGCAGCGCCGACTTTCCACCTCCTCGGCCTGCTGGATGATTGGCTCTCCATCCTCACTTGCTGGCCCCTGTTCCTCTGGAGCAGGCTACACTGCTGCAGGGCCCTCCCCGAGCAGCTCCTCGTACAGCCTCCTGGGGTCCGCCAGGGCTGCAGGGGCCAGGCAGATGTCAACCGCTCCTGGTTGGATTCCAAAATTCATTCTATGCTGTGGGTAAAGGGCAGATATGTTAGCATGGTGGGTTCCCGCGTACACAACCAGGTACAACGCCTCCACACTGGCCTGGCCTCGGCCTGCATTGCACCCCGTGGCCCGCATGTTCCCCCAATCCCGTGAAACCTGAATATCAGACATCTGGCTAAGCAAACATAGCAGCTGGTATTTCAGAAAATCTAACTGACCCGTAGTTCTTCCTCCATTATGTAAAGAATGTAACACAAAGAATGCATCGCTTCCCCATTTTCTAAAATAATTCTAGTTCCGTTATTAACTCAACATTTCTCAACTTCTCCAGATACTTCTTGGAAATATAGAAGTAAAAGTGTGACAAATACAACTCCAGTGAAAATAAAACTTTGAAAACATAGAATTTAAGAAAGTATTGATTTACTGTACACGAAATTGTTGCTTTCTCATTACCAAGGGACCAGGATGGAGAAGAATCTCTCCATCTCCGTGTTGGGGCATCTCATTCCCGGTTCTTTGACAGAGGTACAATGACGGATAAATGGATCAACATACCCCAAGTAACGAGATCCTCTCCAAGGTGGTGGTAGCCAGTGATAGGCCCTGATGGAGTTGATAGCCACAAATAAACTAACTACAATTATAAGAGGCAAAACGGGCCACCACCTCGGGATATCAGTGCTCCGATAAGTTGTCTCCACTGGTAAGATTGCAATGACCTGTAAATCGGGAGGCATCTATTGACCCTCCCTTAGTGACAGTTTGCTCTTGTAATGTAGTGCATTTCACTACCTTGCTCGCATCAAAATAGTGAATGCAATTACTGTGTCACAACACTGGACGAACTGACGGAGAGATTTCAACTGGCAGGGGGCTACAAATGCAGGTACCTGCAGCTTAAAAACTTCCTACGGAAGGAAACATCTGCATAAGATAAAGATGCGTGGCATTAAGGGTAAAGTAGTAGCATGGATAGAGGATTGGTTAATTAATAGAAAGCAAAGAGTGGGGATTAATGGGTGTTTCTCTGGTTGGCAATCAGTAGCTAGTGGTGTCCCTCAGGGATCAGTGTTGGGCCCACAATTGTTCGCAATTTACATTGATGATTTGGAGTTGGGGACCAAGGGCAATGTGTCCAAGTTTGCAGATGACACTAAGATGAGGGGTAAAGCGAAAAGTGCAGAGGATACTGGAAGTCTGCAGAGGGATTTGGATCGGTTAAGTGAATGGGCTAGGGTCTGGCAGATGGAGTACAATGTTGACAAATGTGAGGTTATCCACTTTGGTAGGAATAACAGCAAACGGGTTCATTATTTAAACGATAAAATATTAAAGCATGCCGCTGTGCAGAGAGACCTGGGTGTGCTAGTGCATGAGTCACAGAAAGTTGGTTTACAGGTGCAACAGGTGATTAAGAAGGCAAATGGAATTTTGTCCTTCATTGCTAGAGGGATGGAGTTTAAGACTAGGGAGGTTATGTTGCAATTGTATAAGGTGTTAGTGAGGCCACACCTGGAGTATTGTGTTCAGTTTTGGTCTCCTTACTTGAGAAAGGACATACTGGCACTGGAAGGTGTGCAGAGGAGATTCACTAGGTTAGTCCCAGATCTGAAGGGGTTGGATTATGAGGAGAGGTTGAGTAGACTGGGACTGTACTCGTTGGAATTTAGAAGGATGAGGGGGGGATCTTATAGAAACATTTAAAATTATGAAGGGAATAGATAGGATAGATGCGGGCAGGTTGTTTCCACTGGCGGGTGACAGCAGAACTAGGGGACATAGCCTCAAAATAAGGGGAAGTAGATTTAGGACTGAGTTTAGGAGGAACTTCTTCACCCAAAGGGTTGTGAATCTATGGAATTCCTTGCCCAGTGAAGCAGTTGAGGCTCCTTCATTACATGTTTTTAAGGTAAAGATAGATAGTTTTTTGAAGAATAAAGGGATTAAGGGTTATGGTGTTCGGGCCGGAAAGTGGAGCTGAGTCCACAAAAGATCAGCCATCTCATTGAATGGCGGAGCAGGCTCGAGGGGCCAGATGGCCTACTCCTGCTCCTAGTTCTTATGTTCTTATGTTCTTATGAAACAAGGGCATACCCACGACCACACGACAGTCACCACCAGGAGAATTATTGGACGCAGACATTCTAGGCAGAGGGAACTGTAGTGACATGTACGGATGACTGATAGGGAGGGTCGACGCCAAACTGGACGTGACAAGGAGGAAATGGGAGGAAGATTTGGGGTTAGAAATAGGTGGGGACTCTGGAGGAAAGCCCTACACAGGGTCAACTCCACATGTGCAAGACTCAACCGAACGCAACTAAAAGTGGTACATAGAGCCCACTTGACCAGAACCCGAATGAGCAGGTTCTTCCCGGAAGTGGAGGATAAATGTGAACGGTGCCAAGGAGGCGTGGCCAACCACGACCACATGTTCTGGTTTTGCCCCAGACCTGTCGGGTACTGGACAGCCTTCTTCGAGGCAATGTCCAAAGTGCTGGGGATGAGGGTGGAGCCATGCCTGAAAGTGACAGTCATTGGGGTATCAGATCAGCCAGATCTATTCCTGGGGAGGAGGGCCGACGTCTTCACGTTTGCCTCCCTGATGGTCCGTCGTAGAATCCTGCTCAGCTGGCGGTCAGCAGCACCACCTAAAGCTGCAGACTGGCTGTCCGACCTATCGGAATCCCTCCAAATAGAGAAAACCAAATTCGCCATCCGTGGGTTGGAAGAGGGCTTCCACAAAACATGGAGTCATTCACCCAGCTGTTCCGGGTCCTGTTTGTGGCCAGCAACTAAGTAGCCAGAAGCTAGGACAATGTAGCCAAGACGCAAAAGGAGAGAGGGGAAGGGGAAGAACCGGAGAAACAAGAAAGGGGGGAGAGGTTAAACAAAGGAGGAGAACCAGGAGGGAGAAAAGAGAGGGGAACACAGGGGAACACAACGGCCACAACCAATGCAGCAAGGCGGAAAGAGAAGAACACAAAGAAATGGTCTAAAGTCTAAACTCATGGAAAGAAACAACAAAAATCTATTATATTGTAAATACCATTAGGGGTGCCCTCCCCCCCATCCCTTGCGAAAGTCTTAACATCCTGTGTATGTTTATACTGTGCTATGTATAACAAAAACCCAATAAAAATATTTTTAACAAAGAGAATCTTGAACAAGGACTCCTAAGTTGTGCTTTTGATTTCTTAAGCATTTCCCCATTTAGAAAATAGTCTATGGCTCCATTCTTCCTTCCAAAGTGCATAATCTCACACTTTTCCACATTGTAAAGTCCTTCTGCAGCCCCGTGCTTCCTCAATACTGCCTGCCCCTCTACATGTCTTTGTAGATCTGCAAACTTAGCCACAGGTCCTTCAGTTCCTTCTTACAGATCATTAATGTATATTGTGAAAAGTTGTGACCCCAGCACCGACCCCTGAGGCACACCACCAGTCACCGGCTGCCATCCTGAAAAATACCCCTTTATCCCCACTCTCTGCCTTCTGCCCATCAGCCAATTCTCTATCCATGCCAGGATCTTACTCTTTTTTTGATATAAATTTAGTGTACCCAATTCATTTTTTGCTCAATTAAAGAATTTAGTGTGGAAAATCCACCTCCCTGCACATCTTTGGGTTGTGGGGGCAAAACCCACGCAAACACGGGGAGAATGCGCAAACTTCACACGGATAGTGACCCAGAGCCGGGATCGAACCTGGGGCCTAGGCGCCGTGAGGCAGCAGTGCTAACCACTGTGCCACCATGCTTCCCGCAGAATCTTACTCTTGATACCACAGGCTCTTAATTTATTTAACAGTCTCCTATGCGGCCTTCAGGAAATCTAAATAAATCACGTCCACTGGTTCTCCTTTACCTAACTTCCTTGTTACCTCCTCAAAAAATTCTAACAGATTTGTCAGAAACGACCTTCCCTTAAAGAAGCCATGTTGACTCAGTCCTATTTTATCCTATTTTATCATGCACTTCCAAGTACTCCACGATCTCATCTTTAATAATGGATTCTAAATCTTACCAATGACCAAAGTCAGGCTAACTGGCCTATAATTTCCCGCCTTCTGCATCCCTCCCTTCTTAATTAGTGATGTTACATCAGCCACTTTCCAGTCCTCTGGGACCCTCCCTGCCTCCAGTGATTCCTGAAAGATCACCACCAATGCCTCCACAATCTCCTCAGCTATCTCCTTCAGAACCCTGGGGTGTAGTCCATCTGGTTCAGGTGATTTATCCACCTTCAGACTTTTCAGCTTCCACAGAACCTTCTTCTTATTAATGGCCACTACACTCACCTGTGCTCCCTGATTCTCCTGGAGCTCTGGCACCGTGAAGCCTAATGAAAAGTAACTATTCAGTTCCTCTGCCATTTCTTTGTTTCCTATTATTACTTCTCCAGCCTCATGTTTCAGTGGTCCATTCATTTCACTTGTGGTATTTTCCTTCATACGGGCCTTACACTTCAAAATGGACACTTCGCGGGGCAGTTGCATGGCTTCTAGTAAGTCTCGAACTTCTTTCCCGTTTCGGATAGGTGTACCGGCAGCAGTGAGAATCCTCTTCTCCGTCATAACTGGTCAAGGTCATGAACGACTCCAAGTCTGTACCTTGACTCTGTATAGATGTTAGCCCTCTATCCTTTTGCTATCCAGCATGCCTCCGCCAGGGCCCGTAACTCAGCCTGTTGGGCTGATGTCCCTGGGGGAAGACATTCCTTTGCCACAATCTCGTGTAGGCTTGTAACCGCCCATTCTGCTTTTCGGATGCCATTGTCAACAAATAAGGAACTGGATCAGGTCTGGATGTGCAATGGTTCCTCTGCCACCAAGTTTGATTCCTCTATTTCGTTCAGGTTCACCACAGAGTCATGCTCCTCTCCTCCCTTCCCTCCCCATGCTCCTCGAGAGGCGGGAGCACAGATGATAGGTTCACTGGACTAGCCCGGACAATATGAAGGTTAAGGGCTTCCAGGACCACTATCCATCTGGCTGTGGTCACCTGGGATACTCTGTTCATAGACAGTGTATACGGCATGGAGGCACTTGACGGTGATCTTTTGGTCTGGACTAGAGCTGCAGTGGCTATCACAGCCTCTCACGAGACCCATTTATATTCCTGCATTCGGGCATTAAAAATGGTGGAGCAGTTGGCAACCAAAGGGGTCTTTTGATCAATACACTGGTTGGCCTTCCTGTAATCGACGGTCAGACACCAAGTCCTGTTGGGCTTCCATACGGGACGTTAGAGGAACTATGTTTTGACCAGCAGGCCTCACTCTTCTTGTTCTTGTATGACTGGCAAGATCCTGGCAATGCAGATTGGGCGAATGGGGTATTGTTGAGTGCACGGTGGGCAATCCCAGTAAATTATGCTGGTTCCATCCGGAACAGGCCACAATCATTCTTATCTTTGGCCCATATTGGGTGTTCTTTCAACTCCTCCTTCAGTTACCTGGCCATCTTCAAAATGCAACAAAGAATTGAACTGAGTCAGGATATCCATGCCCAGAAGGGCTTGGTCCACTGGGCGTATCTAGACTGGTGTAATGTATTTGCGTGGACAAGCCCAAAGAGCATAAGTTGATTTCTTCTGATTACCAAACCATGGCCCCCAGCCCCATGGGCAGTTTGCACCCTGTCATCTAGAGGTAAAGAGGTTTTGTCTCATAGAGGCAAATATGTTAGTTCTGTCCTTGTATCCAGGAGACAGTCTATATCTTGATCGCCCATTCCCATAGTGATATGCTATCCACCTCCTCGCTGTATCAGTGCTGGGCGGGTGCAGGCGGGCTCCCTGTATTTCTGTCACCTCCAGAAACTTTTTCTGTTGCTGTGGTGTAAGCTGCTTGAATCTTTCCCAGAGGTTGTTGCCATCAGAGGCTGGGCCTGGTTTGTGTGTCGGGTTGTTTCACTGACATCCCCTTCCTTGTCCTTTTTGCTCGGCACATCTTGGCCCAGTAGCCTTCCTACAAGTAGCGCCAACACTTGATTGCAGCCCATCCGGCCTCTAGTAGCTGTTCATTGTCTGACGGGCAACTCAAACCTCTATATTTAGTTTCTTCCCCTCTCGTCTGGGTACCATTACCGTCAGGATCTGTACCCCGTCCCATCGGTGGAGATGGTAAATGCCCTTTAAACATTCAAGCTGTTCCCATGTCTTAATTCCCCCTTTCTTGGGGTGTAGTAATTCTTTAGAATCCATTTATCAATGTTTTTATTCTGGGTCCGCTAGGACGTGGTGAATTAGCTCTGATTGTTTTCTTGCCATATTCATCAGTAGTTTCTTCTGACTTAATCTTAACCCGTTTTTTTTTCAGAAGGGCGAGCGGCGCCTTTGAGTTCCTCCTCAGTACTACTTTCTCCGCCAGAGGACACAGAATCAGTTTCTCGACCAGCTTTGCGTAACTGCTTTTCTCGCTGTTCATTTAGTATTTTTGCCAGGCATGGGTACAACTTAGTCATGGGGGATCCGTCTGGGAGGTATCCTTGGCCTGTCTGGTTGTGTTACTGTTCTTCACGCAATTGTTTGAGTTATTTTCCGTATTTAAGTTCTTTATTTTCCGCTTCTAACTTTCCCGATTTTTAGGTTTGTCCTTAACTGTTCGCAACTGCCTTCGGTTGGTCCTTCACATTGATCAAGGATAATAATAATAATTTTGATTAGTGTCACAAGTAGCTTACATTAACACTGCAATGAAGTTACTGTGAAAATCCCCTCGTCGCCACATTCCGCCGCCTGCTCGGGTACACTGAGGGAGAATCCAGAATGACCAATTCACCTAATAGCATGTATTTCGGGACTTGTGGGAAGAAACCGGACGACCCAGAGGAAACCCACGCAAGACACAGAGCACGTGCAGATGCCACACAGACAGTGACCCAAGTGGGAATTGAATCTGGGACCCTGACGCTGTGAAGCAACAGCACCAACCCTTAAATATGGGTCGTTTTTCCACCAGACCCTTTAATATCTTCCAAGGACCATTGTCCCTTGGAGGCACCATATATTTGCTCAATCTCAGTACAGGTTTTGGATAAGTCAAATTGCTGCTCTCATCATCTGGTGAGTTCTGCCTGCCTTTGACAGTGGTAAACAAATTTTTGCTCTTTCTTTCCCTCTGCTATAATACTGATTCTTATTGGAAGGTCTCAAGCCGTAGGGCATTTTTAGCAAGCTTGGTATATATCTATATTTTATACCGCCAAGTTTCAGATGTCTGTTAGGGGCTTGAGTCGACTGCCAGAGCGGAGGGGTTCTTGGTCCTATAAGAGGGTTACCCAGTCTAAACGATCAAGGATGTTTCAGAATAAAGAGGTGTCCTTGCCTCTGGGCTCCGATATCGGTCTGGGCCAGGATTCTACAATCCCGCATCGGGTCGGAGAAACGGCGGGGGGGGGGGGGGGGGGAGGGGGCTGCGGGTACGCCGCTCCGATGCCTGGCTGATTCTCCGGCCCCCGCGGTGATTCTCCGCGCTCAATGGGCCAAGTGCCCGACGAGTCCGGTCGGCGTGGATTACGTATGGTCCCACCAGGTGGGACCTCAGAGTTCTGGCTGCAGAGGCCGTCCTGGTGGGGGGGCGGGGGGATCCGACTCTGTGGGGGGGCCTCCATGGTGGCCAGGCCCACGATTGGGGCCTACCGATCGGCGGGCGGGCTAATTCCGGGGGTGAGGGCCTGTGTTCCTCCACGCCGGGCCCCTGTAGGGCTCCGCCATATTGCCCGGGGGCCGGCGCGGAGACGACAGCTGTGGCGCGCATGCACGGACCTGCGTCAGCCGTGGCGCGCCGGCTTTCAAGCGCACAGCACTCCGGCGAAGGAGTGAAAGACCGGTGGTAGCTTTAGATTGAGTTTATTGCAAAATGTAGTTGGTACAAATTCAGATATAAAAAGGAAAAAGAGGGCAGCACGGTGGCGCAGTGGGTTAGCCCTGCTGCCTTACGGCGCAGAGGTCCCAGGTTCGATTCCGGCGCTGGGTCACTGTCCGTGTGGAGTTTGCACATTCTCCCCGTGTTTGCGTGGGTGTCGCCCCCACAACCCAAACAAAAAATGTGCAGGCTAGGTGGATTGGCCATGCTAAATTGCCCCTTAATTGGAAAAAAAATAATTGGGTACTCTAAATTTTAAATAAATAAAAAGGAAAAAGCCCACTGCGCACTGAAAGTCAAGCTTTCTTATACATACGTTCCCAATTGGCTCAGTACATCTATTTATACTGATGGTATAATGTATGTTTGAATGTATACTGTGGTATGAGTTTATGGGTGTGTTTTTGCAGTGTAAATTTAAGCAAATACAGAGGTAGGTTATTTAGCCCCTCAAGCTTGCTCTGCATTTCAATAAGATCATGGCTGATCTGACTGTGGTCTCAACTCCACTTTCGTGCCTGCCCCCCTAGAACCCTTGACTCCCTTGCAGATTAATAATTTGTCTAATTTAGCTTTGAATATATTTAATGATCGAGCCGCCACGGCTTTCTGGGGAAGAGAATTTCAAAGATTAACATCTCCTTGCATCTGTCTTAATGGGAGTCCCCTTACTTTGAAACTGTGCCCCCCCCCCCCCCATGTTCTAAAGCCCCTCGAGGGGAAACATCCTTTCAGCATTTACCCTGTCAAACTCCCTCATGCTCTTGTGTTTCAATAAGATTACCCCTCGTTCTTCAAGACTCAAATGAGTATCGGCCCAACCTGCTCAACCTTTCATCTTCAGACCACCCGTACACCAGGCGAAGCCTCAAAAATGCCTTGTACACACGTAACAAGACTTCCTGACTTTTACACACTATGCCCTTGCAATAAAGATCAACATCAATTTGCCTTCCTAATTGTTTGTTGTACCTGCATGGTAACTTTTTGTGGTTCATGTATGAGAACACCCGGATCTCTCTCCATGTCTGTATTTTGTAATCTCTCCCTCCGTTTAAATAATGTTCTGTTTTTCTATCCTTCCTACCAAAGTGTACAAACTTACATTTTCCCACAATTTATTCCATCTGCAAAATTTCTGACCACTCAATTAGCACACCTATATATCGTGCAGATTCTTTGTATCCTCCTCACAACTTGATTTCCTACCTATCTCTGCATCGTCAATAATTTTGGTTACAATTCACTTGGTCCCTTCATTGATATAGATTGTAAATACTTGACACAAAGGCAAAGTGCTGGAAATCTGAAATAAAAGCCGAAAATGATGGAACTACTCAGCAGAGAAGAACAGAGGGCCAGAACCTGTGAGGGGGGCAATCACTGCCTTATTGCCTCTCTTCACCTTTTCGCTTTCCTTAGTTAGGAGCTGCCCAATTCTTGCAATACATTCCAAAATGTGCAGCATACCTGTTCCTGAGCTCTTTCAGTGCAGGGCAACAACATCAGAGAAAAGGAAGCCACACTCCCTTTTTACAGCACTAGCTGTCAGGCAGGAGATAATGGGGGAGGGTACTCAGGGGTATTGGAGGTATAGTCAGGAGATTGGGAGGGTGGCCGGGAAGGTAGTCAGGGGAGTGTGGGGTAGACGGGAGATTGTTAGAGATGAGGCTA
The DNA here is from genome assembly GCF_902713615.1 of Scyliorhinus canicula. NCBI lineage: Eukaryota > Metazoa > Chordata > Chondrichthyes > Carcharhiniformes > Scyliorhinidae > Scyliorhinus > Scyliorhinus canicula. Next base: position 77,616,885 of record NC_052154.1, on the reverse strand, counting down.
TTCAGGGTGGTTAGTCAGAGGGGGATAGGTTGTAGTTGGGGATGGAGTTAGTCATGAGGTAGGGGATGGTCAGCAGGTTGGGAGGTGGATCTGTGTGTGGGTGGCTAGTCGGTGGGGGGGGGGGGTGTAGCGGGGTGGGGGCTAACTGGAACATTAGTTGGGGGATTTGGGATAGGAGGGGGTGGGAAGGTAGTTGGGAGGATAGGAGGGTAATTAGGTTGTCTAGTATGGGGTGGGGGTGTGGTGTGGTGGGGATAGGGTAGTCAATACTATAATTACTCAGGAGTTAGAAGTGATTTTAATCCTATTTTTTAAGGTAACTATTCTGCTATCTTAATCATCCGAAATCTCTGATTTAAATTGGAATATCAGATGGTTCCCAGTGCAGGGTAATTGTCCATGGGAAGTTTAATGTTTGCAATGGGGACTTTCAGGAGGTCGCCCAGCGCATCTTCTGAGGTACCTCTGGGATACAAAACCCTGGAGTTCTTAATTTGTGAGCCAGAGTTGACATTTCTGGATTAATGAAAGATCATGGAGCTGAAAAATTAACTGCTTTTCTCCCTTGCCATGCTGCCTGACCTTGTGGGTCGAATGTTTTCTGTCATTCTTGTCCATTGATTGTGCAGTCTTTCATTTTTGTACAGTATTATGCAAACCTGTGTATGTGTACTGTACCCCTTCGAGTTCTGTATTGTTTGGCCTTGTGAGTGTGTATCCTGTTGTATTTGGTTGTTTGTGTGAATGAACACCTCTCTTGTGCCCTTGCAGTTCACGCCAGTTTGCTGATGCCTCCAGTCAGTATGGTTGTCAGCCACGTTTTAATACCCACACCGTTTGCCATCCCAGCTCAAGCCCGCTGGCAGATTGACAGGCCAGCAGATTCTCGGGGGAGGGGCTGAACGATTCGGAAGGAAGTGTTCTGTCAGAGCCGAAAACAAAAGTTGTGGAAAGCGACCGTGACAGAGAGAAAACGAAACTAGGAATACAAAGCAGGGCAGTGCGGAGCTCTTCTGAAGTTGGAATAGAAATAATTCCCAGCAAGTTCACTGAACTATTCCAACGGGAACGGAGTGAATCGGTAAGTAATGAACTGCCCAGACAGGAACCAGACTTCCGACAGGTTAACTAACTGGTCCTTTACCGGCATCCTGGTACCTTTCCCCAAATGGGCAAAGATCAGTCCAAGCTGGGCTCCCCCCACTCCCCCCTACCCCCCATCACTCTTGTGTGCAGTTAGGAAACAGTTGAAAACATTTCCAAACTCGGTTTGTGGGAGGGGGAAGAGAGGGGATCCTGCCTGCATGGAGTGACTCAGGGTGCATATCAACAAATGCAAAGTCTGCCATGGACCAGTTTAATCAGACAGCTTTTTAGAAGTTCTGATGTATGACTCGCAAAATATTCTCCAGGATTCCTCGAAAATCCTCAAGTTTGAACTTCCCCTGCTCCCCATGGCCCATGACAAAGTATTCAGTCCTGAGTTTTGAGGTGGAGAGTTCTGATATACCTGGACGGTGTCAGGACACCCTGGGCTAATGTGTGGTCAATTCTAGCCTCACTTGACCCGGAGTTGTAACATAGGCGAAATTAGATTTTATTTGAAATACCTGAAGTTGATAAACTACAGACACTAGGGCTGGGATTCTCCGAAATCCCGGCCAAGTGTTGACGCCAGTGTAAACACCGGAGTGATGTACTCCGGCGTCAACAGGCCTCCTGGCCCAGCAATTCAGGGGGCTAGCACGGTGGCAGAGTGCTGCGCGCTGCTCCGACGCCAAAAGGTGGCTCTGCATGGCCGGCGTGGGTCCACGCATGTGCGTGATGGCCGTCTCCGAGCTGGCGCATGCGCGTGGTTGCCGTCTCCGTGCCGGCGCGGAGCAACATGTCGGGGATCTTACAGTGGGCTGCGCGGAAGGAGGTAGGCCCCGTCCAGATCGCGGCTGCCCGCCGATCGGAAGCCCCTGATCGCGGGCCTGGACCCAGTGGAGGACCCCCCCTGGAGTCAGATCCCCCCGCCTTCCCCCCCCCCCCCCCAACTAGGACGTCAGCCGCGGGTCCGAGCTCCCGCCGGGTGGTACCAGGTTGGAACCACGCCGGCGGAACTCGGCAGGAGTTTGGCCCGTCGCCCGCGGAGAATCATCACAGTGACCGTGCGGGCGCAATTGGTGCCGACTTTCCCCGGAGGATCAGGTACCAGCATCGGAGCGGCGTGGCGGAAATTTCCCGCGCCCCCAGCGATTCCCCGACCCGGCGCGGGCTCGGAGAATCCCGTCCTAGGTTTGTGACTTTAAAATACAAGTAACCTTTTATTATGTACAGTATTGTAACTAAACAGACAGGAAATGTAACTATCTATTACCCCTTCCCCAAACACCACCCCTTCTAACTCGCCCTGCTCTCTACACAGGCACACAGACAGACAAACACAGAGGAGAAAGGGTGTTGGAAAGGGAGATAAAATATTAATTTTAAAATGGATAAGGATATTTGATACACTGGGATGACTTCCAGTCAATGTCTTTCTGAAGTTCAGGCTTTTGTTTTGATACTTCTTCCTTCTAGACTTGAGATGGTTTTCCCTAGCAAGGTTGTCTACCTTCTCTGCAGTTTACACATCATTTCAGATTCACAACAAAGGATGTGCTGGGACTCACTGTTTTCAGAACAATAGAGCAGTTCTTTCATTTCAGCAAACAGGGAAAAGAGCTCTTTCACTTCCAAGGTTTAAAGACTTCTGCTAGGATCACGCAAAGCATTTCACAGGAGCCAATCACTGTCTGTTGTCAGGCAGAACAATATCCCTGGCCAATCCACCAGTTGCCAGTTAACCAATCGAACAGTTTCCCTCCAAAACAGGTACCTAAGATCCATTTGATGCTGAAGAGTCTGGCTCCAACTTTCCAAGATACAAAACCTGGGAACAGTGTCCTGGGAAGCAGGCTGCTTCCTTGAGTCTTCTACTTAAAGAAATATCCCGAAAATGAGTCCACGGAAAAAAATAATAAAAATAAAATAAATGGGAACAAACAAAATGAACAGGAAGGACACTTACAATGATAACCCAGGAAATGTTAGATTGCAAAATACAATTCTAACTCCTGGGTAACTATACAATCGATCCTTTCGCCCCAGCTCTCGGCTTGACCCCATGACTCTCCCTCAATTTCACCTCCCCTGACCCAGCCTCGCCTCGCGACTGGACCTCACCTCTCCTTGCCACCCTAGACTTTCTCCTAGACCTCCAATTGTTCCCCACTGAATGATAGCAAATTCTGGACTCGAAACGTTAGCTCTTTTCTCTTCCTACAGATGCTGCCAGACCTGCTGAGATTTTCCAGCATTTTCTCTTTGGTTCCCCACTGTATGATCCTTTATTAACTATAAAGTGCTTTTGGACAGCCTGAAGCCATGATAGACAGTACACAAATTCAATAAGGAAGCTTCTTCTTTATTCTGTATTTGTTTTTTCAGTGGCTGTCTTATATTTATTGCCCCATAAATGTGCACACCTTCTCCACATTGGTCTTGTCAAACCTTTTCATAATTTTCAAGACAATGACAGCAACAACTTGTATTTAAATTGCATTTTTAACATAACAAAACATCCTCTGATGCTTCCCTGGGCATTATAAGCGCAACTGAACTCCAAACCACAAAAGCAGAAACGAGAACAGATGGCTAAAAGCTTGGACGAATCTGTGGGTTTTAAGGAGTAGCTTAGTAGAGGAAAAAGAAAGAGGAAAAAGAAAGGACTTCCGGTGGCAACATGTAGGTGGAGGTCGTATGTTGGGTGGCTCCTGCTCGAGCTTTCGTTGGCAGTTTTCACCCAGATTTGGGGGGGAAATCTTATATGAATGGTCTTCAGCAAAGTTGTGGTAATTACAAGATGTCAAAAACCTAACTGAAGAATGCGGAATGAAAAGGAACAAGCGTTGGTCTGCCTGAGGGCTCGCGATTGGTGCGGAGTTCTGTCGGAGGAATGATGGAGGAAGCAATCTCGCAGGGTGGGGTTGCGCCCATTATGGTGGGCAGGCTGGCCGAGGTGATAGCGGTGGAGTTTGAGCGGCATGGGAATGAGATGATGGGTACGCTCAAACGGTTGGTGGGCGATACAATGGCCCTGATTAAGGAGGCTCTTGGAAAGAGATTGATGCCGGTGCGGGAGTAAGGGGAGGTGTTGAAAGGGTGGAGGGGGTATTGTAGTGCCACAGCAACCAGCTCGCCTCCATGGCAGAGGAGCTACAGAAGGTGGAGGAGAACAATAAAGAGCTGAGAGTCAAAGTGGAGGACTTGGATAACAGGTCACGGCGGCAGAATCTTCAGATCGTGGGACTGCCTGAGGGGCTGGAGGGTTGGAGACCGATGTGACCATTTGGAGATGTTCGCCAAGTTGTTGGGGGAGAAGGAGAACACCTCTCTCTTTGAGCTGGATAGGGCTCATTGATCGCTCTGGTCGAAGTCAAAGGAGAATGATCCACCAAGAACTGTGATAGTCTATTTTCACAGCTATCAAATGAAGGAGGTCTTGAGATGGGCCAAGCAGAATCAGAAGATGAGGTGGTATGGCAGTGATATTCGAATATACCAAGACGTTGGCAAGATGGCGGGCGTCCTTTAACAGGGCGATGGTAACGCTTTACAAATTTAATGTGCAGTTTGGGATGGTCGACCCAACGAAGTTGAGAGTTGTGCATAACTCCAAGGACTGTTACTTTCAGATGGCGGAGGAAGCTGAGGCATTCATGAGGGCTAAAGGATGGGACTGAACTGAGTTTGGACTTTGTTTTCTTATGTTATGGTTGCTAGGGGATGGTCTGGGGACGTTGGGATAATGTGTTGAGCTTTTTTCCCCTTTGTTTGGTGTTTAACATATTTGGTTGTTTAGAAGGGCTGAGTGTGGGGGGAGGGAACATTTTGCTGTTGGTTTTTGTACTAGGTATGTGGGGGAGCAGATTCTGGCGAGGGCCACCTCACGTGCTAACTTAAGCTGGCTAGTGAACAGGGAGGAGGGGAGCAGCTGGCCAAGCCTTCGATGGGTCTAGGAGGTTTCAATGGGCCTGTGAGGTATGAATGGTGGGGGGATGGGGAGTATGCAAAAAGAAGTGGTTTTGAGAGGAAGTGTTTGGGGGGGTTTCTGGGAAGGGGGGACGGGTAGCTGACTGATGGCGGTGAGTGGTAGGGCCTGGCCCTACTCGCGAGGCCTGGGGCAATGGTCATGACTGACAGGAGGGGGAGAGGGGATGAGAGGCCCCCAGTCCAAATGGTAACATGGAACGTGAGGCTTTGGGTGGACCTGTGAAGCGGGCGAGAGTTTTTGTGCCTTTAAAGAGCTTGAGAGCTGACATGGTGCTGTTGCAGGAGACCCATTTTGAGGGGGAAGGAGCAGGTTAGGCTTCAGTAGGGTTGGGTGAGCCAAATGTTCTACTCAGCTTTGATAGCAGGGCCCGGGGGGTAGCGATACTAGTGGGTAAGAGATGGGGAAGGTGGTGGCAGATCAGGGAGGCAGGTATGTTATAGTAATGGGTGCTTTGGAGGGGCAGTTGGTGGTGTTGGTTGGGGTATATGCCCCGAATTCGAGGGGATGTTGGTTGCCATACTAAGTATAAACACTAAGGGCAGCATGGTAGCATGGTGGTTAGCATAAATGCTTCACAGCTCCAGGGTCCCAGGTTCGATTCCCGGCTGGGTCACTGTCTGTGTGGAGTCTGCACGTCCTCCCCGTGTGTGCGTGGGTTTCCTCCGGGTGCTCCGGTTTCCTCCTACAGTCCAAAGGTGTGCGGGTTAGGTGGATTGGCCATGTTAAATTGCCCATAGTGTCCTAAAAAGTAAGGTTAACGGGGGGGTTGTTGGGTTACGGGTATAGGGTGGATACGTGGGTTTGAGTGGGGCGATCATTGCTCGGCCAACATCGAGGGCTGAAGGGCCTGTTCTGTGCTGTACTGTTCTATGTTCTATGTCTAAGTCTGGATACGCATCAGTTAATTCTAGGTTTGGATTTAAATACAGTGATGCATCTGCAGATAGCTCAATATAAGCCCCCCTCAGTGACTCCTTTGTAGAATCATAGAATTTACAGTGAAGAAGAAGGCAATTTGGCCCGAGTCTCCAGCGGCTCCTGGAAAGAGCACCCTACCAAAGCCCACACCTCCACCCCATCCCCATAACCCAGTAATCCCACCCAACACGAAGGGCAATTTTGGACACTAAGGGCAATTTATCATGGCCAATCCACCTAACCTGCACATCTTTGGACTGTGGGAGGAAACCGGAGCACCCGGAGGAAACCCACGCACACACGGGGAGAACGTGCAGACTGCACAGACAGTGACCCAAGCCGTGAATCAAACCTGGAGAGTGCTAACTACTCTGCTACCGTGATGCCCAGTTGTAGGGGAGGGGTGATTATTGACAGCCTTTATGAAGGCGATGGGGTGAGCGGACCCATGGCAGTCCTTAAATCCAAGGAGTAGAGTATTCCTTTCTTTTGCCACTGCATGATGTGTACTCAAGGAGATCATTGACGTTGAGGATGAGGAAAGCGGAATACTCGCCGATTATCATTTTGGATCACCCGCTCCACATCTGGTGGATGTGGTTTTGGAGAAGGGGCCTGCACAGAGGCCCGCTTGGAGGTTGGATATGGGGCTGTTTGCAGATCCGAGGTGTGAGGATGGGAAAGGTGATTGATGATTATGTGGGGTTCAATAAGAATGGGGAGTTCTCGCCATCAGTGGTTTGTGAGGCGCTGAAGGTGATGGTAAATGGTGAAATCACCTCATTTAAGGCGCAGGTGGATAGGGAGGCAAGAGGAGCGGCAGCGGCTGGTAGATGGAATCTTGGAAGTTGATGGGAAGTATGCAGAAGATTCCACTCCGATTTTTTGGTCAGTAAAAAGGAACTGCAGGAGTGGTTTAACCTTTTGACTGCAGGGAAAGCCAAGATGTTGGAAACATTGACGGGGGAGGGGGCCTTTGATCGGGCCCTGGAGGTTGATTGAGGACACTGATGAGGAGGCCGCAGACGGGTGAGCCGCTGAAGGCGATAGTGGTACCGTTGCACCGAGTCCTGGACAAGGAGAAGATTCTGCAATGGACGAGGCAGACAAGGAGGTGCACTTGGGAAGGGAACGAGCTTGTGTGTGTGTACCAGGACCTAGGCGCAAAACTGGCAAAGAGGAGGGCCGAGTTTAACCGGGTCAAGGCTGCCCGCTTGAAGAAGGGGATAAAGTTTGGGGTGTTGCACCTGTCATGCCTCTGGGTGATTTTCCAGAATCGGGAATATTATTTTGGAAAGCACAGTGGATTGACAGGAGATGGGGGCCATTGAACATTTGAACAGGTGTTTCCTCCTGATGGTGGAGTGCTTTTCTCCTTTGAAATCTTTTTTGGGGGGCAGGGTGCTTGGGAAGCATCAAGGGTGAGTGTACCTTTTTTCTGTTTCTTTGTTTCGGGGCGGGGGGGGGGGGGGGGGGGGGGGGAGTACGACCGGAGAGGGGAGGGGAATAAGTGAGGGGGGGGGCAGTAGGAGGCTTACAGGCCTTGGACGTGGCCAGCCATGCTAGCTCAGCAGGCTAGTTGACTGGAGCACAGTGGGGAAGTGGTCAGGTGGTTGGTGTAGGGGAGGGGGATGGGGTTGATTCGGGGTGGATGGAGGGGGCGCGCTGACAAGGTTGTAGCACAGCGGGAAAGGGAGTGATGATGGTGGACATCCGAGGATGGGCCTGGAGGGATGTATTTAAAGATAGGGGATCAGACAAGGCTGAGGAAAGGATGGGTAGGCCAGGTGTTCAAATTCGGGACTGGACATGAAGACGAGGGGGGTGGAGGAGCTGGTAAACAAGCGGCTGGCGTTTGAGGTGAGGAACATTGTGGCAGATTCAGGGGGATTTTAACATGGTCATTGAGCCAAGCTTGGTCCGGTCGAGCCCGAGATCGGGGAAGGTGTCGGAGTGCGAGTGGACCAGAGGGGGGGTGGGTGTCCAGTGCCCACAGTGGAGACTAGATGTGGGGTTGTTGGCAGATGAGGAGGTGTGCGAGCGGGTGAGGGCTGCCATTCGCGGATATGTGAAACTCAACGATACGGGGGAGGTTCAGCCGCCACACTGTGGGAGGCGCTTAAGGTGGTGGTTAGGGGGGAGTTTATTTCAATTCGGGCACACAGGGGAAAATGTGGATCGAGCAGAGATGGCAAGGTTGGTGGAAGAGATTTTGAGGGTCGATAGGAGGTACTTGGAAGCCTTGAAGGCGGGGTTGTTGAAGAATTAGAGGCTCCAGATGGAGTTTGGGGTTGGTGTATACTGGGAAGGCAGTAGGGCAGTTGCGGAGGGCCAACGGGGCAACATATGAGTATAGGGAAAAGGCAAGTAGGATGCTGGCCATTAACTTAGGAAGCAGGTGTTAGGGGAGGGCAGATGGAGAGAAAGGCAGCAGGATTCTCCCGAAACCCCGCAATGGCCAGACGCCGGTGTAAAACGCGGTGCGAACCACTCCAGCGTCAGGCCGACTGGAAGTTGCGGAATCCTCCGCTCTTCCTGGGGCCAGGCCGGCGCCGGAGGGGTTGGCGCCAGTTAGTGCACGCGCAGAACCGCCGCCGTGGATCCGCGCATGCGCAGACCGGCCGGCATATTCTAACGCATGCGCAGGGGGGAGATGTCTTCTCCGCGCCGGCCATGACGGACCCCTACAGAGGCCGATGCAGAAGGAAGGAGTGTCTCCATGGCACAGGCCCGCCCGCAGATTGGTGGGCCCCGATCGCGGGCCAGGGCACCATGCCACCCCCCCCCCCCTCCCCTGGGGCCGATCCCCCCGCGTTTCTGCTTTCTTCTAAGGAACCTCCTGCCGCGACCATATTAAGAGTAGAACTTCCTTTGCTTGCTTAGGGAGTCAGGTGTCAGGCATATGAACAACATTGTCAGCAAGATTAAATTCACAAATGAAGGGAGGCTCTTGGACCTGCCCCAAGAATTTCAACCTGTTTACGTTAGAGTCCCTTGATGTCAATCACCAGCTCTGAGCTACAGAAAGAAGATGTCGATCATTATGACAATTGGTACCTTTCCAGAGAGCGACCATAATAGAGCCCTTTAGAGCTGTCATATCGTCAGCAATCTTGATAGTTTAATAACAGTGAGAGCTTGTACACCAATTGTCTCACTGACTGCAAAGCGTGCATTTGGGATTAATTCCTGCTGATCTAAAGTTAGGGATTGTGCTACCTGTCCAAGTAAGAGCCGAATTATCAAACAATGCCATGTAGTCTTGTGTTCTGCTTAGAATTTGTGACTAAATAAAGCCTCAGTCGATACACTCCCTCTCCTCTCATTTGACCCTACATAGAAATAAAAATACTTGTATTTAGACAATTCCACAGGCTTGATTCTCCCGAAACACGGCGAGCGGAAAAACCAGAGTGATTCCCGCTTCTGCTAGAAGCGATACCGACGTCAAATTCCATGACACTTGGAAATTTGCCCGTGGCTAAATCACCTTTCTGTGCCATTCCATGCAACACCGGGGTCTGTGCTGCAACTGAGAGGGGTGGGACCTAATCTCTCAGACAGGTCCCGCACCTCTCAGAGTGTTCCGATCTGAAATAGCTGCTGAAGCCCTGCCCCGGATAGCTGGCAGGTCCCCCCCCCCCCCCTCCACCCTAATTGCTGGCAAGGCCACCTCCTCAGAGCCCCCTCTTCAGGCCCTGCCCTTTGGCAGTGCCAACATGCTCCTTGCAGTCCAAGAGGTGGTAAGCACCCCCCAGCAATTGCTACCAGGGTCCCAAGGGGTGTCCTTAATGGGAGATGGGGTCAGGGGGCTTGGAGGGGCTCAGGTTGGGTGTCTTCCCTAGTGTTACGACACTCTGGATTAGTGCGTGCTCAATTTCAGCACCCTTGACCCAAAGTCGCAACACAGTTGAAATTAATTTTTAATTTAAGTACCCAAAGTCTTTGGTCTTTGGGTGTCCAATAAATAGTCACCATGTTTGTAAATTAAACTTTATTTTTAACAGCGACTATAATTAACTCGGCAACAAATACAACCGACGAACCTCTATTGAGTTCTCACACATACACATACACACAGTGTGAAAGAATAAGAGTCTCTGTTTCAGACGGACACCTTCCAGTTAGATTTTTCCTTCAGTAAAGGCCTGCAGTTGAATGTGATTTTACAGCAACATTAGGCAGCCAGTATTCGAGAGATACTGCTTTTTCTTTCAGAGCCTAGCGATTTCTCTGTAGACCCAGAAACAACAGACTGGAGAGAAAGTCACAGAGGCAGAGTCGCGACCATCACGATGGGATGACAGCATCTCTCCCCACACTGCAAGGCTGATTGGAGGAGTCCCATCACCCTCTGTCTGAGGAGATGGTGGCATCACTCGGACGTGACAAGGCCAACACTGTGGGGATGGTAGCTGCAGTTGAAACCTTTGCGCAGGGCGTGCACTTCATGACGGGAGATGACCGCTTATTGTTCAGCTCATGACCTCCATGGCTGAGCGAATGAGTTGCCTAGTGCAGGCATTAGTGGGAATCCACGAGTGTCAACACCAGAGGATGGCAGGGCTTCTGGATCTCACCCCAGCAGCCCCCTATCCCATAGAGGAGGGCAGGGGCCCCTGGGCACCCAAAGGGAAGAGGAGTGGCAGGGGCACAACCCGGGCCCTCCACCCAGGGGACCTTGGGGTGTCCAACCATCTGACGTCCCATCCCTGTGAGTGATGCAACTCCAGCCCAGCACACCAAGGAGGGTAACACTGCATCACTCGTAGACCCTCAAGGTCAAGGCCTCCCAGGGGATGCCCGCCAAGGTCATTACAGGAAACAGAGTGTGGAAAGCAACAGGCCGCCTCAACCTCAGCTGTGCATCCTAGGGATACACAGACATGGCGTGAGGGGTGAGGAAGAGTAAGAACCTGTATGCACCTAGAGGACACGGGTGAACATAGGCACTCATTGAGATAGGTCACCATTGTAATATAGCTCTCGTATTAAACATCACTCTGATCACCAGCAGATCCTCCACCTTGTCATTTCATGGCGCCATGCTCCGTAAACCTGTGTGCACACTTGGCACTTCATCCCTGTGCAGTTTGAGAATGGCAAGCCTCTATTCTTGTGGCTAGGATCTTTGCCAGCAGCTTGGCGTCGACATTTAGCAGCGAAATCGGCCTATATGACCTACACTGCAGAGGGTCCTTGTCCCGCTTCAGGATCAAGGAAATCAGCGCCCATGACATAGTTGGGGGCAAAGCCCCCCCCCCCCCTCCCTTGCCTCGTTAAAGGTCCGGACCAACAGGGGGCCCCAACAGGGGGGCCACATACCTTTTATAAAATTCCGCCGGAAACCCATCCGGCCCCGGCACCTTCCCCGACTGCATGCTCCCTATCCCTTTAACCACCTCCTCCAGCTCAATCGGCGCCCCCAGTCCTTCCACCTGCTCCTCCTCCACCCTCGGAAATCGCAGCTTGTCCAAGAAGCGCCCCATTCCACCCCCCTCCACCGGGGGTTCCGACCGGTACAGTTCCCCATAGAAGTCCCTGAAGACCCCATTAACATCTACCCCCCTCCGCACCACCTTCCCAGCTCTATCCGTCACTCCCCCAATCTCCATGGCCGCGTCTCGCTTTCGGAGCTGGTGTGCCAGCATCCTGCTCGCCTTCCCCCCATATTAATACACCGCCCCCTGTGCTTTCCTCCACTGAGCTTCCGCCTTTCTGGTAGTCAATAGGTCGAACTTGGCCTGAAGGCTACGCCTCTCCCCCAGCAATCCCTCCTCTGGAGCCTCCGCATATCTCCTATCCACCCACACCATCTCCCCTATCAGTCTCTCCCTCTCCGTCTGCTCCCCCCTCTCCCTATGGGTTCGTGCAGCACCAAGTTGTGGAGAGCGCAGCAGACCACAATAATGCAGGACACTCTCTGGAGGTTGTATTGCAGGGTACACCCCAACCAGTCCAGGCATCAGAACCGCATCTTCAGCATTCCTATTTCCTGCTCAAAAATCACAAGTGTTGAAGCATGAGCCTCATTGTAGTGCATCTCTGCAGGTGTTTGTGGCCTCTGTACTGGCATCATCAGCCACCTCCTGAGTGGGTACCCACTTTCCCTGAGGTGTTGTCCCTCCAGACACTGCTCTCGCTCAAAAATGTCAGGGATCTGCAAGCAGCCCAAGATATACCTGTCATGGAGGCTACACTGGAAATGGGCACACACCTGCATTATGCACATCGCACACCCTGTAGCTGGGGCATGCCTGTTAAGCAGGTGAAGTCCATGGCCTTGGTGTCCTGGCTCACCTGGCCTGAGTCCAAGTTTATATACATGTCGGCCTTCACATAAAGCACATCTGTAACCTCCTTAATGCATTTATGTGAGGCTGATTGGGAGTTGCCAAACAGATCACTGGTGCTGCCCTGAAACAAGCTGCCTGCATAGAACATAGAACATAGAACAGTACAGCACAGAACAGGCCCTTCGGCCCTCGATGTTGTGCCGAGCAAATGATCACCCTACTCAAACCCACGTATCCACCCTATACCCGTAACCCAACAACCCCCCCCCCCCCCCCCCCCCCCCAACCTTACTTTTTAGGACACTACTGGCAATTTAGCATGGCCAATCCACCTAACCCGCACATCTGTGGACTGTGAGAGGAAACCGGAGCACCCGGAGGAAACCCACGCACACACGGGGAGGACATGCAGACTCCACACAGACAGTGACCCAGCCGGGAACCGAACCTGGGACCCTGGAGCTGTGAAGCATTTATGCTAACCACCAGGCTACCCTGCTGCCCAGAGAAGTTCAGAATGGTGGAAATTTCAAGGGCCACAGGCAATGGGTGTCCTCCCATTCCATGTGGTGCCAGCTCTTGCAGGACATGGCAAAGATGATCCACCATCCCTCGGGACAGATGCAGTCTTCTCCGACACTGAAGCTCCAACATCTGTGAGAAGACCTTGTGCCGGTCTCCTGCGGGGCTCTGCTATCTGTGGTGCTGTTCCCGGAACATTTTTGGGCCTGGCCTCCTCCTCCTTTGCAGGGTGTTGGTATTGACCACATGCAGCGGCAACGCCACTGTCTCTGCTGCTGCATGATCACTATGAGTAGAACAGCCAACTCGACAGACTCCGTGCTTCTCCAGAATCATGCAATGCGAAGAGAACACAAAGGTGAGTGCTGAGGATTGCTGACAGAGCCTTGACCCTTAACCCTCCATGCCTCTGGGACTCCCACCCATGCATTTCCCCCTTAGTGAGTGTGTCTACACTAAGCCTCACACCCTCCCTCTCACACTGGCAATTTCCCACAGTTGTCCCTCCCAACTCCATCATGATGAGGCACCTGGACCCTCGAGAGTCTCATTAGTACCTTTTCCCCGGCCATTCACCAAACACCCCTCCCCTAACCTTGCATTAAGTGACAGGGCAGTTGCGTGGCATGTGGCCAGTGTCTGCATCCTCACGGGCATCTCAATGATGCTCCTCCACCTTGACCTGGAGCAGGGTGAGTGAATATAGACTTCACCATGAAGCTTTGAATTGGGATACACATCAGTGAATTCTGTGTAATGTTAAAGCTTGAATTGCTGCTAATATTAGGGCAGCATGGTAGCACCGTGGTTAGAACAGTTGCTTCACAGCTCCAGGGTCCCAGGTTCGATTCCTGGCTTGGGTCACTGTGTGGAGTCTGCACTTTCTCCCCATGTCTGCGTGGGTTTCCTCTGGGTGCTCCAGTTTCCTTCCACAGGCCAAAGATGTGCAAGTTAGGTGGATTGGCCATGCTAAATTGCCCTTAGTGTCCAAAAAGATAGGGTGGGGTTACTGGTTACAGAGATAGGTTCAAAGTGTGGGCTTAATGGGGTGCTCTTTCAAAGGGCCAGTGCAGACTCGATGGGCCATATGGCCTCCTTCTGCACTGTAAATTCTATGAATGAGCATCGGAATTCAATGCTTGAGTCCAGCGCTTCTGAAGGATGAAGAGCTTGGGTCCGATCAGTGGCACTGATGTATAGATCTGCAGATTTCATTGGCACAGTTGTCTCGTCAATGAAGGGAGATGTTGCATATCAGGCTGCCTATTGTGGCAAACGAGGCACAGCTAGGTTAGAATGAAGCCCACAATTAGCATGACAACAACATACCTAGAGGGCACCCTCACACTGTCAGTTCACAGCCCAAAACATTAATTCCTGACAGTCAAAGTTCCCTGACAAGTGGATTTGATTTTCCATACAGCTGCACCCTTTTGTCCTTACAATGCTGGTGGAAAATACAATTGGTTAACCATCATCTAATTCTTAATCCCCCACTTTAACTTTCCCCCACCCTGTATATTTGCCGCGGTCGCCATTCTCGCCATGAGGTCATACCCCTAAGCTCCTGGGTTTCCCTATGTCCAGGGACCACCCAACATGGCCGCAAACTGTGTTAGCCACGTGGATGAGCCCCTGCACTCCGGGATTTCCGATTGTTTAGAGACTCTCAAAAGTGGGTGCTTGGGTGCCATCTTCTTCCATCAACCCGAACCTGACCTGCTGAAGCCAGCTTCAAATTCTTCCTTTCCTTATCATTATGTTCACCCCGTCTATCTCCCTTCCTACCGTCCCCGCCCCCTATCCCTGCGTTTCCACTCCCACCCTTGCACCAGGCGCTCCCTCCCCGCTGGGAGATATGCCGCGGCCTCCCTCTCTTCTATACTTCCTAGCGCTAGCTTTCCCCGCTAGTGCGGTGACCCCTTCCCGGCGTTGATCTTTCCCCCTCCTTATTCCCCATCAGTTACCGTCCTCTCTGTCTCCTCTTCACCCCTTCCTGCACCCTGCTTCTCTCGCCCCTTCCTTCCTGTGAGCTGGTGCTCTTGTTCAAAGCGAGGCAGTACTTTCCCGCGCAAAAATTGTCCATGTCCGTAAGCTTGCGTTTCCTTTTCTCTCCCTTCATCTTCCTCGCCGCTGCTTAGTTTGCCTTTTGTCTGGGCCATTCGCCCGCATGAACTCGCCCGCCTCTGCAGGCGTCGTGAAATAATGTTCTTTATTCTGGAATGTCATCCAGAGCTTGGCTGGGAATAACATCCTAAATTTTATACTGTTCTTGTACAAGGCCGACTCCATGTGGTTAAAGCCGGCCCTGCGCTTTGCCAGGTCTGCCCAATGTCTTGGTACACCTGGATTCTGCGTCCTTCCCAACTTCTCGCTCTGGTCTGCTGAGCCCGCCGCAGGATCCTCTCCCGGTCCTGGTACCTGTGTAACTTATCGTCCTTGGCAGCTCCCCTGCCTTGGGTTTCGGTCCGAGTGGCCTGTGGGCCCAGTCAGTCGCCGGTTGGTTGGGGAAGCTGTTCCTTCCAACCAAGTTGCCCAGTATCTGGGCCATGTAGTCAGTCGGGTCTCTGCCCTCGATCCCCTCTGGTGGGCCCACTATTCAAATATTCTGCTGCCCAGGACTGGTTCTCCTGGTCCTCAACTTGCTCTTCAGGCGCCAAGTTAAAAGACAGGGTTGCAAGGTGCAGACCTGGAATAATGTTGGCTTACAAAAAGCTCTAAGGAGATGACCAAAGGTTGGCAACTCCTTACTCCGGGCTAGAGAACCAGAGGTATTCTGTTGTCATGGCCAGGTATCAGAGAGGGTGTGGAAAATGAAACATGAATGCATGTGATAATCCAGAAACATCAGAATGAGAGGTTGAAACCCTGAAGGTGGATGTTTGGTGAAGGCTGACCCCTGTGACTGTGTTCATTTAACCACCCTCCACATTACTTAATAATAAATAAAAGTTAGGATCCATCAAGCTGGGTTCCACCCTGCGATGTTAAGATCCATCATGAATGAGTTTCGGCAGTCTGCCAGTTAGATGTGGGACTTCCGGTGGCGGCGATGTACGAGTGAGCCGCACATTCGGCGGGCTCTCACTCCGGCGGGGCTGAACAGCTGATTCCCCGCGATAACGGGACCACGGGGGCGGCAAAAAGGCTGCCGGGAACAGAAGAGGAGAGCGGGCTGCAGCAGATGGAAGTGTGGGAGGCCAGCAGGTGAGGAAGAAAGAGAGAGAGAGAGAGACGGAGGCAAGGAGGAAGCTGACCTGCAGGGTAAGATGGCGGACCCACGGACCTTCCTTCCTCCAGGACAAAGGAAAAAAAAAGTTTGGAGTTGCTGAGGAGGGACAGCTTGGACCCACTTCAGATGCCCAGGAGGTAAAATTCAAGGAGCTGGGCGAAGGAAAGCGGCAGCAAAAGTGCTGAGGAGCGGGCTGCGGCACATGGAACAGCGGGATTCCAGAAGGCAGAAGAAGAAGGAGAAAAAGGGACAGAGACAAGGACCTGAAGAAAATTACCTGGGACCTAAGATGGCGGACACACGGACCCCGGACTCAGCAATCCAGCTGGCGCTGGATAACATGCTCCAGGTAATGAAGTCCAGTTTTGAAGCGCTGAAGCGGGACAGTTTGGACCCAATCTAGAAAGCGGTGGATCAGCTGAACCAGAGGCTGGACGCCCAGGATGTTAAAGTTAAGGAGCTGGGAGAGGCGGTGGAGGAGCAGGCGGATGCGCAAACGGTTGCAGCGCTAGAAGTGGACGGCCTGAAAGAGCGGCAGAGAAGACTGCTGGACAGAGTGGAGGAACTGGAGAATAGAGTCCGCAGGAACAATCTGAGGATGGTCGGCCTCCCGGAGGGGGCTGAGGGAGCTGATGCCGCAGCGTTTGTAGCAGACCTGCTGAAGCAGCTGATGGGGGCCGAAGCCTTCCCGCAACCCTGGAGCTGGAGGGGGCACACAGAGTGCAGGCAAGGCAGGGGCGGCCGGGCGGACCCCCCCGCCCGATGGTGATTAGGTTCCACAGGTTCGTGGACAAGGAGCGGGTTCTGCAGTGGGCAAAGAGTGCCAGGAGCAGCACGTGGAACAACAGTGTTCTCCGCATTTATCAGGACCTAAGCCAGGAGGTGGCTCGGCGGCGAGCAGCCTTTAAGAATGTCAAGGAGGTGCTGTTCAAGAAGCACGTGAAGTTTGGTCTGCTGTTCCCAGCTCGGCTATGGGTCACGCACCAGGGTCAACACTACTTCTCCGAGCCCGAAGAAGCGATGGATTTTGTGAGGGACCTGGGGCTGGTCCCGAAAGGAGGCCCCAAGGACGCGAGTTAGGGACCAAGGATTTCTGTGGGAAGGAACGGCGAATGTGCCTGGACTGCTGCTCAACGGTTTGCTGGGCCAAGGGGGCCAAGCGGAACATTTGAGACTCTTTCCTTTGTTCATGGACATTTATGTGCTTTTTCTCTTTTTTCTGTGGTTTTTTCTTTTTTTTTTCCTGTTTGGGCTGGTTTGTGCTTTTTGTGCAGCTCGCGGAAGACACTGGAGCCGGCTTGCCCCAGTGGGTGGGGAGGAGGACGGGGAAACAAGGGGAATGGGACAGGAAGGTGCCGGAGTGTTGAGTCACCGGGCTAGCAGATTGGCTAGTCAAGGAAGTCAGATGGGGGGGGAAGTTACAGCCAGTAGATGGCAGGGGTGGGGGTATCGGGGGATGGGGTTAGGGGGGGGGGGTTGTTCTGCTGACGGGAGAGGGACTTGAAATAGGCACTGGAAAGGATGTCGAGGGTGGAGGCAGCCAAAGGGCGGGCCAGGAATGGCGCGACGCACGGGTCAGGGGCCGGCCCGAGAAAGGCTATGGCTGACCGGCGGGGTGGGGAGGGTGGGATGTGCCCCCCGACCAGGCTGATCACCTGGAACGTAATTATGTTGCAGGAGACACATCTGAAAGTGTCAGACCAGACCAGGCTAAGGAAGGGCTGGATTAGCCAGGTCTTCCACTCGGACTTGGACTCGAAGTCCAGAGGGGTGGCAATCATGATCAACAAGCGGGTGCAACTTGAGGCAGAGGGCATATCCGCAGACAGGGGGGGCAGATACCTGATGGTACGGGGCAGACTGGAGGGGAGAAGAGTGGTGCTGGTGAATGTATATGCCCCGAACTGGGATGACGTGGACTTCATTAAAAGAGTGCTGGGGAAGATCCCGGACTTGGATTCTCGCAGGCTAATAATGGGAGGGGACTTTAACATGGTCCTGGATCCGGCTTTGGATCGGTCGTGTCCCAGAACGGGTAGACTCTCAGCAATGGCAAGGGAGCTGAAAGGGTTTATGGAGCAAATGGGGGCAGTGGACCCCTGGAGAGAGGGACAGCCAACAGGAAGGGGCTACTCATTTTACTCGCACGTCAATAAAGTATATTCCAGGATAGATTTCTTTGTACTAAGCAGGGACTGTATGGGGGAGGTAAAGAACACGGAATACTCAGCAATTACCATTTCAGACCATGCCCTGCATTGGGTGGACCTGCAGTTCGGGGGAGCGAGTTATCAACGCCCGCAATGGAGGCTAGATGTGGGACTGCTGTCGGAGGAGGGGATCTGCGAGAGGCTTCGGAAATGTATAAAAAATTACCTGCAGGTGAATGACACTGGGGAGGTCTCAGCGGCGACCGTGTGGGAGGCGCTAAAGGCAGTAGTGCGGGGTGAGCTGATTTCAATTGGGGCCCACAGAGCCAAGGCAGACCGGGCAGAGATGGATAGATTGGTCAGGGAAATGGGCCGGATAGATGAAGAGCACGCGGAGTCCCCGGGGGAGGTTTTACTCAGGGAGAGGCAGAGACTACAGGCGGAACTGGGGGCACTATCCACGAGCAGGGCCGTGGAACAGGAAGGCGAGGGGAGTGGTGTACGAGTATGGGGAAAAGGCCAGCAGACTGTTAGCGCAGCAACTCAGGAGGAGGGAGGCGGCCAGGGAAATAGGTAGAGTGAGGGACGAGGGGGGCGCAAAGTGGAGGATCCGGCAGAATTGAATAGGGTACTCCGGGACTTCTATCGTAAGCTGTATACTTCGGAGCCACCGGAAGAACCGGAGGGGATGAAAAGGTTTCTGGATGGGTTAACATTCCCAACAGTTGGGGGGGGGGGGGGGCGAGTGGAAGAGCTGGGGGCCCCGATTAGAGTAGAGGAGGTATTGGGGGGCCTAAAGGCCATGCAGTCGGGGAAGTCCCCAGGGCCGGATGGATACCCAGTAGAGTTTTATAGGAAGTTCTCGGAGCTGGTGGGCCCGGTCTTGGCGAGGGTTTTCAATGAGGCAAGGGACAGAGGGACCCTGCCGCCGACAATGTCACAAGCCACCATATCTCTGATATTGAAGCGGGGTAAAGACCCGGAGGTGTGCGGGTCCTACAGGCCAATCTCCCTGATTAATGTAGACGCCAAGCTCCTGGCAAAGGTACTGGCGGGTAGAATGGAGGACTGTGTACCGGAGGTGATTGGGGAGGATCAAACGGGGTTCGTGAAAGGTAGGCAGCTGGCGGCCAATCTGAGGAGATTGCTCAATGTGATAATGATGCCCCCGGCGGGTAGAGAGGTGGAGGTAGTGGTGGCAATGGACGCCGAGAAGGCCTTTGACCGGGTGGAGTGGGACTATCTATGGGAGGTGCTCGGACGGTTTGGGTTCGGGGAGGGACTGGTGAATTGGATCAAATTATTATATCAGGCCCCGAGGGCCAGCGTCTGGACTAACAGAGAAGTGTCGGAGTACTTTAGGTTGTACCGAGGGACCAGGCAGGGCTGCCCGCTCTCCCCTCTGCTGTTTGCGCTGGCCATAGAGCCGCTGGCGATTGCGCTGAGAGCCGCAGAGGGTTGGAAGGGGGTGGTGAGGGGCAGGGTTGAACACAGGGTTTCTCTTTATGCAGACGACCTGCTCCTGTACGTGTCGGACCCAGTGGCCGGGATGGGAACTATACTGGGAATGCTGAGGGAGTTCGGCCAGTTCTCAGGATACAAATTAAATACGGTCAAGAGTGAAATGTTCAATGAATGCGACGACCACCAGGCTGATGGGAGCCCAGGCGACCCAAGAGGCGTCGATTCGGGAGCTGCAGCAGGAGATGACTGCGAGGGAGGAGGAGGCCACGGTCCTCGTGGGAAAGGTAGAGGTGCACGAGGCACTCCACCTGAAATGGCAGAGCCGTTTTGAGGAGCTGGATACCCGAATGAGGCGGAAGAACCTGAGGATCTTGGGCCTGGCAGAAGGCCTGGAGGGGTCAGACCTCCCGGGATACGTAGCAGAAATGCTGAGCTCCCTGATGGGGGCTGGGGCCGTCCCTTCGCCCCTGGAGCTGGAAGAGGCCTACAGGGTCATGGCTAGGAAGCCAAGAGCAAATGAGCCCCCGAGGGCGGTGCTGGTGCGGTTCCAGCGACTCAGCGATCGTGAGAGAGTGCTGGAGTGGGCCAAGAGGGAAAGGAGCAGCAAGTGGGAGAACTCGACGGTGAGGGTGTACCAGGACTGGAGTGCGGAGGTGGCAAAGCGGCAGGCCCGGTACAACCGGACGAAAGCGGTGCTACATGCAAAACGGATCAGGTTCGGAATGCTGCAGCCAGCGCGCTTGTGGGTCACCTACAAGAACCAACACCACTATTTTGAGTCCCCAGAGGAGGCGTGGGCCTTTGTACAGGAAGAGAAACTGGACTCGAATTAGACCCAGGGGATACTTGGCGGCCGTAGCCGCTCGGGTACTTTCAGCTGAACAAGCGGTTCTTTTTCGGCTGGGTCGGAACTGGGCAACTCTTATTGGAACGGTTTCCCCCTTTTTTTCTTTTTTTTTTCTTTCTTTGTTTGAATCTTGAACTCTTGCTTTGGTTTTTCTTCTGATGTTTTTCCCCCCTTTGCCAACTTCCCTTAGTTATTGTTATTGTGGTTATTCATGGTTATTTATGGTTATTTATATTGTTTGGTAGAGGGCGACTGTTAAGTACATTGTTATTTGTTATCTATCTGTTATTTATGATGTTAAGTTGGGGAGGCGGGACGGGGGGGAGAGCAGATCGGGGATATGGGCTCCTAGGGGGGGTTCTTTACAGGCATGGATGGGGACGGGGGTGGAACTGAAGATGGCGGGGTGGGGTGTGGCAGGGCGAAAGCGCGGGCTTTCCTCTGTTTTCCCGCGCGTGGGGCAGAGGAGGGGGGAGGGGAGGAGTGCGGGGCGTGGCTAGCAATGGCGACCTTTCCCGCGTTGGAGCGGGGCCAGGGAGGAGTGGCAAGGGGGGGGAGGCCCCCCCCCGAGCCGGGAGGAGTCGGAGTGTGGCAGGAGCAGCCGGGTCAGCGTAAACCAGCTGACTTACGGGAGTACGATGGAGGGTACATCGCGGCTAGGAGGGGTCCTAGCCTGGGGGGGGGGGGGGGGGGTTAGGGAGGGACACCGGGTTGCTGCTGGAAAGACCAGGAATGGGAAGTGGAGGACTGGAGGGGTGGGGGGAGGGGGCCATCGCCATGGGGAGCGGGTCAGAAGGGGAGGGTCGACCCGGGGCGAGCAGGGAACAGGACATGGCTAATCGGCAGGGGAAGGGGGCGGGTCGTCCCGCGACCCGGCTGATCACTTGGAACGTGAGGGGGCTGAATGGGCCGGTCAAGAGATCAAGGGTATTCTCACACCTGAAGGGACTGAAGGCTGATGTAGCAATGTTACAGGAGACCCATTTGAAGGTAGTGGACCAGGTTCGCCTGAGAAGGGGGTGGGTGGGACAGGTGTTCCACTCTGGATTGGACGCAAAGAACCGGGGGGTGGCGATTCTGGTGGGAAAGAGGGTGTCGTTCGTGGCGGAGGAGGTGGTGGCGGATAAGGAGGGTAGGTATGTGATGGTGAAGGGTAAGCTGCAGGGGGAGAAAGTGGTGATGGTCAACGTATATGCCCCGAACTGGGATGACGCGGGTTTTATGAGGCGCCTATTGGGCCTCATTCCGGGACTGGAGGCAGGGGGCTTGATCATGGGGGGGGACTTTAACACAGTGCTGGACCCCGGGCTAGACAGATCGAGCTCAAGGACCCATAGGAGGCCGGCAGCGGCAGAAGTGCTGAGGGGGTACATGGAGCAGATGGGAGGAGTAGACCCATGGAGGTTTGGTAGGCCGAGGGCGAGGGAGTATTCCTTTTTCTCCCACGTCCATAGAGTGTACTCCAGAATCGATTTCTTCGTGTTGAGCAGGGGGCTGATCCCGAGGGTACGGGAAGCTGAGTACTCGGCCATTGCGATCTCTGATCATGCACCACATTGGGTGGATGTGGAAATGGGGGAGGCGCGGGACCAGCGCCCGCTGTGGCGGCTGGATGTGGGGCTGTTAGCGGACGACGAGGTGTGTGAAAGGGTCCGGAAGAGCATTGAGAGCTATCTGGACTTGAATGACACGGGTGAGGTGCAGGTGGGGATGGTCTGGGAGGCCCTGAAGGCAGTGATCAGGGGAGAGCTGATCTCCATAAGGGCACACAGAGAAAGAAAGGAGAGGCAGGAGAGGGAGAGGCTGGTGGGGGAGCTATTGGAAGTGGATAGGAGATATGCGGAGGCACCAGAGGAGGGGCTGCTGGGAGAACGGCGCAGCCTGCAGGCCAAGTTCGACCTGCTGACCACCAGGAAGGCAGAGACGCAGTGGAGAAGGGCGCAGGGCGCGGTCTATGAGTATGGGGAAAAGGCGAGCAGGATGCTGGCACACCAGCTTCGCAAACGAGATGCGGCTAGGGAGATTGGGGGAGTGAAGGAGAGGGGCGGGAAGGTAGTGCAGAAGGGGCAAGAAGTGAACGGGGTCTTCAGGGATTTTTACAAGGAGTTGTATCGGTCTGAGCCGCCGACGAGGAGAGGGGGAATGGAGGACTTCCTAAACAAATTGAGGTTCCCAAGGGTCCAGGAGGGGCTGGTAGAAGGGCTGGGGGCGCCAATAGGGCTAGAGGAGCTAGTCAAGGGAATAGGTCAGATGCAGGCGGGGAAGGCGCCGGGGCCAGATGGGTTCCCGGTGGAATTCTATAAGAAAAATGTGGACTTGGTGGGACCGGTACTGGTACGAGCCTTTAATGAGGCGCGAGAGGGGGGGGGGTTCTGCCCCCGACAATGTCGCAGGCTCTGATCTCCCTGATATTGAAGCGGGATAAAGACCCCGTGCAGTGCAGGTCCTACAGGCCTATCTCGCTTCTGAACGTGGATGCCAAGTTCCTGGCAAAGATCCTGGCAGCTAGAATAGAGGATTGTGTGCCAGGGGTAATCCATGAGGACCAGACGGGGTTCGTGAAGGGGCGGCAGCTCAACACGAACGTGCGGAGATTGCTGAATGTAATTATGATGCCGGCAGTGGAGGGGGAGGCTGAGATAGTGGTAGCGCTGGACGCGGAGAAGGCATTCGATAGGGTGGAGTGGGAGTACCTGTGGGAGACGTTGGAACGGTTTGGGTTTGGGGAAGGTTTTATTAAGTGGGTGAAGTTGCTCTACTCGGCCCCGACGGCGAGTGTAGTGACAAACGGGAGGAGGTCGGAGTATTTCGGGCTCCACCGAGGGACCAGGCAGGGATGTCCCCTATCCCCCTTACTTTTCGCACTGGCGATTGAACCGTTGGCGATGGCACTGAGGGGTTCAGGGGGGTGGAGAGGACTGACTAGGGGAGGGGAGGAACATCGGGTATCGCTGTATGCGGATGATCTACTGCTGTACGTGGCAGACCCAGAAGGGGGAATGCCGGAGATAATGGAACTATTAGCAGAGTTTGGGGACTTTTCGGGGTACAAACTAAATTTGGGCAAAAGCGAGGTTTTTGTGATACACCCGGGGGACCAGGGAGAGGGTATTGGGAGACTCCCCTTCAAGCGCGCAGGAAAGAGCTTTAGGTACTTAGGGGTGCAGGTGGCAAGGAACTGGGGGACCCTCCACAAGTTGAACTTTTCCAGGCTGGTGGAACAGATGGAGGAGGAATTTAAGAGGTGGGACATGGTACCGCTGTCGCTGGCGGGGAGGGTGCAGTCAATCAAAATGACGGTCCTCCCAAGGTTCTTGTTTTTATTTCAGTGCTTGCCCATCTTCCTCCCTAGGGCCTTCTTCAAAAAGGTGACGAGTAGCATCATGAGCTACGTATGGGCGCACGGCACCCCAAGGGTGAGGAGGGTCTTTTTGGAGCGGAGTAGGGACAGTGGAGGGCTGGCACTACCCAATCTCTCGGGGTATTACTGGGCGGCAAATGTGTCAATGGTGCGCAAGTGGATGATGGAAGGGGAGGGGGCAGCTTGGAAACGAATGGAGAGGGCGTCCTGTGGCAACACAAGCCTGGGGGCCCTAGTAACGGCACCATGGCCGCTCCCCCCCACGAGGTACACCACGAGCCCGGTGGTGGCGGCCACCCTCAAGATATGGGGGCAGTGGAGGCGACACAGGGGGGAAATGGGAGGTCCGTTGGCGGCGCCAATAAGAGGGAACCATAGATTCATCCCGGGGAACATCGACGGGGGATTTCAGAGCTGGTACAGGGTGGGCATACGGCAGCTGAAGGACCTGTTTATAGAGGGGAGGTTTGCGAGCCTGGGAGGGCTGGAGGAGAAGTTTGAGCTCCCCCCGGGAAACATGTTCAGATATTTACAAGTGAAGGCATTTGCTAGGCGGCAGGTGGAGGGGTTCCCCCTGCTCCCCAGTAAGGGGGCGAGTGATAGGGTGCTCTCGGGGGTCTGGGTCGGAGGGGGGAAGATATCAGACATCTACAAGATAACGCAGGAGGCGGAAGAAGCATCAGGGGAGGAGCTGAAAGCCAAGTGGGAAGGGGAGCTGGTGGAGCAGATAGAAGACGGGACGTGGGCGGATGCACTGGAGAAGGTCAATTCTTCCTCCTCGTGTGCGAGGCTGAGCCTCATTCAATTTAAGGTGCTGCATAGAGCTCACATGACGGGGACAAGGATGAGCCGGTTCTTTGGGGGTGAGGACAGGTGTGTAAGATGTCGGGGAAGCCCAGCGAACCATGTGCATATGTTCTGGGCATGTCCGGTGCTGGAAGGGTTCTGGAAGGGGGTGGCAAGGACGGTGTCGAAGGTGGTGGGGTCCAGGGTCAAACCAGGATGGGGGCTTGCGATCTTTGGGGTCGGGGTAGAACCGGGGGTACAGGAGGCTAGGGAGGCCGGAATACTGGCCTTTGCGTCCCTAGTGGCTCGACGAAGGATATTAATTCAATGGAAGGACGCGAGGCCCCCAAGCGTTGAAACTTGGATTAACGATATGGCTAGATATATTCAGCTAGAAAGGATCAAATTTGCCCTGAGAGGGTCGGTACAGGGATTCTCCAGGCGGTGGCAACCTTTCCTTGACTTTTTAGATCAGAGATAGGCGTTCTGGGTCGTGGCAGCAGCAACCCGGGGGGGGGGGGGAGGGGAGGGGAGGGGGGGGGAGGGGGGGGAGGGGGGGAGGGGGGGGGAGGGGGGGCAGCAATGGTCGTGGGGGGACATGCACGACTGTAACGCGGGCAAGTCTGCTCGCCGCTCATGTCTGAAACTGTAGGCTGCCTTGTTTGTTAAGTTGTTGCTTGGGGGGGGGTGGGGGGGGGGAATGGTGCGCGCGAAAGGGCGGGCGAGGGAGGGATATTTGCCTAGAGGGATAGTGTTGTAAATAATTTACAAATTAGTAGGGGTAAATGTCTGTATGGAAAAACTCTTTCAATAAAAATTATTTTAAAAAAAAAGAGTGAAATGTTTGTGGTCCAGGCAAGGGGCCAGGAGAACAGATTGAGAGGGCTACCGTTTAGGCTAGTTGAGGAAAATTTCCGGTATTTGGGAACCAGGTGGCACGAGACTGGGGCAGGCTGCATAAGTTAAATTTGGCCAGGGTGGTGGAGCAAATGAAGGGAGAGTTTAGGAGATGGAATGCATTCCCGCTGTCGCTGGCAGGGAGGGTGTAGACTGTAAAGATGACAATCCTCCCTCGATTTTTGTTTATTTTTCAGTGCCTCCCGATCTTTATCCCACAGTCCTTCTTCAAATGAGTTAACGGGCTGATCATGAGCTTTGTCTGGGCGGGAAAGTCTCTGCGGGTGAAGAAGGCGATGTTGGAGAGGAACCGCAGCGAGGGAGGGCTGGCTTTGCCGAGTCTGGTCAATTATTACTGGGCGGCCAACATCGCTATGATAAGGAAGTGGATGGTGGGTATGGGGTCTATTTGGGAGCGGGTGGAGGCGGCTTCGTGCAGGGGCTCCAGTTTGGAAGCCCTGGTCACGGCTCCTGTACCGCTGCCGCCGGCCAAGTACACCACCAGCCCGGTAGTGGTGGCGACCCTGCGGATATGGGGCGAGTGGAGGAGGCATGTGGGGGAGATGGGGGCGTCTGTCTGGGCGCCAATCTGCGACAACCATCGGTTTGCCCCCGGCAGTATGGATGGGGGGTTCCGAGTATGGTGGCGAGCAGGGGCGGGAAGGGTGGGTGATATGTTCCTGGAAGGGAGCTTCGTGAGTTTGAGGAGCTTGGAGGAGAAATTTGGGTTGGTAAGGGGAAATGATTTTAGATACTTACAGCTGCGGGACTTTGTTCGTAGACAGGTCCCATCTTTCCCGCGCCTCCCGCCAATGGGGATCCTCGACAGAATAGTCTCTTGGAGGGAAGAAGGGAAGGGCAGAGTCTCGGGTATATATAAGGTGCTCATGAGGGAGGAAGGGTCCCAGACAGAGGAACTGAAACTTAAATGGAAGGAGGAGCTAGGCGGGGAAATGGAGGATGGGCTGTGGGCAGAGGCCCTGAGTAGGGTAAACTCGACCGCAACATGTGCTAGGTTCGGGCTGATCCAATTTAAGGTCGTTCACCGGGCCCATATGACGGTGGCTCGGATGAGCAAATTTTTCAGGATAGAGGACAAATGCGCTAGGTGCGCGGGAGGACCAGCGAACCATGTTCACATGTTTTGGGCATGCCCTGAGCTGAGGGGGTACTGGGAGGGATTTGCGGGGGTCATGTCCCAGGTGCTAAAAACAAGGGTGGTGATGAGTCCAGGGGTGGCAATTTTTGGGGTTTCGGAAGACCCGGGCGTCCAGGGGGAGAAAGAGGCCGATGTGCTGGCCTTTGCTTCCCTGATAGCCCGGCGGCGAATATTATTGGCGTGGAGGGACGCAAAGCCCCCGAAGACTGAGTGGTGGCTTGCGGACATGTCGAGTTTCCTGGGGATGGAAAAAATTAAGTTCGCCTTGAGGGGATCTGTGCAGGGGTTCACCCGGAGGTGGCAACCATTTATTGACTTCTTTGCGGGAGAGTGAGCGTCAGCAGGGGGGTGGGGGGAGGGGGGGGGTAGAGTAGAGTAGGAGGGAAAATATGGCGGGTAGTACCGGTGGGAGGGGAGCGGGCTTGTGCAATATGTTACGATGGAAGTATTGAAAGTACGTGGATGTTTGCACATTTTTGCCTTTTTTGCTTCCTTTCTGATGATGTCTGTAACTGTTTATAAAGCCAAAAACTACCTCAATAAAATTGTTTATTAAAAAAAAAAGATGTGAGAATTGGCAGGTTTAATTCCTCCTCATCATGTGCTAGGCTCAGTCTAATATAATTTAAGGTGGTCCACCAGGCATACATGACGGCGGCGAGGATGAGCAAGTTTTTCGGGGTAGAAGATAGATGTGCAAGGTGTGCGGGAACCCCAGCAAATCATGTCCACATGTTCTGGGCATGCCCGAAGCTTGGTGGGTTCTGGCAGGGGTTTGCCAAGGCAATGTCCACGGTGCTCGGTACGCGGGTGGTGCCGAGTCCAGAGATAGCGATCTTTGGAATATCAGAAGACCCGGGAGTTCAGGGAGTGAAAAAGGCTGATGTCTTGGCCTTTTCCTCCCTGGTAGCCCGGAGACGGATCCTTTTAATGTGGAGGGACTCGAAGCCCCCGACTGTGGAGACTTGGGTCAGTGACATGGCTGGGTTTCCCAGTCTTGAGAATATAAAGTTTGCCTTGAGGGGGTCAATGCTGGGGTTCTCTTGGAGGTGGCAGCCGTTCGTCGACTTTCTCGGGGAAAATTAAAATGTCAGCAGCAGCAGCATCCTGAAGGGGGGGAGGGGGGGGCGGGTAGGTGCAATATAGTTAAGGGATGTACAGAAGGGGTTGGGTGGGAAATGTCTAGTTTACCATGTTGATGTTTACGTTATTATTGTTTTGTTTATTATTGTTATAAAAATTTAGCAAATGCTTCAATAAAAAGATTTTTAAAAAAAGATATGAGAATTGGCAGTCCTGCCTTGTCCGAAGGCAAACCTCCAGTGACCAACGGTTGGCATTCATCAGCAATGGGAGCCTTGGTTGATTATTCTCCTTGATATTTGGCTTAGTATCACACCACATGTGGTAATTAACCAATAAATCACCTTGGAAACTGCCATGGACATGGGGCCAGATTCTCCGATTCTTTTTTAAAATAAATTTAGAATACCCAATTATTTTTTCTCCAATTGAGGGACAGTTTAGCGTGGCCAATCCACCTAACCTGCACATGAGGAGAATGTGCAAACTCCACACGGACAGTGACCCAGGGCCGGGATTCGAACCGGGTCCTCAGCACCACAGCCCCAGTGCTAACCACTGCGCCCAGATTCTCCGATTTTGAGGCTAAGTGCGGAGGATCTGTGGCGTTTTACGTGGAAAAAAATCGGCGGCGCCCCCTCACCGATGCTGGGAACTGTGAAGGGCTAGCAGCTGCGCCATGTAAACTCACAGCCTCCAAGAAATAAATGGCTGGAGAATGGCCAGGAGCGTGCCCGCGCATGCGCCGTAAAACATGGCGCCGGCCGTGCACGGACCCAATCTGCTAGATGGTGCCCGCTGGCCACCCCCCACCAGTCCCCCCAGCCCTCGCGGAAGCACCCCCAGACCAGCAGCATGGCTCCCGCCTGACAGTGGTGCTGCTGGACACAGTCCGCAGCCGCCACACCAGGTTCTGACACGCCTGAGAAAACAAATGAACCGTGCTGTCGGGAACTCGGCCCATCGGGGTGGAACATTGGGGGAGGGCCTTCAGGTGACGCCCTGGGGCTGTCCCAACGGCCTGCGGCGCGCTGCAATAACGCCGCTTCGGGATGGGGAGGAGCATATGAAACCTGCGTCAAACAGGCGCCACCTCGATTTCGGCATCAAAAGGGATTCTCCGCCCGCTCGCCAATTCCAAAATCGCCATTGCCGAATGGAGAATCCCGTCCATGATCTTGAGGAGGACTATGCATGCTGACTTATATTTTATGGTAATTCTCTGCTGGCATGAAGCATAATGGTCTCCTCCTGTGCTGTGAGATTCTATACTTCTGTAATAATGGAAGTTGGAGTTGAAGAAAAAAGTTGCAAGCAATGTGTTTTGTTCCATTAGTGTGGCTATTAATACTAAGATGGTAACCAGTAGCTTTTCAAAAAACACATACATTTCCATCTTTCTCCCACTGACAAATCTCTGCTCTTGTCTCCATAGGTGTGTGTAATCTGAAGAATGGGCCAACTCCAATAAGTGTTACTTTATTAAACGATGTTCTCTATGTTTTTGCCCAGTCTGCAGCCGCTGGTTCATGATTAATCGGGGTTAATGCATCATCATGTCCAGCCATCCCTTGTTATTCAGTAGCATACTTTTGATATTGAGTGCACTCCTAGTGATAATGATCTTCTGTCATTGCAGATACCAGTATGGATTTCGTTGAGAAGATACTTAATGTGGCTAAGGGTATTTACTTGCTCTGCAATGAGGTAAAAGTGAATCAGAAGCGATGTCGGCGCCTGGAAACTCGGATCAAATGCCTCTTGAAACCTGTGGAGACCATCAAGGATGAAGAGCTGGCTGTGGCAGCAGTGGCTCTTAAGGAGATGTTGGGGATTCTGGAGCACGCAACAGATTTTATTGAGTCTTTCACCAATAAACGTAGATTTGCCAAGGTCTTCAAGGCTTATGAAATTAAGGACGACTTCAGTCATCTCAATGAACGACTAAATGATGTTGCTTTGGCCTTGGGTCTGGCCTTGCAAACCGAACTGGCGAGTATATTTAAGGGAAAGACGAGGAACAGAGAAGATAAACAAGACATGGAGGAAGATGAGAGAGAACTGGACAGGGTGGCAAAGATTTTAGAAGAAGGTATGTTTTGCTCATGTCGTCTTCGATTTGATACCCAAGGTTATTCGGGGGCATTTTAGAAAAAATATACATTCTCGGAAATGATTCAGAATGATTGCATCCAAATACATTTACAGCTATAATAATGAATAAAAACTGAAAATGCTGGAAAGACTCAACAAGTCTGGCAGGTCAGGTCTGTGTTTTAGTTAACGTTTTGAGTTCGTATGACTCTTCAGAGTTCATTCTTGCATTTGATAATAATAATAAGAATCCTTATTGTCACAAGTAGACTTACATTAACACTGCAATGAAGTTACTGCGAAAATCCCCTCGTCGCCACATTCCAGTGCCTGTTCGGGTACATGGAGGGAGAATTCAGAATGTCCAAATGACCTAACAGCATGTCTTTCGGGACGTGTGGGAGGAAACCGGAGCACCCGGAGGAAACCTACGCAGACACAGGGAGAACGTGCAGACGTACAGCTGTCTAATATAGCAAAGAAAAGGAGATTGTGTTTATTGGTGTGAAGAGCAGGTATGATGCCCCTGTATCTACTAACATGGAGGAAAACTGCAATCTTGATGCATTCAGCCTAGCCTTCTCTGATTGATTTCAATCCTGCAGTCATCCCTCATCAACTCCTTCAATTTAAAATGATAAGCCCTTGCAACTTGGCACCTGAAGTCTTGAAGATACACACTCCCGGTCTGACTGTCAACTGCATTCCAAATCACTATTATATTTCACTGCTAGGTTTGAGTTATTTGACTTGAATAGTTCTGGTACGGAGTGGCTGATTTCACATGTTGCTCTTGTATTGAGAGATGAGTTCCAAATCTACTATTGGAGGAGCAATTCAGAGCTGTTACTCCTGAAACTCAAAAACTAATTGTTATATTCCAGAAAGCCAGAAGGATAGAACTGGAGCCAATCTTAACACATTTTTATATTTATTTACAGAATTGCACATTCTGTATAAACCTCCTAACCCAATAACTATAGTTTCATTCTGTGTGCATTTATAGTTCATGAAATCACCAGTAAGAAGTCTTACAACACCAGGTTAAAGTCCAACCGGTTTGATTCAAACACGAGCTTTCGGAGCGCAGCTCCTTCCCCTGAGGAAGCTCACCTGAGGAAGGAGCAGTGCTCCGAAAGCTCGTGTTTGAATCAAACCTGTTGGACTTTAACCTGGTGTTGTAAGACTTCTTACTGTGCTCACCCCAGTCCAACGCCGGCATCTCCACATCATGAAATCACCAGTTAATGTCCACTACCTACATACAATTAATAGAAAAATAATGACTCCCATCTCTTTTTAAAATAAAAATTTGTTAATGTGTTCAACCAAAACTTTGAAATAAATTAAATCAAAGAATTTCAAATCTGTACAAAGATTTACATTGTGAGACAACCTTCCTCCATGACCCTTTACAATTTCTTTGCACATGCATTTATTTTTGTAAAATGATCAGCTGTTGATGACTTGTATCCACCGATTTAAATTTTTGAGATTTCCTTTCTCTCCAGCATTTGTTCCAAGTCAGCAAAGTCAATTCTTAACCCTTTCTCACTCACTTTTTTAAAGTGTATGTTAACGGAAATGAACAATTATTGACACCACATTCGATTGGTACACTTTCTTCAGTAAACCAATTGAAAAGGGCGCGATCCAACCACCATACTCTGCAAGAAAAGCATCTTGCTGCAGTGCAGTGTGGCCGTTGAAAGCCGGGAGACGCCGCTCCCAGGATCTATCCGGCTCGCAACGCCTGAATGCAATCTCGCAAGATGTTAGTTAGCCTTACTCTAATGTGCAGCTTCCCAAGGTACCTGAGGCTTTGGGATTCAACCCCTTTGCCTCAGAGACTGAGTGTTGGTCAGCATTGGTCCCCACAAATGGGGACCAGATGGACCACCACTTGGGGGTCTCCCAGGGGACTGGAGGCCACCAGCTGCATGTCCTTTGGGCAGGGAGGTGCCCTGGCACTGCTGGTACTATAATGAGCATCCTGGCAATGCCACCTTGGTGCTAGCCTGGCACTGCCAAGGTGCCCTTGTGCCACTTCCAGCTGGCATGGGCACTGCCAAGGTGCCAGGTTGGCACTGATCTCTTGCTACAATAGGGAGTTCCAGCAAACGGAGGTCCCCTCTCTCTAAAATGGGGCTATGTGCGCCCTCAGCCGTGCGTTCCCTGTTCAGGCCCCTTAATCAACGTGAGCCGCTGCGAGTGCCGGGAAACACGAGGTTAAACGTGCTCACTCGGGGACTTTGTTCCCATTTGGGAGAATTGCGCCCAAAGTCTCTAATTTAAAATGATTAACAATAGAATCCTATAACCTCTGCAGCCACAAAAGCCAGTGTTTCAGAAGCCGCAGTACTTTTAACAACCCTATTTGATTATCTCAGCTTTCTCAAGCTGAAGGACAACATTTACCAAATCCTCCCATCACCTCCCATCAGGAATATTATGAAATCAGCTGCAATAGAATACCCATCAGCGTGATGCCAAACATGACCAAAATTATTATTTCATGTTCATTTGATCACTTAAGAATGGGAGGTTATGTATGCTTTTCTCAAGATTTTCTTTTTAGTGTTTTATTCACCCTTAAAGCATTCTCAGATTGAGGGTGCTTCATCCTAACAGTCAACTCCAACACATCAAAATCAACATCTGGCCTAGTATGAGTGCCAATCAGTTTAACTGACCAATCAATCTTCCCAAATGCTATCTCTTCTTTAGTTATAGCATCATCATCATTTTATGAGATGTAGTCTGCCTACCTAGGGTGTACATTCTCTTGGGGACAAAACTGTTGATTTAAAAAGTTATTCTATACCTACGGTGCTTAATATTAAACTAAAATATTTAAAATCCCAAAGATCTGACACAAATTTTAAATTCTAATCTTTTTGACAATATATTTCTCAAATTCTACAGCGCCGACCCATACGAATCACCATCATGAATCATGAAGGTAGCTCAAAGTTTTCCTTTGTGATACAGTATCAATAAAACATTTTGTGTTCTGGGGGGCGATTTTTCACGACGGCGTGAAACGGGCCCGGGTACAACCGATTCTGTCCCCCACAGGAGGCCAGCACGGCACTGGAGCGGTTCACGCCGCTCCAGCCATCCTTCCCAGCGGCGAAAGGGCGCCGCGCCGACCCGTGGATGCGCAGTTGGGCCGCGCCAACCTGCGCATGCGCGGGGGACATCTTCCGTGTGCCGACCCCGACTCAACATGGCGTCGGTGTTCAGGGGCCGGCCGCGCAAGAAAGTAGGCTCGAGGGGAGGGGGGGGGGGGGGGGGGGGGGGGGGGTGGGGGGGGGGGGGGGGGTGTGAGGCCGGCACGCCGATTGGTGGGCCCCGCAGATTCCAGCGGCCCACGGCCGGCGCCGCGCCAACTGTGCCGGTGCAAATGCCGCGATTCTCCGCACCTCGGAGAATCGCGCTCTGGTGTCGGGGCTCATGGCGCGGTTGCGGCGATTCTCCGGCCCAGCGCGGATCTCGGAGAATCGCAGCCCCTGGTTTCATTGGAACACCTCTATTTTTCAGCAAAACAGATCTCATAATTCAGATTTTTTTTATATAGCTTCCTCTTCTGCATCTGTTGCCTCTTTTGATATTTTCAGAAACACAATTTTACAGAACAGTTCCAACCTGCAGAAACATAGCTTTTATCTGAATTGATCTACACCCCCAGGGAATACATGGCTAAAAGAGAGGTAAAGGTTTTTATGATTACTTTTACAGCTATGGAAGAGGCCACTCTTCCTGGGGTTGTGGAAGTGGGGATGGTGGGGGCTGGGTTGACACTGAGGGGGATGGTACGACAGCGGAGCAGTGAATACTGGCTAACCTGCGATCCCTGAGCCAAGCCCACCCACAATGTCTGCCCATTCCCTACCCGCGTCCTTTCTGCAGCCAGCCCAGACCAGCCCACCCCTCACATCCTTTTGACAGAACACTGAGGCAGGTTGTAACATTGTGCACGGGTGTTTAATGTGAACAAATATATAAGGTTTGTGCCCTAGCCCCATCACTAAACTGTGCCCTGAACCCATGCCAACTTAACTGATGTCTACTTATCTGGCCTTACGGGCCCTAACACTACACCTAGGTGGATCCCCAGATGGTAGTCGGGAGTGGAGGCTGCCTACTGTGATATTCACCCTGCAACCTGGGTCCCCTTTGGCGGGTGTCTTCTGGGGCGACCGGGCCTGGATGGTCAGGTGTCCCAGAAGTTGAGCTGCTGCCCTGTTCTGCCCACCAGATGCAGCAATTCCAGGTGGCTCTGGAAAATGGCAGCCTGTGAAACGGCAACCCTGTCCTGGGCCTCGGCCACCTGCACGGATTTTGCCCCAGGCCTTGGACATGCCAAAATCCTCGACCCCAAGGCGTCCACCACTGACGCCACCCCTGTGTTGTTGGCCTGGGCGGCACACATGGCCGGCACCACTTCCTGCTCCTGCACGGATTGGACTCCTCCACGTATGCCTGCCAGTTCTGGATGCTCGCTAACAAGACCTCATGCAGTCCGTGGCTCTGCGACTGAATCTCCACAGTTGGTGGGACGGACCGTCCATTCCAGAAGCCCAAAACCCATCTGGGTGGCAGTTAGTCCATGGGGTCGGCCCGCCCTCTGACCGTCCTCTCTCTCGGGAGTTCCTTACCTCCACCTGATGTACCGGAGCATTTGTGTGGTGAGCACAAGATATGTCCCAGGAGCCTCTTCACTAAAGTACCCATCTGAGGTGAGTGTCTCTGGGATGGTGGAGGGTGTTGGAGACAGCTGTGATGGGAAATCAGTGCCACCCCCGCGCGCGAGCCGGGTGTCCTGGGTCTCAGGTTCATGGCTCCCATCCGTGTCAATGTCCTCGCCGTTGCTCGTCACACGGGCTCTGGTTCTGGTTGAAGCTGTGGCTAGGGGGCGAGAGATTCTAGATGGATCCACCCCATCACCAGCAGGTCCTGCAAGAAACAAAACTGGATGCATGATGACGTGATCATCAATTCACTCGGGACACGAGAGGAAGTAAACTGTGGCTTTAATAGACTTTCAACTGAGCCTGCCTGCGACCAGAAGAACTGAGGGCAGACTCACAAGACCTCAGCACTTTATACTTCTGGTAGTGGGAGGGGCCATGGGCGGAGCCAAGGGTGGAGCCCTGTACAAGCTCCTCATCTCCCCCTGTGGGCAGAGCCGCGCAACGGCTCACAGACGGAGCCCACAGGGACACAATGATACACAGTGTGAATTAAGCATTATATATTCACCACATTCACCGCCTGTAAAAAAAATCAAGTCTGGCGGGGGTGACGGGTCTACAGGTTAAGCCGGTCTGGTGGCTGAGTCGTCCGCTGGGATCGGCAGAGCACTGGGGTTGCAGCTGCTTCGGATGGCTGTGTGGTGACGGGCGGTGTGGACCTGAGGGTGGACTCCGGGGGTGGTTCGTTCAGAGCTTCGTTCCTGACTGGTGCAACGGGCGAAGGGGGGCGCAGGAAACCTGTAAGCGTAGGGGCGCAGGGCGTGGGGGGTCGGGTGGGGTGTAGTGTGAGGGGTACCTCGGCGGTGGTGGTGGTAGTGTTGGATCCTGCAAGCGCCAGGTCCCGGAGGGAAACGGTGTCCTGACGGCCGTCAGGGTATTCAATAAAGGCGTAGTGGGGGTTTGAATGAAGCAGTAGCACTCTCTCTACTAGCGGGTCTGTTTTATGTGTCCGGACCTGCTTCCGGAGCAGAACCGAGCCCGGGGTCCTCAACCAAGATGGGAGCGAAGCCCCCGTGGTTGTGCCCCTAGGAAAAACAAATAATCGTTCGTGAGGGGTCTGATTAGTGGCCGTACACAGGAGGGACCTAATTGCTTGGAGCGCGTCAGGGAGGACCTCCTGCCAGTGAGAGGTCGGGAGATTCCTGGACCGTAGGGTCAGTAGGACGGTCTTCCAGACTGACGCATTCTCCCTCTCCACCTGCCCGTTCCCCCTGGGGTTATAGCTGGTAGTCCTGCTCAAGGCGATGCCCTTGTCGAGCAGGTACTGACGCAGCTCGTCGCTCATAAAGGACGAACGCCTGTCGCTGTGGATGTAGCTGGGGAAGCCGAACAGGGTGAAGACACTGTGCAGGACTCTGATTACTGTATGGGAGGTCATATTGGGGCATGGGATAGCAAACGGAAAACGGGAGAATTCGTCTATGACGTTGAGGAAGTACACATTTCGATTGGTCGAGGGGAGGGGCCCTTTGAAATCAATGCTCAGGCGTTCAAAGGGCCGGAAAGCCTTTACCAGGTGGGCCTTGTCTGGTCTATAGAAGTGCGGTTTGCAATCCGCACAGATCGGGCAATTCCTGGTGATGGCTTTTACCTTCTCGGTGGAGAAAGGCAGATTGCGGGCTTTGATGTAGTGGGCGAGCCGGGTGACCCCCGGGTGGCAGAGGTCATTGTGGATAGCCTGTAATCGGTCGTCTTGCGCACTGGCGCTTGTGCCGCGGGACAGGGCATCTGGGGGCTCGTTGAGCTTCCCCAGCCGATATATGATGTCACAATTATAGGTGGAGAGTTCAATCCTCCAACTCAGGATTTTATCGTTTTTATTTTGCCCCGTTGCGAGTTGTCGAACATGAAGGCAACCGATCTCTGGTCGGTGATGAGGGTGAACCTCCTACCTGCAAGGTAGTGCCCATAGCTTCTTTTTCGACTGAGGAGTGTCGAAGTTCTGAAGGGGAGAGGGTTCGGGAGAAGAAAGCTACTGGTCTCCCTGCCTGGTTCAGAGTGGCAGCGAGAGTGACCTCTGAGGCGTCGCTCTCCACCTGAAATGGGACGGATTTATCCACCGCCCGCATGGCGGCTTTGGCGATGTCCTCCTTGATGCAGTTGAAGGCCTGGCGGGCCTCGGCTGACAGTGGGAAGAGTGTGGTCTTAAATAGTGGGTGGGCTTTGTCCGCATACTGGGGGACCCACTGGGCGTAATAGGAGAAAATTCCAAGGCACCTCTTGAGGGCCCTGGAACAATGAGGGAGAGGGAGTTGGTCCGGGTCAGGCCCAGGACTCCGTTTTCCATGACATAGCCGAGGATGGCTAGCCTGGTAGTGCGGTAAACGCATTTCTCCTTATTGTATGTGAGACTGAGTTTCTGGGCAGTTTGGAGAAATCAGTGGAGGTTGACGTCGTGGTTCTGCTGGTCATGGCCACAGATGGTGACGTTATCCAGATACGGAAACATGGCCCGCAGCCCGTATTGGTCCACCATTCGGGCCATTCCTCGTTGGAACGCCGTGACCCCATTCATGACGCCAAAGGGAACCCGGAGGAAATGGAAGAGGCGGGCCATCTGCCTCGAACGCCGTGTAGTGGCGGTCCTCCGGGCGGATTGGGAGCTGGTGGTAAGCAGACTTCAGATCCACCGTGGAGAATATGCGGTACTGGGCGATCTGGTTGACCATGTCTGCAATTCAGGGGAGGGGATACGCGTCGAGGTGCGTGAACCGGTTAATGGTCTGGCTGTAATCAACCACCATCCAGAACTTTTCCCCGGTCTTGACGACCACCACCTGAGCTCTCCAGGGGCTATTACTGGCCTCTATGACTCCCTCACGTAGGAGCCACTGGACTTCGGCTCTGATAAATACCCTGTCCTGCAGGCTATACCGCCTGCTGCGAGTGGTTACGGGTTTGCAGTTAGCGGTGAGGTTAGCAAAGAGTGGAGTGGGGTCGATTTTTAGAGTCGCTAAGCTGCATATAGTGAGAGGGGGTAGGGGTCCACCGAAGCAGAGTGTGAGGCTTCTAAGATTGCATTGAAAATTGAGCCCGAGTAGGAGGGGGGCGCAGAGGTCTGGGAGTACGTACAGCTGGAGGTTAGAGTAGCTGGCGCCTGTATTGTTAATGTCGCAACGGTGCGCCCTTGTATTTGAACCGAGTGCGAACTCGAGGCAAGGGAGATAGTTTGCCCTGCTGGGAAGATAGGGAGCGAACAGCGTCTTACCAGGTCTGGATGAACGAAGCTCTCGGTGCTCCCGGAGTCGAAGAGGTACGGTGTCTTGTATCCGTTGACCTGAACAGACATCATTGAGCTTCTGAGGTGCTTTGGCCGCGACTGGTCCAAAGTGACTGCGTTGAGTTGCGGGTAGTCGGTGGCTTGATCAGCAGTGCTGGAGTGGCCCCGTGATGACTGTCCGCGGATGTCATAGTCGTCGAGATGAACATCGGGTGATGGCCAAGATGGCGGCCCCCGTTGATCGCATGTGGCGGGTGATGAAGAAGATGGCGTCCAAGCTGGCCGCCCCTGTGGATCGCACGTGGCGGGCGGCGAGGAAGATGGCGCCCAAGATGGCAGCCCCCATGACTCGCACATGACTGGCCGCGTGGGGGAGGATTGCCAAGATGGCGACCCTCATGAGTCGCACGTGTCGGGCGGAGGCGGAGTCGGCAGACACGCTGCAACATTGCGGGTCTGCGGGCCTGCGAGTTGGGGGAAGCGATTGCTCTGAACAGCGGGAGAGTTAGAGGGTTTAGATTGAGACAAGCATACTTTAGCAAAATGTCCTTTTCGACCGCAGCTGCTGCAGGTCGCGTTGCGGGCCGGGCAGTTCTGCCGTGGGTGTTGGGGCTGACCGCAGAAATGGCACGATGGCGCGCCATAGTGGGCGGGTGGCCCGCGGCGCAGGCCTGGGGCAGTCTCTGGTCGGGAGTCCACGATGGGGTCGCGTGGTCAGCGGGGAACGAGTTCAAACTTTGAAACGCGACCTCCAGCGAGGTTGCTAGCGTTACAGTGTCCTCCAAGTTCTGGGCCCCTTTTTCGAGGAGTCGCTGGCGCACGTAGTTAGACCGGACACCTGCAATATACACATCACGGTCAGCGAGTTTCATATGCTGGGAGGCAGTTACGGCCTGAAAGTTACACTCCCATGCAAGAGCTTTTAGATCGCGCAGGTAGTCCTCTAGCGACTCTGCGGGGCACTGGCGGCGGGTAGTGAAAATATGCCATGCGTAAACTTCATTTACAGGCGCACGTATAGGTGGTCGAGTATAGCGAGGGCTTCGGTGTACGAGTCGGTACTATCGAGTTGCGTAGAGATGCGATGGCTCACCCATGCATGCAGGAGACTGAGTTTCTGCTCTTCAGTAGTAGCGGAGGTAGTCGACACAGCCAGGTAGCACCGAAGCCAGAGTAGAAAGATTTCCTTCACTTCTGCGTCTTGCGGGTCGAGTTCTAGTCAATCAGGTTTGAGGGCTGATTCCATGGTGGTTTTTTAAGTCTATTAAATTGACGTGACCATCAATTCACTCAAGACACGAGAGGAAGTAAACTGTGGCTTTAATAGACTTACAACTGAGCCTGCCTGCGACCAGAAGAACTGAGGGCAGACTCACAAGACCGCAGCACTTTATACTTCCGGTAGTGGGAGGGGCCATGGGCAGAGCCAAGGGTGGAGGCCTGTACAAGCTCCTCATCTCCCCCTGTGGGCAGAGCCGCGCAACGGCTCACAGACGGAGCCCACAGGGACACATGCTACATTGTGTGAATTAAGCATTATACATTCACCACACATGATTAAACCCGAGGGGGGGGGGGTGTGTGTGTGTGATACACATGTCATGGGGAACTGTAACTCAGCAGGGTCTCACTTCCTCGCCTGAAGCCAATCTCCACCCCGGGGATGGGGGGGGGGGGGGGGTCGGAAACGCATGATGTTAGATAGTCCGACGCATGTAGCCCAGGGGGTGGGTAGCTAATGGCTTCATTGGACAGGGCACCCAGCCATGGCGGCCAGTTTGGGTACTGGCATGTGGTGCAGGGTGGGTGTTCAGCCACCCTCTTGGTGTCGGGGTGGGGGGATGGGGTTATGGGTGTGTGGGATGGGAGTTGATACCAGGGGTACAGTGCTGCCTACTCACCCTGGCTGCCCTGAGGAGGACGTGCAGTTTCTTCCGACACTGCTGGCAGGCCTAGATCGTGTTGCCCGTGGCGTTTATGACCACTGCCACCTGCATGCAGGCACAGCGAAAGGTGGCGGATGCCAGCCTCCTTCCCGGACTGGGTCACACCATCGCCTGCCTGTCGTCCATGGCGTCCAACGGGGGTCTCAATCCCAGCGTCCGTAAAATGGGGTGCCGCTTCCCTTGCTGCCATCTTGTTGGCTGGGATGGTGTGTGTGGGGAGTGAAGTGTGTACATGTGGCTGCAGCTTGTCAGCCTCCTGAGTGTCAATCGCGAATCCAGCACCGGTTCTCATTGGAATCAGTTGTGTTCCACGTGGAGCCGGTGCCGGCCTCTCAATGGTCGCTGAATCGGTCCAGGTGCAGCGCCAGTTTTGCTGTTGTAGAACTCTGGGAATCCTGTCCCGGCATTAAATTAATCTCAGGAAAGGAGAATTTCGCCGGATATCTCTGTCCTGTGCACAAGCATGAGAGCATTACTTTATTAGCTACTCCGATCAGATTTTGTAATCGATCCTGATTAATCATGAGAAATGAACCTCAACAGTTTGACTGCCATGTTTGATAAATACTGTCTTACCATCACAACCTATTACATAACTTGGGACTTCACATTCACTATGACCCTCCCTATTATATTAAAATCTCTCTCCCGAATTAAATTCTCTTTTGGTTGGCCTTATGTGATGTGTCAGTGCTCTTTAAATCTTCTCCAAGACATGGGTCTTGATAAAAATCTATCTCCTTGCATTAAAATCTGCAGAAAAAGATGAACTAATTGTGGTACCTTCTCAAGCAGGTGGACTCTTGCACAGCTCAAAGGCAATTTTGGATTTCAGCCATAGACTAATTAACAGGGAATATACTTCCAACCATCAGGAGGAATTATTTGCATAAATTATCCAAGCCAGGGCAGTTGTCAACTTGAAGTCTATTTGGTCAGTTAAAGTTTTATGTAGTAATTCATCAATCATTGCATGATTCCTTTAAAAGAGTAAAGATTTTCAACTGCAGTATTCATGATGATGAATTTCATGTTTTCTCCCTTGTCTCGGAACAGTCAAATCCTCTTCATTATCAGTCTGGTGCTCTAGTCTGCTCCCTATATATTTCTCTGTGATTTTGTGAATAATCATCCTTGTGTCCTCACTAAGTATTATTGTGGAAAGACTAAATCTGGTAATCAGGTCTACAAAATGTATAATGAAAATGTTTCTGCCTTTATCCCAACCTGGACTATGGCTTCTATTTTGATCAAATCACAGGCCAGTGGAAGGCCTCAAATAGGATGTGGCAGCATCCTCCAATATATTTTTTACAGATTTCATACTTTTTCACTAATCCCTTATAGTAGGAGCATAGGAGCAGCAGTAAGCAATTTGGCATATTGAGCGCAGTCTGCACGTTCTCCCCGTGTCTGCGTGGGTTTCCTCCGGGTGCTCCGGTTTCCTCCCACAGTCCAAGATGCTCAGGTTAGGTGGATTGGCCATGATAAATTGCCCTTAGTGTCCAAAAAAAAGGTTAGGTGGGGTTACGGAGACAGGGTGGAGGTGTGGGCTTAGGTTAGGGTGCTCTTTCCAAGGGTTGGTGCAGACTCGATGGGCCGAATGGCCTCCTTCTGCGCTGTAAAAAATTTTTTTAATTCTATCAGCAGAGTTAAGTGGGTTTCTAAACTCACTTAACTCAGTAAGTCTGGGTCCCACCCACTGTGGCAGAATCCAGATGGCGACATCTTGCAAGATCTGGTTAGATCTCGTGAGGCGCAACGACCATCAGGAATCCCTGATAGCCTGCTCCTGGGATCTACCGGTCGTGTCCCACCCCAATTCCGGCTGGACACGGCTGGTAAATCGCACCCTGTACGTGATACAAATCCAGGAAATTCTTCAAACCTGAACCCGGCTAAGTACATGATTTGAGAGGTGATGTGAAGAGGAAAGTAAGACTGGCAAAGAGAGAATATGATAATAAAACAATATAAAAGGAAATCCCAAATTTGTCTACTGGCATTGTAAATTGTAAGTTGGTTGTTAAAAAGCGTGGTGGGTCCTATCAGGGACAAAGAAGGTGATATATGCTTAGAGGTATAAGGGAAGGCTAGCATTTTAATGAGTACTTTGTCTTGATATTACTAAATAAGAAGACACAAACAAAATATCGGTAGTGGAAGGAATGAAAATTGATACGCAAGATATACGGGAAAGGCTGACTGGGCTTGTTATGCTCAGGGTGGACAAGTCACCTTTCCAGTTGGCTTGCATTCCAGGTTGCTAAAGGGAGTGGAGGTAGAGATAATGGAAGAGTTTGACTGTGAGGAAAATTAAGAGTTTTAATATTTCGTCTTTGAAATATTATTGTCAAATTCTAGGAAACAAGCTTGCATGAGTGTGACTGCTTTAAGTGAATTGGAGATAGTAGACTGCAAAGGTCAAACATCAATAAAGGAGGTGTGAATGTTGTGTAAGAGTTTTCATCAGTACAGCAGAGCATTGTGTGGTAACATTACTGGAATTTGCAATTGATCAAAAATCTATGAGAACTGTTGCTATCGAAAAGAGGTTAGCTCGGAGTTTATTTCAGCCAGAATCTTTTAGCGTTTGAAACATTTGAAAAGTGTTGTTAACCATATAAAGGTGGTTCTCAGGTGTGAAGTATTGCTTTTTCTTTATTGTAGGAATTCTATGGTTCTGTGGAAATCTATAAATCAAAGGGTTGTTGCACCCGAGCTTCAGTTGAAAAACTGGAATTTTGTTTGTTAAGGGTTTGAAGCCCAGGCAATATCCCTGCGCCAGTAATTCTGGCTCATGAAAGAAAAGTTTCACAAGTCCGCCATTCAGGGGAGAGATGTGTGTGAATTCTTTTGACGCAATTTAATGGAAAGGTTTCCAAGTGTGCTTGTGAGCAGGAACTGCAGCAAGCTTTCCAATGCTTGCCCCGTGAGGCCGTCACCGCTATAAACCGTTAATTGGTCCACTTAACCAGGCCCCATGGGTCTCACACCACAAATGACTGTCCCGCCAGCTGATTCCCTGGAACCGCGCTCGCCTGCACCCTGCTAACAAGGGGGAGTAGCACTTTAAACCGCTCCTGCACAGCCAACCCCACACAGCTCACAGCCATGCAACGAAGAGACCAGCCCCACAATTCGGGGATGCTGAACAGGCCAGACTGTTGGACAAGGTAGAGGTCAGGCCGATGCCCTGTTCCCCTTGGGGTCTTGGAGGCGCAGCCACAGGGCAGCCAGTGCTGCCTGTGAGGAAGTGCAGCGGCTGTCAACACGGGGAGCGTCACCACGAGGATTGGCACCCAGTGCCGTAGGAAGGGTCAACGGCCTCCACCGGGCTGCATGAGTGGGTTGGCAGCACCCCTGCCCAGCACCGTTCCGTGCCCCAACCCACCCATGGTCCAGCAGCGCCGCTTTGCAGAACACCTTTGGTTCATCCGCAAGCAGAACCCAGACCTTCCTGTCATTTGCAATTCCAATTAATTATCCTGCTCTCAAGTCCACGTCTGTCCCTTGGCCTGCTGCAATGTTCCAGTGAAGCCCAGCACAAAACTGGAGGAACAGCACCTCATCTTCCAATTAGGCACGTTACAGCCTTCCAGACTTAACTTTGAGTTCAACAACTTCAGACTGTGAACTCCCTCCTCCACCTTCACCCCACTCTTATCTCTATCAATTTATTTTCATTTCTTCCAGTGATTCATTTTTCCATCACCCTTGTCACCCCCCTTTCCATCTTGTTTTTCCTTAT
Organism: Scyliorhinus canicula; assembly: GCF_902713615.1. Lineage (NCBI taxonomy): Eukaryota > Metazoa > Chordata > Chondrichthyes > Carcharhiniformes > Scyliorhinidae > Scyliorhinus > Scyliorhinus canicula. The sequence goes on along the minus strand of NC_052154.1, from coordinate 77,573,322 downwards.
GTTAAGGGCCAGGGTTTAGAGAACCCCAAAGTGCATCATGGAGTTCACCTGGCCCACAACTTTTAATAGATTGTGGTATGGGGGAGCACACGGCCCACTCTACAGGTGTGGTACAGCAGAAATGGAAAAGTATTTTTAAAGCAAACAATGTTTATTCTATGAACTCAGTTAACCTTTTTAAAACAAACAGTGAACATCTTAGCACCATTAATTCAAATACATCCCCCAAATAACTACAACACTAAGTAATTCTTTAAGCTTTCTTTTTAACATCCATACGACTTAAAACACCTTTTACCAGAAGCACATCAGGTTAAAGTCACTACTGTTAGAGTTTTAAATCACCAGGATCGATTTAGATTACAGAGCGAGCTTCATACACCTTCTGGCTGTGATTGCAGCTATCCAGCTCTGAAAATGAAACTAAAACACACCCTGCAGCAAACAGGCTGCTCAAAAACGAAAGTAAAAAGCTGACAGACAGCCCAGCTCCACCCACTCTCTGACATCACTGCAGTAATAAACACCCATTTCTTAAAGGTACTCTCACTACAGATGTTTGTATACACACCATTTATAAACACCCATTTCTTAAAGGTACTCTCACATGACACTTACCACCATCTCCGCTCCCTCCACCCCACTAGGGTCATCTGTCGCTGTTCCAGGTTGTCCTTTGACACACTGCTTACCTTTGTTCTGCTATTAACATATTCTGATCTTTTTGTGTGCCACTGTTAGCCACAATCACCACAATTTACATTCCCTTTGTCTTTTTGTCCACATCTTTGTCAATCTCTTCCTAGCCTCCACCTATCGCTGGCCGTCTATCTGCGCCAACCCCCCTCCCCCTTCACCGCCAACAACAGTATAACTCTCATCCTAATTCCAGTTCTCCCCAGCTCTGACAAAAGGTTATCCAGACTCGAAGCGTTAGCTCCGTTCTCTCTCCACAGATGCTGTCAACCCTTGAGATTTTCCAGCATTTTATGTTTTTGTACAAGTGGACATAGATAGGTTAAGGGAGTGGGCAAAGATTTGGCAAAGGGGAGTATAATGTCGGGAAATGGGAAATTGTCCATTTCGGAAGGAAGAACAAAAAAGAAGCATATAATCTGAATGCTGAGAGATTGAAGAGCTCTACGATGCAGAGGGATCTGGATGTCCTAAAGCACAAATCCCAAAAGGCTGGTATGCGAGTACAGCGGTAATTTGCAAAGCTAATAATACAGGTTGAGCGTCCCTTATCTGAAATTCCGAAAACCAAAAAATTCCAAAATCCGGACTTTCTTTCGAGCACCGACTTGGTGACGCGGGGTGGGAAATCCCACAAGGCTCCCGGGGCATGTGCAGTTCCTAACGATGCCACACCTGCGCAGTTCCCAACGCACGGCACACATGCCCAGTTCCCAATGCACGGTGCACATGCGCAGTTCTCAATGTGCACTGCAGATGCGCAGTACAATCCAAATCTGAAAAATTCCAAAATCCGATACACACTTGGCCCCAAGGATTTCAGATAAGGGATTTTCAACTTGTAAAATGTTCTTGTTTATTGTGAGGCAAATTGAATATAAGGCAGACAGATTATGCTTCAGTTGTACAGGACACTGGTGAGACCACATTTGGAGTACTGTGTACAGTTTTGGCCACCTTATGTAAAGAAGGATGTAAATGCTTATAAGTAGTTCAGAGAAAGTTTTCCTACATTAATACTAGGAATGGCCGAGTTGTCTTATGAGGAAAAGGTGGACAGGCCTGGCTTGTATCCATTAGAGTTTAGAAAGTGTCAGAAGTGACTTGATTGAAATATACAAGATCCTGAGGGGTCTTAACAGGATGAATGTGGGAGAGGATGTTTCCTCGTCTAGGAGAATCTAGAACTAGGAGTCACTGTTTAAAAATAAAGGGCCGCCCATTTAAAACAAAGACGAGAAGAAATGTCTTTCTCACAGTGGGTGAGTCTTTGGAACTTCCTTCCTCTGACAGGCAGCGCACGCAGAGTTTTGAACATCTTCCAGGCACAAGTAGAAAGATTCTTGATAAACAAGGGGGTGACAGGTTATCGGAAGATTACACCATGATCTTATTGAATTGCGGAGCAGGTCCAAAGAGCCAAGTGGCCCTAATTCTCCCCCTAACTTGTATGATCTATGTAAAAGAATGCCGGAATCCAAACATCCACTCCCTCTCTCTCCCCTGCTTTCTGTTTGAATGGAGCACTGAGTTTAAAATACAGATTCCCTCTCAATGAATTCAGTTGTTGTTGTAACCAGGCACCATTTTCATCTTTTTACAAATATGATGGAAGGCTTCTGGCACTTCTCGCTACCTCAAGTATAAGGTATGCCTTCTTTCCAGGGAAATGTGTCACTTGAAAGCCAAGGGAAATGAGATGCAGCTTTGCGTGTTCTCCATGTTCTGGCAAGAGAATGAAATGCAGCAGATTTGAACTTCTTAAGGGCTTTTGACTTCCTCTTATTTGACAGCATTGCATTCAATGGAGGAGAGGATCCAACAAGCAGTGGGGACTGTGAATGACAGCATGAAGGAAATGAAAATGGACTTGAAGGACATCAAACGCATAATTGAATCATGTGAGTGCAGTGGAGAGAAAGATTTTGCAATAGATTCACTGGCCAATAGCAGGAAAATGTAATTGGTGTTTATATCTGAGCTTTGGATACTGCTCCTCACAGAGTTTTCCATACCTCTGTAACTGCCCCTGGGAAAGCAGAGTGGTGTTTTGGACTGGATGCTGACTACAGTATTCATCTGGATGATGTGGGTTCATATCCGGCCTAGATTGATGGGAGGAAACTTTTTTCACTGTTGTGGCAATAATTAGTGATTTTGGGCAGCCACAATCAAATGGTCATGGGCACTAATTTATAGGTCAAAGGATGACTGATCTGGGAAATAGGAAGCTGTTTTTTTTTTAAATTTTCCAATCAAGGGGAAATTAGCAAAACCAATCCACCTATCTGCACAGCTTTGGGTTATGGGGAGAGACCCATGTAGACACGGGGAGAAAGTGCAAAATGCACACGGACTGTGATCCGGGGCCAGGATCGAACCCGGTTTCTCGGCACCATCAGGCACAGTGCTAATAACTGCCACCTTTGTGCCAGCCCCTTTGAGGCTTGGGGTTATGTTAAAATTATTGTTTGGGCAGAGTCGAGGGAGCAGTCCTCTGTATCTACCTAATCCTGACCTGGGGGGCCTGACTGAACTTTGCAAAACTACAACAAAACTAGTGTTTCCTTGCATTTACCCAGAAATATTCTTTCTATCCCTTAAGATAACGAGAAACATTCTGTCCACCCCGTGCAGGACATTGTGGAATTAAAACCAGAGGACATTGAAATGCAAAACAAACCTTTCCTTGAAACTGACTATTTTAAGTATTACAAGGGAACGTTGCATAAATTTCCCAGTGGCCATTAAACGCTTCGTTAACGTGGGGTTTCCAATGTGGAGTAAGTATGGATGACACACTCTGAACTCAGCTCATTGTCTTTCTGCCACATTTAAACAGGGAATCATGTTTTACCATTGTTCCTTCCCCTGCAGGGAAATTCGGAACATTTTTCGCAAAGAAGCTGAAACCATGAAGCACTTTGAATCACCAAACATCGTGCGTATTTATGGAATCTGTATTGATGAAAAGGGTAAGTTACTGCTCGGCATGAAGTTAATGGAAGAACAGAAAATAAAGAGTTGCATTTAGACAGAGCCCTGCATGCCCTTAGGACATACCAAAGCACTTTACAGCCAGTGAAGTACTTTTAAAATTGAAATACATTTACAACATCTATTTTATCCCTATTAATTGCTGCCTGTTTCCAACTGATCACGCATTACCCTGTTTGCCCAACAAGTTTGACCGTGAATGGGCAATGAGGTATTGGTTTGAAAGAATAGTTCTGAACTGGCCCAATGGCTTCATTGGTAAATGTGCTGGTCGATATGGGTACTGAACCATTCTGCAACTCTGCTGAGTTGGTGACTGATGCACTATCAATTACCACAAAGACGAGAGTAGTGGAATAATCGAGGCTTTATTGAGCAAGATGTTGTGCCTCTGTAGCTGGAACCAGAATGGCTGCAGCACAGAGAGCACACACATTTATACGCCGCCTACTGGGCGGAGCCAGAGGCAGGGGATTTACCCTTGTACTTCTAATATACGGGCAGTGCCGTAATACATGGAATATACTACTAGTGGTGACTACCACATTTACCCCATGTTAAAAAAACAGTCCGGCGGGGGGTGGTAGAAAATATTACAAGTTCAGTCTGTCGGGGGGCCTTGACCCTCCTCTGCGATCGCCTCCAATCCTGGTGGTGATGTGGGCGCCGACTTGGTCATCTGTGACTCCGGGAGTGTGTTGTCCTCATCTTCGTCGCCCCTGAGTGGAACCAGTGGGAGGACGGATCCCGCTGGGGTGGGGGCCTGCGGTGAGGTTCGCTGGAGGGAGGGTGAGTGGCGCAGGGTCGGAAAGAGTGCACGTGGGTGTGCCACGTAGGCGTACTGCGGGGTTAGCATGTGAGAGGTGGACTTTTCGACCAAGGGGTCCGACTCATGGGTTCGCACATACTTCCGAAAGAGGACGGGTCCAGGAAATGTCATCCATGTTGGAAGCGAGATCCCGGAGGTAGACTTCCTGGGGAAGACAAACACAAGTTCGTGAGGGGTCTAGTTAGTCGCGGTGCAGAGGAGCGATCGGATGAGTGGAGCACGTCGGGGAGGACCTCCTACCAGCGGGAGACTGGGAGATTTTTAGATCGCAGGGCCCGCAGGACGGCCTTCCAGACCGTCCCATTCCTCCTCACCACCTGCCCGTTTCCCCGGGGGTTGTAGCTGGTCGTCCTGCTCAAGGCGATGCCCTTGCTGAGCAGGAACTGACGGCAGCTCTTCGCTCATAAAAGAGGATCCCCGATCGCTGTGGATATAGGTGGGGAAACCGAACAGAGTGAAGATGCTGTGCAGGGCATTAGTTACCATGGCAGAGGTCATGTCGGGGCATGGGATGGCAAAAGGGAATCGGGAGTACTCATCAATTACGTTGAGGAAGTACACGTTGCAGTCGGTGGAGGGGAGTGGCCCTTGAAGTCCAACGGAGGCATTCAAAAGGGCGGGAGGCATTCACTAGGTGTGCTCGATCTGGCCGGTAGAAGTGTGGCTTGCACTCTGCGCAGACCTGGCAGTCTCTGGTGACGGTCCTCGACTCCTCAAAGGAGTAGGACAGGTTGCGGGCCTTGATGAAATGGAAGAGCCGGGTGACCCCTGGGTGGCAGAGGTCATAGTGGGAGAGCCCGGAGTCAGTCCACTTGTGCACTGGCACAATGTACCGCAGGATTGGGCATCAGGGGGCTGGTTGAGCTTCCCGGGCGATACAAATCTCGTAATTATAGGTGGAGAGCTTGATCCTCCACCTCAAGACCTTGTCATTTTTGATCTTGCCCGCTGCGTGTGTGAAACACGAAGGCAACCGACGTGGTCAGTGAGGAGAGTGAATCTCCTGCCGGCCAGGTAATACCTCCAATGTCTCACAGCTTCCACGATGGCTTGGGCCTCCTTTCAACAGAGGAGTGCCGAATTTCGGAGGCATGGAGGTGCGGAAAAAGAAGGCCCACAGCCTGTCCCCTGGTTGAGGGTGGCGGCCAGAGCTACGTCCGATGCATTGCTCTCCACCTGGCCTTGGCGATGTCTGCCTTGATGCAGTTGAAGGCCTGGCGGGCCTCAGCCGCCAGGGGAAAACTGTGGACTGAATGAGTGGGTGGGCCTTGTCTGCGTAATTAGGGACCCACTGAGCGTAATAGTAGAAAACCCAGGCATTGTTGCAGTGGGGAGAGGGAGTTCCATGAGGGGGCGCATGTGGTCGGGGTTGAGCCCTAGGACTCCCATTTTCCAAGGATGGCTAAGCGGTTGGTGCAGAACACGCATTTCTCCTTATTGGATGTGAGATTAAGGAGTTTGGCGGTCTGGAGAATTTTTGGAGGTTTGCGTCGTGGTCCTGCTGGATCGTGGCCACAGATGGTGACTTTATCTAGGTACGGGAAGGTGGCCCGCAGTCCGTACCGGTCCACCCATTCGGTCCATCTCTCGCTGGAAGGACCGAGACCCCATGGTGACGGCGAATGGGAACACCTAGGAAGTGATAGAGGCGGCTGTCTGCTTTAAACGCAGTGTATTGGCGGTCCTCCGGGCGGATGGGGCGCTGGTGGTAGACGGACTTTAAGTCCACTATGGAAAAGACTCGCTACTGCGCAATCTGATTGACCATGTCAGATATGCATGGGAGGGGGTACGCGTCGAGCTGCGTGTACCGATTGATGGTCTGACTGTAGTTGATGACCATCCTGTACTTCTCTCCCAGTCTTCACAACCCCCACTAGGGCTCTCCAGGGGTTGTTCCTGGCCTCGATGATCCCCACCTGCAGTAGCCGTTGGACCTCGGACCTGATGAAGGCCCTGTCCTGGGCACTGTACCGTCTGCTCCTGGTGGCGACGGGTTTGCAATCCAGGGTGAGGTTCGCAAACAGGGAGGGTGGGTCGACCTTAAGGGTCGTGAGGCCACAGACGGTGAGGGGGTAGGGGTCCGCCGAATTTTAAAGTTAGGCTTTGGAGACGGCACTGAAAATCCAGGCCAAAGATGTGCGGGTTAGGTGGATTGGCCATGCTAAATTGCCCGTAGTGTAAGGTTAATGGGGGGATTGTTGGGTTACGGGTTACATGGGTTTAAGTAGGGTGATCATTGCTCGGCACAACATCGAGGGCCGAAGGGCCTGTTCTGTGCTGTACTGTTCTATGTTAACAGGGCAGCGCAGAGGTGGGGAGGTGGGGAGGACGTAGAGCTGGAAGTTGCTGAACTCTATACCTTGAGGGTCGCGATGCCGTACCCCCGGATTTCCACAGAATGGGATCCGAAGGCCAGGGAGATTTCTGGGTGATGGGGTTGTACTGGGAGGGAGCAACGCCTTACCGTAGTGGGGTGGATGAAGCTCTCTATGCTCCTGGAGTCAAAAAGGCAGGTCGTCTTGTGCCCATCGATTTTCACCGTCTTCGTCACGGTCGCGAGGTTGCGGGGCCGGGACTGATCCAGGGTGATCAAGGTGAGCTTGCGGCAGATGCTGGGAGGCCCCAGGCTGGTCAGGGGTGGTGGAGGTAGCGGCGGGTGATGAATGGCCAGCGAGCAGGAGTCCTGAGACGCCGTCCAAAATGACTCAAAGATGGCGGCGCCCCACGGGCCGCACGTGGGGGGTGTAGAAATGCCGGGGCCTGGAAACAGCAGCGACCGATCGGGCCTGGGCAAACAGAAGCGAAGTATCCTTTCTTCCCACCCCATTGCAGGTTTGCGCTCCGCGCTGGGCAGCGCTGCCTGGAGTGTTTGTTTTGCCCGCAAAATGACACGTGGGCCCCCCAGGGTTGGCTGCTGGCCACGCGGCGCAGGCTTGCGGTGAGCTGGAGTCGGCAGCTGGTAGGGCCCACGATGCCCACGAGGGTGCCGCGTGGTCGGGGGCGTAGGACTAAACATTATGGGAGGTCACTTCTAACGAATTAGCGAGCTGCCTCGTTCCCACAAGATCAACGTACACCCTTCTAGTAGCCATTGGCAGACATACGCAGACCTCATGCCCGTGACGTACGCGTCTCCAATTAAAAGTTGTGCTGGACTGCCGAAACTGCCTGGCAGTCACAGTTCCTATCTAGGATGTGCAGGGCATGCCAGAAAATCGTCCCGAGACTCCCCGGGGAGTTGCTGTCTCGTGGCCAGGAGGTGCCTGACGTATACTTGATTCACCAGTCGACACGTAATGTCCCTTCAGGAGTTCCATCGCTTCGGAGTAGGTGGGCGTATCCCGGATGAGGGGAAAAATGTCGGCTCACCCGTGAATAGAGGATTTGGAGGTTCTGCGAGTCCAAGGGTTCCTCAGCAGCTGTTCCGAGGTAGCTTTCGAAGCAGGCTAGCCAGTGGTCAAAGGTGGACGTAGCATTGGCTGCTTGAGGGCTCAGCTGCAGGCAATCAGGCCTGATGCGGAGATCCATCGTTTAAAAATCTTTGCTCAATAAATTGATGCACTATCAATTACCACAAAGTCAAGAGTAGTGGAATAATCAATGCTTATTGTGCAAAGATGGAACCAGAATGGCTGCAGCACAGGAGAGCACACCATATTTATAGGCCGCCTACGGGTGGAAGGCCAGCAGGCATGGATTTACCCTTGTACCTTAATATACGGGCAGTGCCATAATACATCGGAATATACTACTAGTGGTGACTACCACAGTAACCTCAATACTGGCTTCAGTGTCCCGGGCTGGGAAGGAGGTTAGAAACTAGCCAAAGTTCCCATTCCGTTCCAATGACTTTAGCTGGAAGGTGTGTTTATTTCTGTGGGGGCGGTTTTCTGGCCATGTTGTGGCCCGCGCACATCCTGCTAAGCCTGGGGAATAGCAGGGGAGTCCCTAAACAGGGTTCGCACCTGGCGTAGAATAGAGCTTAATGCTCCTGGCCCGCTGCACCGGACGTAATCTGGTTAACCCCCTCAAAGGGCATGATTCCAATTACCATATTTAAATATGTTTTGTCAGTTTCAAGCCAGATTCTCCCGGCTCCCACCTGAACTAAGCAAATGTATTTTCTGTGCCAAGGCAGTAACCTGCCTTGGATACCACATGGATACCCCTGGGAGCGACACTGAACTCCACTGAACTCCAGTCTTTTCTTGGTCTTGCTAATTATTATGGCAAGTTTATCCCAAACCTCCCTATTGGTCCCTTTGCATGTGTTGTTGCGGAAAGACCACAATGATGCAGGGGAGCATCTCCAAATGAGGCATTTGCAGCCGTGAAGAGCCCCTGTCTTCTAAAACAACTCGTGACACACTATGACCCACAAGGCCCATGGTTTTGACTTGCAATCCTTCCCTATATGGCATTGGGGTGGTGCAGGCCCCATGACTGGGATTACGGCACAGAATGTACCATCGCATTTGCCTCGAGGACCTTGGCACACGCTGAGTGCCGGTATGCACAAATTAAGACAGCCTGGTGGTCATCTTTGGAATAGAAAAGATCAATAAATACGTTTGTGGACGGTCAGTTTACTATCATAACAGGATCGGGCCGTTGCTCGGCCTATTCCGGTAAGATAAGAGCATCCGCCTATTGTGTAGGCAAGGCTCCAGTGCTGGGCGGTCTAAAAGTACACTTTCCAATACCGTTCAGGACTTCGATTGCCCGTGAGGATGCCCTCAGCCATTTACCGTTGCCCACGGAAACCCGTCCCCACTGTGGCAGGTGAGATAATCGTGGCATTGAACGTTATGCCACCTTACTGATGATGGTGGCACAAATGCGCATATGGACACAGATGGGCCTGACGTTGGTTTAAGCTTCACCTTATGGCGACTTCCGGTTGCGACTATGCGGAGCTAAGCCGCACGTTCGGCAGCTCCCGCTTTAAAAGGACTTGTGGGCTCTTTTAAGGGCCCCAGATGGCGCTGATTCGACGATTCCCGGTGGATAAAGGGTCTGGAGCAAAACCCCCCGGGATTTATGGTTCGGAATCGAAGTGGGGCGAAGAGAAAACCGGCAGCAGCTCCCCTGGAAAAGCGGGGGAAGGTGGACAAATGGCGGCCGGTGGAGCCCTGAGGAGTGGAGGCAGTGGGCTGAGGAGCAGCAGGCGGCCCTTCTGCGCTATTCACGGAGCTGAAAGGGGAGTTGTTGGAATCCCTGAAGGTGACGACGAGTAAGCTGCTGGAGACCCAGACAACCCAGGTGCAGTGATACTTGAGTTGCAGCAGCAGGCCTCTGAGCGCGAGGAGGAGGTTTCGGCCCTCGTGGGGAAGGTGGAGATACACGATGCGCTTCATAAAAAGTGGCAAGATCGGTTCGAGGCGATGGAGCTTCGGTCACGGAGGAAGAACCTGCGGATCCTGGGCCTCAAGAGGGGCTGGATGGGGCGGACCTGCCAGCCTATGTGGCCGTGATGCTGAACTCGCTGGTGGGGGCAGGATCCTTCCATCTGCCCTGGAGCTGGAGGGGGCCCATAGAGTACTGGCCAGGCGGCCTAAGGCGAATGAACCCCCGCGGGCGGTGCTGGTGTGGTTCCATCGGTTCAGTGACCGGGAGTGTGTTCTCCGATGGGCCAAGAAGGTGAGGAGTAGTAAGTGGGAGAATTCGGTAGTGCGTATCTACCAGGACTGGAGTGCGGAGGTTGCCAAGCGGAGAGCCGGGTTTAACCGGACGAAGGCGGTGCTCCATGGAAAGCAGGTGAAGTTCGGCATGTTGCCGCCTGCGCGCCTGTGGGTCACCTACAAGGACCGGCATCACTACTTTGAGTCCCCGGAGGAAGCGTGGGTCTTTGTGCAGGCTGAAAAGCTGGACTCGAACTAGAGATTGGGGGGCTGTGGGAGTTTTTCTATTCTATTCATGTATCATTGTTTATGCTGTTGCTGGTTATTCTGTTTTTGTTTTTTCTCTCGCTTTGGACGATGTGGGTTATGGTTCTGTGTTCTAAGGGGGGTACTGGGATTTGTGGTTGATCTGTGTCTTTGTTTGTACGGAGTTGGTGGTTGGTTTGGGACTGCGGTTTGGGAGCTGCGTTGGTGGGGTGGGGCAGTGTGAAAGCGCGGGCTTTCTCTGGTTTCCGCGCTGCGGGGCGAGGGGGTGGAGCTGGTGGCAAGGGGCGTGGTTATTAGGACTGGTTTCCACCGTGAAGCAGTGCCAAGGAGCTGATACAGGGGAGGAGAGGGGACCTCATATCGGGAGGGGTCGGAGTTAGAGCGGGGAAGCTGCCGGGGTCAGCAGAAATCAGCTGGTTAACGGGAGTACAGTGGAGGAGAGTCGCAGCTAGGAAGGGTCCTAGCCTTGGGGGGGGGGATACTGGGTTGCTGCTGGATTGGCCAGGGAGGAGTTCGGGGGGGGTCGGGGTGAGGTTCTATCACCATGGGAAACGGGGCGAATGAGTGATGGCCGGGGCGAGCAGTCGACGGGGGAGGGGGGGCGGGTGCCCCCGATCCGGCTGATTAGGTGGAACGTGAGGGGGTGAATGGGCCGGTTAAGCGGGCCCAGGTGTTTTCGCATCTGAAGGGGCTGAAGGCGGACGTGGCCATGCTCCAGGAGAGCCACCTGAAGGTGGCGGACCAGGTCCGTCTGAGGAAGGGGTGGGTGGGGCAGGTTTCCACTCAGGGCTCGACTCGAAGACCGGGGGGTGGCGATCCGGGTGGGGAAGAGAGTGGCGTTTGAGGCGTCTGAGGTTGTGGCTGATAGTGGCGGCAGATATGTGATGGTGAGCGGTAAGCTGCAGGGGCGAGGGTGGTGTTGGTTACTGTGTACGCCCCAAATTGGATGATGCTGGTTTCATGAGGCGTATGTTGGGCCGCATTCCTGGCCTGGAGGTGGGGGCTTGATCATGGGGGGGGACTGCCAATACGGTGCTGGATCCCCTACTGGATCGTTCTCGTCAAGGACAGGGCAGGGAGGCCAGCGGCGGCCAAGGTATTGAGGGGGTTTATGGACCAGATGGGAGGAGTGGATCCCTGGAGGTTCGGGAGGCCGAGGGCTCGGGAGTACTCTTTTTTCTCCCAATGTGCACCGGGTTTATTCCCGCATTGATTTCTTTGTTTTGAGGCAGGGGACTGGTCCCGAGGGTGGAGGAGGCCGAATATTCGGCTATCGCGATTTCGGACCATGCTCCGCATTGGGTGGATCTGGAGATGGGGGAGGCGCGGGACCAGCGCCCGCTTTGGCGTCTGGACGTGGGGTTGTTGGCTGATGAGGAGGTGTGTAGGAGGGTTCGGGGATGTATCGAGAGGTACCTCGAGGTCAATGATACTGGGGAGGTCCAGGTGGGGATGGTGTGGGAGGCTCTGAAGGCAGTGATTGGGGGGAGCTGATCTCCATCCGAGCCCACAGGGAGAGGGGGGAGAGGAGGGAGAGGGAGAGACTGGTGGAGGAGCTGTTGAGTGTGGATAGGAGGTACGCGGAGGCCCCGGAGGAGGGATTGCTGGGGTAACGGCGTAGCTTGCAGGCCAAGTTTGATTTATTGACCACCAGAAAGGCGGAGATACAGTGGAGGAAGGCGCAGGGAGCGGTCTATGAGTATGGAGAGGAAGGGCGAGCAGGATGCTGGCGCACCAGCTACATAAGCGGGACGCGGCTAGGGAGATTGGTGGAGTGAAGGATAGAGATGGGAATGTGGTGCGGCAGGGGGCAGAGGTCAATGAGGTCTTCAGGGACTTTTATAGGGAACTGTACCGGTCGGAGCCGCCGGCGATGGGAGGGGGAATGGAGAGTTTTTTGGACAGGCTCCGATTTCCAAGGGTGCAGGAGGAGCAGGTGGAGGGACTGGGGGCGCCGATCAAGTTGGAGGAGCTGGTCAGTGGGATTGGCCACATGCAGTCGGGGAAGGCGCCGGGACCGGATGGGTTCCCGGTTGAATTTTATAAGAAATATGCGGACCTGCTGGGCCTCCTGTTGGTCAGGACCCTTAACGAGGCATGGGAGGGGGGTGTTCTGCCCACGACAATGTCTCGGGCACTAATCTCCCTGATCCTGAAGCGTGATAAGGACCCCTTGCAGTGCGGTTCATACAGGCCGATTTCACTGCTGAATGTAGGCGCCAAGTTGCTGGCGAAGATCTTGGCCACTAGAATAGAGGACTGTATGCCGGGGGTGATACATGAAGATCAGACGGGTTTTGTGAAGGGGAGGCAGCTGAACACTAACGTGGGAAGGCTGCTAAATGTGATAATGATGCCGGCAGCAGATGGAGAGGCGGAGATTGTGGTGGCATTGGATGCGGAGAAGGCCTTTGACAGGGTTGAGTGGGGGTACTTGTGGGAGGTGTTGGAGAGGTTCGGGTTTGGGGTGGGGTTTATTAAATGGGTGAGGTTGCTGTACGAGGCCCCGATGGCGAGTGTAGCGACAAATGGGAGGAGGTCCGAGTACTTCAGGCTCCACCATGGGACGAGGCAGGGGTGCCCCCTGTCCCCCTTGCTTTTTGCGCTGGAAATAGAGCCTCTTGCCATGGCTCTCAGGGAGTCGAGGAGGTGGAGGGGTTTGGTGCGGGGTGGGGAGGAGCACCGAGTGTCGCTGTATGCGGACGGCTTGCTGTTGTATGTAGCAGACCCGGTGGGGGGAATGCCGGAGGTGATGGAGATTCTTGCTGAGTTCGGGAGTTTCTCGGGCTACAAGTTGAACCTGGGCAAGAGTGAGCTGTTTGTCGTACACCCGGGAGATCAGGAGGAGGGGATTGGTAGGCTCCCGCTAAAGAGGGCAGTGAGGAGTTTTAGGTACCTGGGGGTTCAGGTGGCTAGGAGCTGGGGGACTCTGCACAAGCTCAATTTTACTAGGTTGGTGGAGCAGATGGAGGAGGAATTTAAAAGGTGGGACATGTTGTCGTGGCGGGTAGAGTACAGGTCCGTTAAAATGACGGTGCTCCCAAGGTTTTGTTTTTGTTTCAGTGCATCCCATTTTCATCCCGAGGGCCTTTTTAGGAGGGTGAACAGCAGCATTCTGGGATTTGTTGGGCACACAGGACTCCGAGGGTAAGGAGGGTCTTTTTGGAGCGGGGCAGGGATAGAGGGGGGCTGGCGCTGCCCAACCTCTCTGGGTACTATTGGGCGGCTAATGTCTTGATGGTATGCAAGTGGGTAATGGATGGGGAGGGGGCAGCATGGAAAAGGATGGAGATGGCGTCCTGCGGAGGCACGAGCCTGAAGGCACTGGTAACGGCTCCGTTGCCGCTCCCTCCAGCGAGGTACACCACGAGCCCGGTGGTGGCGGCCACCCTCAAAATTTGGGGGCAGTGGAGGCGACACAGGGGGAAAGTGGGGGGCTCGGTGGAGGCCCCGCTGCGGGGGAACCACCGGTTTGTCCCAGTGAACATGGATGGCGGGTTCCTGGGGTGGCACAGGGCGGGCATTAGGAAGTTGGGAGACCTGTTTACTGACGGGAGGTTCGCGAGCCTTGGTGAACTGGAGGAGAAGTTTGAGCTCCCCCCGGGAATATGTTCAGGCACCTTCAGGTCAAGGCGTTTGCTAGGCGACAGGTGGAGGGGTTCCCTTTGCTGCCCCCGCGGGGGGTAAGGGATAGGGTGCTTTCGGGGGTGTGGGTCGGGGATGGGAAGGTATCTGACATCTACCACGTAATGCAGGAGGTGGGGGAGGTGTCGGTAGAGGAGCTGAAGGCTAAGTGGGAGGTGGAACTGGGGGAGCAGATTGAGGAGGGGACATGGGCGGACGCCCTGGAGAGGGTGAACTCCTCCTCTTCATGTGCGAGGCTTAGTCTCATCCAGTTCAGGTGCTGCACCGGGCCACATGTCCGGATCTAGGATGAGTAGGTTCTTTGGGGGCGAAGACAGGTGCGTCAGGTGTTCGGGGAGTCCAGCGAACCATGCCCATATGTTCTGGGCATGCCGGCACTGAAGAGTTCTGGAAGGGGGTGGCGGGGACGGTGTCGAGGGTGGTGGGATCCAGGGTCAAGCCAGGCTGGGGACTCGCGATATTTGGGGTTGGGGTGGAGCCGAGAGTGTAGGAAGCGATAGAGGCCGATGTTTTGGCCTTTGCGTCCCTAGTAGCCCGGCGGAGGATCTTGCTGCAGTGGAAAGATGCGAGACCTCCGAGTGTGGAGGCCTGGATTAATGACATGGCGGGATTCATTCAGCTGGAGAGGGTCAAATTCGCCCTGAGGGGGTCAGTACAAGAGTTCTTTAGGACGTGGCAGCCTTTCCTCGACTTTCTGGCTCAACGATAAGGTACTAGATCAGCAGCAGCAGCAACCCGGGGGGGAGGGGGGGAAAGGGGGGGGGTTTGGGGGTTAGTGTTTAAGTTAATTTGCTTATTGTTAATTTATTCTGTTGTTTATTGGGGTTGGGGGGGTGGGGGGGTTTGTTATATGCGTTGTTACTGGTGCAGGGGGGTTGTTATTTTTATTATTGTTATTGTTATTATTGTTTTGTTGATATATATTTTTCAAAAAATTCCAATAAAAATTATTTTTCAAAAAAAGCTTCACCTTCTGTTACTGAACGGCGGTAGGGAAGAAGCTTTTCCTGAGTCCCTGCGACCTTTCGTTCAAAGGTTCTCCCAACTGAGTTTAGAGAATGGAGTGATTTTCTGGGATCCTTGGGTCGTTATTCCCCCTCAAGGACAGGGAGTCCTGTTACAAGACTTGCACACTAGCCATCCGGGCCTTCCAATAATGAAGTTTTTGGCCCAGAGCTAATTTTGGTGGCCAGGTATCGATGAGACATCGAGCGCATTGTAAAGAACTGCTCAATGTGCCAGGAGTTCCAAAGTCTTCCATCATCAGCTCCCCTCCACCCTTGGGAATGGCCGGGTCATCCATGGATTTGTCTCCACAGGATTTCGCTGGACCGTTGATGGGCTGCATGTTACTCATACTGGTGGGCACCCCATTCCGAGTGGATAGAGGTTTGCAAGTTGTCTACCACAACATCCAGGACCACCATTGAGAAGCTCCAGGGTTGTTTTAATACACATGGACTGCCGGTGGTGCTGGTGACAGATAATGGCACTCCTTTTACCAGAGAGGAGTTTTCTATTTTTATGCAGCATACTGGCATTCACCACATTCTCACTGCACCATTATATCCTTCATCTAATGGGCTAGCTTAGTGGGCCGGGGTTTTGGAGATGGTGCAATGTGGCTCCGGGCATGGTGCTGGACCAGACAGGCCCGGTCTCCTACAGGGTCCGAGTCCAGGGAAAGACGCTTAAGAAACCTGTCGACCACTTGACCAGGCGTGAGGTAGTCTGTAGGGATGTCTACTGGCAGTAATACCGCTGTCACCTCAACATGAACTACCCCTGGGGGTTGCTGACCCAACCGCCACGTTGTCGGGGCTGACACAGCATGATTACTACAAATTAGGTTCCGAGATGGACATGGAGGTTTCTGCACAGCAGACCTCAGCAGAATAGTTTGATCGCCATCGAGGTCCATGAGGTTCCCCTTCGTCGGTCTGCCCAGGAGAGGCGTGCAACGGCCCGTTACATCCCACCCAGAACCACCACAGTGGGGACACAGCTGCAGGCTAAACGATGCAGAAAGCCTTTAGCAGAGGCAGCTGATGGGGGATCTTACAGGCTCTGGGGGGGGTTAGGATTATTCTAACCACTATGAGAATTCGATCATTGATCTCCCGATGCGGCTCATTGAATACGAGTTCCCCAGGTAGGGGATGGAGACCCACCATCTGGGACTTGTTAAGGCAGGATTAAAACAGGCCCAAGGCAGGGCCTAGTGAGAGCTATCCTCCTAGTAGGGTCCACACTGGGAGCGAGATGCCATGTAAAGTTTGACTTGTGTATACGTAAATAAATTCACCTACATTTATGACAGTTTCCTTATGAGTATCAAATAAGGACAGATTTTGTTCTGCTAAAGAATATTAGTGAACTAGATGGGTTTTAACAATGGTTGTATTGAACTTTTAATTCCAGATTTTCGTTTAATTCAAATTGATTTTATTGGATTCAAACCTGGGTCTCCGGAGCATATCCCTGGGTCTCTGGATTACTTCCAGTCCAGTGAAAATACCACTACGTCACTGCCTCCCCTGTCATTTCAGGGAGCTCTGGATTTGTTTTTCCTACCTTTTTCCTTTGAAGGAATCTACCTTGTTGCCCAAATCAACTCTCCTTCGATGGTAGCCCGTTGATCAGCTACCATTTTCCTTGCCAACGTTTGAGTTAATCTATTCAGCTGAGCCCTGTTATTTCCCCATTTAAGTGGCTTTTCCCCAGTTAATTCTTACTCTGGACTGTCCTTTGTCCTTTTCCTAAGTCAGCATATAATGTCTGAGAGAATGATCATGTCCCCTGACGCGCGATCAGTAACTACTGAAACGAAGGAGTAGTCCGAATTGAAGGCTTTAATCAACAAGATGTTTCCCCAGCAGCTCGAGTACAGAAAGAACGTTGGCTGCTGGGAAACACAGGTCTTATACCCCGCCTCATTGGGCGGAGCTACCTTACATCCCGACCAATGAAATGCAAACACTTGGGCCAATGAACAGCGAGCCTTCTCCACCAATGGTAGCTCACACTCCCAGGTACCGTAGTACCTCTAGTCATACTACCACATCCCCTAAATGTTCTCGTACTGATACTTGATCTTCTTGGCCTACCTCATTTCCAAGAACCAGGTCTTGCAGTGCCTGCTTCCTTGTTGGACTGGAAACATATAACTGAGAAAACATTTCTTGAACTCTTTTCCCTCTCTGCACTTTATACTACTATTTTCACAGTCTGTATTGGGATAATTAAAATCACCTTATAAGTATGTTTATAATTTTTGGGCCTTTGCAGTTTCTTTGCAAACATGTTCCTCCACGCCCTTCCCACTATCGGTGACCTATAGACTGCACCAAGCAATGTAATTGCACCTTTTCTGTTCCTGAGCTCTAGCAAAATTGATGATGTGCTTGATCCTTCTGGGATATGAAATGAAATGAAAATCGCTTATTGTCACGAGTAGGCTTCAATGAAGTTACTGTGAAAAGCCCCTAGTCGCCACATTCCGGCACCTGTCCGGGGAGGCTGGTACGGGAATCGCACTGTGCTGCTGGCCTGCCTTGGTCTGCTTTAAAGCCAGCGATTTAGCTGAGTGAGCTAAACCAGCCTCTTATCTGCAGCATTAAATGCTTTTAACAATGCAGTCACCCCTCCCCTTTTCTTCCTTGCCTATCTTTACTGAACACCATGGATATATAACACCCAGTCCTGCCCTTCTTGATGCCACGTCTCAGTTATCACCACAATATCTTGGCTGGGATTCTCCGAAATCCCGACCAAGTGATGACGCCAGCAACAAAACCGGCGCGAGCGACGCCGGTGTCAACGGGCCTCCAGGCCCAGTGATTCGCCCCGTCCTCAGGGGCTAGAACAGTGCTGGCGTGCAGTGCGCTGCTCCGGCACCAAAAGCTGGCTGCTACAGCCGGCGCGGGTCCGTGCATGTGTGCCACGGCCATCTCTTCGCCGTCTCACGGGCAACACGGCGGAGCCCCACAGGGGCCTGGCGCGGAGGAACATAGGCCCCACCCTCCTGGAATTAGCGCGCCCGCCGATCGGTTGCCCCTGATTCCGGGCCTGGCCACCGTGGAGGCCCCCCTCCGGAGTCGGCTCCCACCTCCCCCCCCCCCCCCACCCTCCACCAGGACGGCCCTCGCAGCCAGATCAGCGAGGTCCCGCCGGGTAGACCATACGCAAGTGACTCCAGCGGAACTCGGCGGGCACTCGGCACTCAGATCCCCACCTGTTCACTTATTATTACTGTCTTGTCAGACTCGTCAGGTTGAGAGGGTTGTTAAGAAGGCGTACGGTGTGTTAGCTTTTATTGGTAGAGGAATTGAGTTTCGGAGCCATGAGGTCATGTTGCAGTTGTACAAAACTCTGGTGCGGCCGCATTTGAAGTATTGTGTGCAGTTCTGGTCGCCGCATTATAGGATGTGGAAGCATTGGAAAGGGTGCAGAGGAGATTTACCAGGATGTTGCCTGGTATGGAGGGAAGATCATATGAGGGAAGGCTGAGGGACATGAGGCTGTTTTCGTTAGAGAGAAGACGGTTAAGAGGGGACTTAATTGAGGCATACAAAATGATCAGAGGATTAGATAGGGTGGACATCGAGAGCCTTTTTCCTCGGATGGTGATGTCCAGCACGAGGGGACATAGCTTTAAATTGAGGGGAGATAGATATAGGACAGATGTCAGAGGTAGGTTCTTTACTCAGAGAGTAGTAAGGGCGTGGAATGCCCTGCTTGCAACAGTAGTGGACTCGCCAACACTAAACGCATTCAAATGGTCATTGGATAGGCATATGGACGATAGAGGGACTTTAGAAGGGTTTCACAGGACGGTGCAACATCGTGGGCCGAAGGGCCTGTACTGCGCTGTAATGTTCTATGTTCTATGTCAGGGTCCCGCTCTGCTGTCTAGCCTGTCTCACTGTCAGACTCTCACTCTGCTGTCTAGCCTGTCTCACTGTCAGTCTCCCGCTCTGCTGTCCAGCCTGTCTCACTGTCAGACTCTCACTCTGACTGTCTAGCCTGTCTCACTGTCAGACTCTCACTCTGCTGTCTAGCCTGTCTCACTGTCAGACTCTCACTCTGCTGTCTAGCCTGTCTCACTGTCAGACTCTCGCTCTGCTGTCTAGCCTGTCTCACTGTCAGACTCTCACTCTGCAGTCTAGCCTGTCTCACTGTCAGACTCTCGCTCTGCTGTCTAGCCTGTCTCACTGTCAGACTCTCACTCTGCTGTCTAGCCTGTCTCACTGTCAGACTCTCACCCTGCTGTCTAACCTGTCTCACTGTCAGACTCTCACTCTGCTGTCTAGCCTGTCTCACTGTCAGACTCTCGCTCTGCTGTCTAGCCTGTCTCACTGTCAGACTCTCACTCTGCTGTCTAGCCTGTCTCACTGTCAGACTCTCACTCTGCTGTCTAGCCTGTCTCACTGTCAGACTCTCGCTCTGCTGTCCAGCCTGTCTCACTGTCAGACTCTCACTCTGCTGTCTAGCCTGTCTCACTGTCAGACTCCCGCTCTGCTGTCTAGCCTGTCTCACTGTCAGACTCTCGCTCTGCTGTCTAGCCTGTTTCACTGTCAGACTCTCACTCTGCTGTCTAGCCTGTCCGTCTACCTGATTTCCCTCTGTTGTCCAATCTGCCTCACTGTTTGATTCTTCTCTCACTGTCGGGCAGTTGAGTGAACAATTACTGGTACAGGGAGTACCGATGATTAAGAATGTAAATTTGTCAAGTTTATTTTCTTTCATCCATAACAGAGGGGGAGCATAGCCCTTCACCTGCCTCACCTGTGTATGGTGAAGAGAGGTAGTCTGCAGCACTTTTATACATAGTTGAATGGAAGTGGTAGCCAATCCATTGGCTACGTTTGTGCTACATTTGCAAGGACACAACTGTGTCTGAAGACAGCCTGGATAAACCTATCAAAATAATGACTGTTGATTGGCATCCTGAACTGGGCAGTGCTTTGAGCAGTGTGCAGGACTCGAGATTGGTTCACCAACAATGTCATGAGTTCCCGTTACTGCAGATCTGTTGTGAGACAGTATTCTCTCCCAGCTCACTTGTGAACCAATCCCCAACATGCCTTAAGCAAGATATAACAAAGGTGGGAGTGGGGCAGGTGCGCTGTGCATCGCTGTTCCCAAGCTGGAGTTACAAATGCAAAACCCACAGGGAAATAATTGTGGATTCTGGAAATCTAAACAGAAAATGCTGCAAATACTCAGCAGGTCTGGCTCAATTTGTGGATAGAAATAGGGTTAACACCGGTTTGTTCCGGGGAGAATTGATGGTGGGTTCCTGAGTTGGCACAGGGCAGGGATCAGGAGGTTGGGGGACCTGTTTATAGACGGGAAATTTGCGAGCCTGGGTGAGCTGGAGAGGAAGTTCAGGCTCCCCCCGGGAACGCCTTTCGGTACATGCAGGTGAGGGCGTTTGTCAGGCGGCAGATGGCGGGGTTCCCTCTGCTGCCACCGCGTGGGGTCCAGGACAGGGTGCTCTCGGGGGTGTGGGTTGGGGAGGGGAGGATCTCGGCAGCATACCAAGTGATGCAGGAGATGGACAAGGCCTCAGTTGAGGAGTTGAAGGATAAATGGGAGGAGGAGCTGGGTGATGAGATTGAGGAGGGGACGTGGGCGGACGCCCTGGGAAGGGTGAACTCCTCCTCTTCTTGTGCGAGGCTTGGCCTCACACAGTTTAAGGTGCTGTACAGGGCTCACATGACCGGGACAAGGATGAGCCGGTTCTTTGGGAGTGAGGACAGGTGTATTAGGTGCTCTGGGAGCCCAGCAAATCATGCCCATATGTTCTGGGGGAATTTGGAAGGGCGTGGCAGGGACGTTGTCGAGGGTGGTAGGATCCAGGGTCAATCCGGGCTGCGGGCTCGCAGTGTTTGGGGTTGCGGAGGAGCCGGGAGTGCAGGAGGCGAAAGAGGCCGGTGTTCTGGCCTTTGCGTCCCTGGTAGCCCGGCGGAGGATTCTTCTTCAGTGGAAGGACGCGAGGCCCCCAAGCGTGGAGGCCTGGGTCAACGACATGGCAGGGTTTCTCAAGCTAGAGAAGGTGAAATTTGCCCTAGGGGATCAGTGCAGGGGTTTTCAGGAGGTGGAAGCCATTCCTGGACTTCCTGGCAGAACGGTTAGAAACAGGCAACAGCAGCAGCAACCCGGGGGGGGGGGATGTTTTGTTTTGTATTAAAGGGACGGGCATAGTTGTTCTGTGCCAATGTCGAGCATTAATTCATTTCCTTTCTGTGTATACGCGGGGGGGGGGGGGGGGGTTCTGTCCTGTCTATTAAAGGGACGGGCAGATGTTTTGGGGGAAAGATGGGTGTTAGTTATTTCTTCCGCTGTGTATGCGCGCCGGGGGGGGGGGGGGGGGGGGGGGGGGGCTGTTCTTTGTATTAAAAAAACAATTCTCTGTCTTTTTGTTGTTGATATTATGCAAAAATTATTTTAAATAAAAAAGGAAATAGGGTTAACATTCAAAGTTGATGTCCTTTCATCCTAAGGTATGAAAACCGATGTATTACTTTGTCTCTTTCAAAGATTATCATCCTGACAGGTAAAAGGTGCCTATGTTGGAGAAATGCCATGCTGGTATTGTTGCTTTGTCACAAGATTTTACTGGTCTGGCAAAGCTACTTCACGCTAACTTCCCACTGCCGAATGCAAGCGCACCAGGAGATGGCAGTGCTACTTAATGAGCAAAGTCACGTTCACATTCAGATCAGCACGAGGGCCTCTGCCGATCCAGGACTGATGGTTTAACAATTGGCCAACCTGCCGCTGTTTCTTACAGGTCCCGACATTAAGTTCTTAATCGTGATGGAGTACTTGGAGCTGGGGTCCCTGCGCACAGTGCTGCAGGGAGAGCGGCAGCTTAGCTGGCAGACATGTGTTCGCATGGCATTGGACGCTGCCAGTGGCCTGTACAGGTAGGCTGGTTGTGTGACAATTAGGATATCAGGAGAATGGAGATGTAAGATCCTAGCGTTAAGGTATAAAATCATTCTAACTAAATCCTGCTAAGTTCCAAATTCAAACCTAATAAGGTATGAATAATTAGTATTTATGAATCAAGTAGAATTTATTAAGCAAGATTTTACAGATACTTAACAGAAAACATGAAGAAAACATGGAAGTTCCTCACCCTTCCAATTCCGAGGATTCCTTGGGCATTGCCACTACAGGCAGTGTCTTTTTATTCTTCTATCTCTTAAATGATGTTGAACTTTGTCCAGAAGAATCATGCCCCAGAAGCCATGGTAAAACCATGCCATCCGAAATTCCAATTTTCAACTTTTACCCCCGCTTTCCATTATTCTGGAATCCCTCATTTGGAAATCGTCCAAATTTACCTCTTCCATTGGTACGTCATCTGACGTCACACCACCCTTGTAACCGAGTCACGTAGGCTAAGACAAATAAATGTCCTTCCCTTTTCCCCAGAGTTTATATTTCATTGCAAACAAATACTACATCCTTTAGTTATAGATTACTAATGTATAAGCAATGTCACATCCTCTTGTCAATACTACTCCTGTCATAAACATTCATATGAATATACTGTAACCCATTCCCACCAATACTGAAACCATTAAGAACAAATGTTAAAAACACTGCCTGTCATAATGTCAGAAAATAAGGAAACATTTCCCTCTGAAACAAATATATTTCCGACAATATAGTTAATTAAATTAATGCATGGGTTTTGTTTGAAGTCAGTGGGTGGGATTTTACCGACCGCCCCACCAAGTGTTTATCGGCAGGGGAGGCGGCCCACCAGTGGGATTTACCAGTCCTACGTTGTCAACGGGATTTCCTGTCGAAAGCACCCCTCATCGCCAGGAAACCCGTGCGCCGGCATGGGACCGGAATTCTCCGCCAGCGCGAACAGCCGGTAAATCACGCCCAGTGTTATGATCTGGCAGGTGATAATTGCTGTGCAAACTAAATCCCAAAGGGAAACTTGGCAAGCTTACCACAACTCTTTTCTTTTGTACTTTGATCACAAGAAGATGTATGTACTGAAGGCAGAAGTCACAAATTTCAGTCAAACTTTTTGGGGGTTTTAAATATTGAATTAAAACAGATATTAACAGAAGAAGAGAAAAGTTAGACACACAAAATTACATTTACAAAGTTAAAATTAGTCTTACAGAACAGTCCCCCAAAAATACTTCCTACTTGGTTAGACTGACAAACAAACACCTCTTTAGGCAACAATCCCTTATGTTTACATAGAACATAGAACATAGAACGATACAGCGCAGTACAGGCCCTTCGGCCCTCGATGTTGCACCGACATGGAAAAAAACTAAAGGCCATCGAACCTACACTATGCCCTTATCATCCATATGCTTATCCAATAAACTTTTAAATGCCCTCAATGTTGGCGAGTTCACTACTGTTGCAGGTAGGGCATTCCACGGCCTCACCACTCTTTGCGTAAAAAACCCACCTCTGACCTCTGTCCTATATCTATTACCCCTCAATTTAAGGCTATGTCCCCCTCGTGCTAGCCACCTCCATCCGCAGGAGAAGGCTCTCGCTGTCCACCCTATCTAACCCTCTGATCATTTTGTATGCCTCTATTAAGTCACCTCTTAACCTTCTTCTCTCTAACGAAAACAACCTCAAGTCCATCAGCCTTTCCTCATAAGATTTTCTCTCCATACCAGGCAACAACCTGGTAAATCTCCTCTGCACCCGTTCCAAAGCTTCCACGTCCTTCCTATAATGAGGCGACCAGAACGGTACGCAATACTCCAAATGCGGCCATACTAGAGTTTTGTACAACTGCAACATGACCTCATGGCTCCGGAACTCAATCCCTCTACCAATAAAGGCCAACACACCATAGGCCTTCTTCACAACCATATCAACCTGGGTGGCAACTTTCAGGGATATATGTACATGGACACCGAGATCCCTCTGCTCATCCACACTACCAAGAATTTTACCATTAGCCAAATACTCCGCATTCCTGTTATTCTTTCCAAAGTGAATCACCTCACACTTCTCCACATTAAACTCCATTAGCCACCTCTCAGCCCAGCTCTGCAGCTTATCTATGTCCCTCTGTAACCTGCAACATCCTTCCGCACTGTCTACAACTCCACCGACTTTAGTGTCGTCTGCAAATTTACTCACCCAACCTTCTGTGCCCTCCTCTAGGTCATTTATAAAAATGACAAACAGCAACGGCCCCAGAACAGATCCTTGTGGTACGCCACTCGTAACTGAACTCCATTCTGAACATTTCCCATCAACTACCACTCTCTGTCTTCTTTCAACTAGCCAATTTCTGATCCACATCTCTAAATCACCCTCAATCCCCAGCCTCCGTATTTTCTGCAATAGCCGACCGTGGGGAACCTTATCAAACGCTTTACTGAAATCCATATACACCACATCATTTTTGACCTTAATAATCCCAGTAATATTACCACAAAGCAAACCTATTGTTGCTGCAGGGATGATACATCACGTTGCTTCTCACTCTCTCCCAGTTTGATGTGGAAATTCAAGAAGCGTTAAAACAAAACCCTGCTGTCCGAAAAACAAAAATTGTTTGGGTTGGCTGGAAAAGTGTCTCAATTTGGGCTCTTCTTGTCCCAACATAGAGCAGCACCCCAGGAGGTCTTACATGGCCACTCTCCACACAGTTCTTACATCTCTCTTTAAATCATCTTTTCTCTTTTATCTTGATTCCATTGTCCTCATCCTTCTTTGAAACATAGCTTTCCCAGAATATTACGTTCTCCCTATTTCCCACTTTCAGGTCAAATATCAGCACCTGAGACCTGTGCCTGAAATAGTCATTAGATCCTTTGTAAATTCAAATGGTGGGGGATGTTTAATGTCTTTTTGAGGACCCCTCTGTGATTTCCAGCCCCTTATTGATTGTGCAGGTTGCTTCCAGCTTCCGCTGCTAATATAGGTTGTGTGTATTTAAATGAAGAGTATGGGCTTGATGGGCAAAGAGAATATTTTTTTGGCACTTGATTCCTTCATTTTCTAAGGTACACCCTGCCCCAGATGTTCTATAATAATCTTTAATCTGTGAAAATCTCCTAGTCACCACACTCTGGTACATTCTGAGAATTCAGAATGTCTAATTCACCTGGCAAGCACGTCTTTCGGGACTTGTGGGAGGAAACCGGAGCACCCGAGGGAAACCCACGCAGACACGGGCAGAAAGTGCAGCCTCCGCACAGACAGTCACCCAAGTGGAAATCGAATCTGGGACCCTGGCGCTGTGAAGCAACAGTGCTAACCACTGTGCTACCGCACGCCCATATATTTATTAGTGTCAGAAGTAGACTTACATTTACACTGCAATGAAGTTACTGTGAAAATCCCCTATTCGCCACACTCCGGCACCTGGTCGGGTAACTGAGCACATCCAGCAGAGACAATTCAGAACATCTGCCCTCTGATGATTGGGCTGCAGAAAGACAAGCAGCTGATGCTGGAATTCCACACAACCAAATGTTGGAACCCCTATTCAATTGGGTGGAGTATTTTGGTAAGGAAGGTGGTGTTACAATCATACGTCCTGCGACAAATTGTGCTGCTCGTCATGCCACTCCTCATGGCAGCTGTTGTCCACTGGGCAATGATCAAAACCAATCTTGGTGCCAAGCACCTAACAAGTGATTATGCTGAAGCGAAGTAGATGGGATCTGTATGGAATTGTAATGGCTTCATGAAAATTCATGCAGTAATGGAAATTTGAAATTATGTCCGTCCTCCATATCAGACTGAATTTGGTTGGTCTGTAATATGAACCCTGGATGGTGGACTGGGTTCACGTACGGAATCTGGCAGGCGAGACTTTTCACTGGGGGCTTGGATTATTCCCACTAGGCTCCACAGGCCTGCAAGCCAATGCCTTGTATGGTTATAGAACATAGAACATACAGGCAGAAGGAGGCCATTCAGCCCATCAAGTCTGCACCGACCCACTTAAGCCCTCACTTCCACCCTATCCCTACAACCAATAACCCCTCCTACCCTTTTTTGGGCAATTTAGTATGGCCAATCCACCTAACCTGCACGTCTTTGGACTGTGGAGGAAACCGGAGCACCCGGAGGAGGAACCCCACAGACACGGGGAGAACGTGCAGACTCCGCACAGACAGTGACCCAGCAGGGAATCGAACCTGGGGCCCTGGATCTGTGAAGCCACAGTGCTAGCCACTTGTGCTACCATGCTGCCCTTAATCGTTATGGCCGGTTAAAGTCCACAAGTACCCTGGCACACACTAAGTGGAGCCCTAAAACTGTGCCTTATCTCTGGCAAGGTGTACACATGGGTAAAAGAAAGTTCTCCTTGTGTAACCTTCAGTGTCTTGGTTCAGAGATATTCAAACATGGTGATCGGTTTCAATGTTGTCAAGAAGATACATGGCTGACCAACACCTACTACTTCCCTCCTGCACCTTGGATCCAGGATGTTTGCTTTGTTGCTGCAAAGTTCATTTCAGTCCATGTACATTGCAGCCCTCTCAGTGCACGATTTAAAGGAAATGTTTCCAAGTGACATTTCAGGCAGGTTTGCTGAGAGTTTCTCCCCGGTTCCCCACCGCTATCTGACCACACATAGTCATTTTTAACAGGCCCTGGGGAGTTTCTCTCCGGGCTAGCCCACACTGCAAATTCTTTTCATCACTGGGGATCTGAAATCGCTGGCCTGGCCAGCTCCTCAGGAGATCAGGCCAACATCTTGAAAGGGTACCCCCATCTTGAAGTGACCTTGAAGGCCCCTACATGCCCACCCACAGGCAATGTCACCCCCCCCCCCCCCCCCCCCCACACACACGATTACCCCACACCCCCGAAATGAGGATACCTGCTATGGGGTCGCTGAGGGCCCTCCCTTTTCATGTCTTCCCACCCCCCTTTTCAGGACACCACCACCCCCCCCCCCCCCCCCCCCCCCCCACCCTTCACTCCCTCCAACATTCCAGAGGCCCCTTATACCCGCCCTTCAAACCCCCCCCCCTTCATATCCCCCTCATCCCCCCTTTCATGGGCATGGCCCCCTTCAGGCCCTGACCCTTGAAGGTGCCACCTGGGTACCCTGGCAGTGCTCCTGCCAGCCTGCAGTGCCACCTGGACGTTGTGACAGTGCCACAGCGCCAAGGGGAGAGCCAGTGTGCCTTGCCTCTGACTGTCCAGCGGCCCCTAATGGGCTGGCAGACCACCCCCACCAGGTGCTGTCTCGCCTGGTCAACGTTTGTGTGGACCAGTACTAAACAGCACCCAGCTGGGGTGTCCTTGGGGAGGCCGATACATGCTGGGAACCAGGTAGACGCGGCATCAGCGCGGCTAAGTGGGTTCTTAAACTGTCAAATCTGGTTAGATCTCATGAGGCGTTGCGGCCACTGGTGATCCGAGGGGACGCCATCTCCGGCATTCACCAGCTGCTTCCCATTCCATTTCCGGCGGGACACGGCCGGTAGATCGCGTGCTTATCCTTCTACTTAGGTCCTTGTAGTTTAATTTTTTAAAAACCCATGGAGACACAGCTCATAAAGGCTATTCTTCCTACAGTGGGTCGAATGAAAAATCATTAGGATGTGTGCGGTGTGACAGTAATGCCCTTGTCTTTTTCTCTGTTGCAGGATGCACCAATCACCTGAGAAGTTCAAACTTCACTGTTCAATTGACAGCACTAGATTCCTGGTCGACCAAGGTCTTCGAGTAAAGGTTGGTTAAGGATGAACATCCACCTTTAATACTAACCCGAGTACAGTTTTTTGGCTGATTCAAGAACATTATGTAGACTGCAGAATTGGAACTAAATTCCCTCGACAGCCGGCCTGCTTCCCTGATCCAGTTACTGTTGGTTCATCCCTGATAGTTTCAATTCTTTCTGAAGTAATTTGATTCCAGAGCAGCTCTTTCCTGACTGTACAGGATATATTTCCATCCCCGAATCTGGGTCCCTTTGCGCAAGAATTGGCCCCTCCCGTTGTATCTGCGGCCACCTGTACTAAGTCGGTCTCTCAGCGAGGTCAACGACATCAACTGCTTGAACAAGAGCTGTCAGAAAGCCAAGAGAAATAGAGAAAAATGGAGATTAAAACCTTTTAAAAAATAAACCTAATGCTCCCTCAATACTGCACAGAATTGTCAGCCTAGATTATATGCTCAAGGCCGGGACTGGAATTTGAATCCATACCTTCCTGATTCACAGAAAAAAATAACAAAAAGGCATTATATAGCATCTTTCAGGACCACCGGATATTCCAAAGCACTTCACAGCCAATACTTTTGTCATGCAGGCCTGCAGCCAATTAGTCTACAGCCAGCTCTCGCAAACCGCAATGAGATAATACCTATTTTGTGATATTGATTCACATTAAGCTCTGGGATGGGACTCGAACAGTGCAGCACTCCATTAGTCATGCACTGGAGTGTCGGCGCAGGTATATGTACTCCAGTTCTGGGATGGGACTTGAACCCAGAAAGCAATGACTCAGATGTGAGTGCTACCAACTGCAGTGCGATACGTAGATAGTTGATATGCTGCACAAGGGTTTTGTCGGGTTGGATCATTACCCTATACCCCACATCGAGGACCTATACGTAAAATTAGCCACTGGACACTCATTTACCAAGCTCGATGTGAACTAAGAGTATTTGCAATTAGAAGTGGACTCTGCCTCCCAAAAAAGTCGCTATAAACATCCATAGAGGCCTGAACAAGTACACCAGACTATCCTTTGGAGTGTCGTTGGCCTGTACCATATTCCAGAGGGTGATGGAAAACATACTACGAGGGTTGCCATGAGTGGCAGTATATCTAGAATGCATGTTGGTCACAGGAACAACCGAACAGGAACATTATATATTTTGGGCGAGGTGCTCCATCGTTTCTCGGAGACGGATGTTTGCCTGCAGAGAGAAAAGAGCGTTTTCCACGCAAGGGAAGTGGTGTATCTGGGGTACCGAGTGGGCCATGAGGGGTTACACTCGGTCAGAGAAGGTATGGGCTATTCAGTAGGCTCCTATACCTGAAAACACCACGGAGCTGTGGCCTTTTTTGGGACTGGTGAACTATTACAGCAAGTTCATCCCCGGTGACAATGTTGGCCCCCCCTTACGCCTCCTTTGTTAAAAAAAAAAGAGCAGGCATGGAGAAAGCAATAGGAAGCAGCATTTACACAAGTATAAACACAATTGGCTTCCTCAGGCTTGTTAACACGTGATACCGCCAAACACCTAATTGTCGCATGTGATGCATCACCGTTCTGCATTGGTGCCGTTTTATCACATCGCATAGAAGATAGCAGAGAGAGGCCGAGTAAAATTATGCACAAATTGAGAAAGAAGGTTTGGCAATTGTCTTTGCCATGAAGAAATTCCAACCGAGGCTCATACCTTCCAGCTAGAATCATAGAATAGAATCATTGGATCCCTCTCTATTGAAGGTGCAACGTTCATCCCAGTATTTGCTTCAGTCTTCTCTCTTCCTGTGTTTAGTTGGGAGGCTTCGAGCTGGCCAAGACAGAGACCTCGATTCGACGGACCAATGCTGCCTGTCAGAGATCTCAAAAGATGCCATTCATCTCACCACAGCAGCTGGGCAACATCAACCACCCATATGACAGGCCCTGTGAAGTGTACAGGTAAGAGGCTTGTACAGCAAGAGAACAGAGAAAGCAATGATTAACCTGCACCGCAATTTGTAGAAGTTATTGTCTGAATGTGCAGGAGGATGACAGTGTCAATGTGTCATATGGCGATCAGATTGTAACAGGCTTTGGGCAGTGTGTAATGGAATGGGTTTGTATTTGGGCCTAAGTCTATATCAGGGAAAAATGCCAGTGTGCAATAATGGTTCAATGTGGAAAAAGGATCAGACTGTAATAGATTAGGGGGTTCAGTATCTAACATCGTATGGAGTCAATGTGCATCAGGGTAATTGTGTATCAGTTTGTAATGGGGAAATTAATGACAATTTTTCATTGAACTGTAGTTTCATAGATGATGATTGATAGGCGATTGATGGTTTCATCTGATCTTTTCCTTTCAGTTTTGGGATTGTCCTTTGGGAGATAGCCAGCCGTATTCTGCCATTTAGAGGTAAAAAGTAAAATCTTCTTCACCCAATTATTCTTTTCTTTCCTCTTTGAATGAGTAGGATATTGTGGGCATGAGGCTGTGTCTGATACTGAATTGATGCTGTCTACAATGGAATCCAGTCTGGTGCCAAATATTGTCGGCTACTGGCTGAGTAATATTGGGTACTACTTGACACTGTGTCTTGTATGGATTTGGTGCTGAATGCTGTCTGGCTGCAGCCTGGGAATGCTTGCTATTATCTGGTGGTGGGTTCTGTCACAAACTGGCTGAGTTTTCTCTGATGCTGGGTGCTATGACACGTTTGATGAGTGAGGCCTGCCTTTTATAATCGGTGGGAGCTGCCTGGCTCTGGACGTTGCCTGGTTCTGGGCATAGACTGGCTCCGGCGCTGCGCTTTATTTTGATAAAAATTCACGTTACTTTTCCTCGTATTAAATCGTTTTTGAATGATTGTCCGGTATCGTGTATTATGTCTGGGTAGTATGCTTGCAGGAAGAGTGCACTTGAATTGCAATGTCAACTGGTGATTCAGGAGCCAAGTGGTTGCTGGACCATGTTAGAGGATATGAAATGATTAATTAGTTTGTGGATTGGATTCGTAAGGGAAAATTACAAGACAAAATTTACTAACTACCTTGATTGAAGGTTTTAGTTTGATCTACAGTAGAGGGCTGATGATGCAATGATGGATGTCAGGTGTTGTGCCCCATAACTCATATCCAGCTTCTTTCATCTAGCTCCCCCTGCTTTCAGCTTTGAAGGTCTAGCTTCCTTGAATCAAGTTTGAAGAAAGATCTTTGACCTGAAACATTGGCCGAAATCTAACGGCAGCGCCGGAACTGGGGCGCGGCGTGGCTGGTAAATCTCGCGAGAGGCATCTTGTGGGATTTACCCGTCTTGCCACGCCTCACAACATCTACCGGGATCGTGCGAGTCGTTGCGATCTGGTTCCTGCCCACAATGGGTGGGATCTAGATCTGATTAATCTGCATATTAAAGTGCTGCAGTAAACAGGTGGCAGTGGCAGGTGCACTGCCAGGGTGCCAGGCTGGCAGTGCCAAGGTACCCAGGTAGCATTTTGCCCAAATCAGGGAATGGGTCAGGGGGTGGCCTGCCCTTATTATGTGGGGTTTGGGAGGCTCAATAACCCCCTTATAGGTGAGCTGAGTGTTAGGGGTCTTGAAATCGGGACACTACATCCCAATCTCTTCCTGTACTGGCAAGCAGAGCTCCTCAGTGTAGGAAATGGGACTAAGTATGGTCTCAGCGGGGCGTTCCCTGCTGAGGCCCCGAAATGAAACACAGAGCCCTGTTAGATAGTATAGTCTTTCTCGGCGCTACGAGCGTCGGGAAACACCCGTGCGCTGACACGGGACTCCTGTTTCATTTCCCTTAAATCGCGCCCATTAACTCTATCCCCCCCCCACAAATGTCACCTGTCCTGCTGAATATTCCAGCATTTTCTATTTTTGTTCGTCCATGCATCTCACTGAGCCTAGTTCCCATCTGCATTCAATATCTCCATGTAACTCAGACTCCTCTTCTTTGAACCTATCATCACTTCCCCATCAGATTCCAATCAGGCTTTCTATCTGGTTTAATTCCATTGCACGCCAGGGTGTTGTAAATCTGGGCCTCGACACCCTGACTGGGTATAAAATTGAGGCTCATAGGAATTATGGAGTGAGCTTATCGGAACATAGTAGTAGGAGTAGGTCATGTAGTCCACGAGCCTGCTCCTCCATTCACTTAGATCATGGCTGATCATTTACCTCAACACTACTTTCCTGTGCTATCCCCACATCCCTGCCTGTCATTCGTATTCAGAAATCCATTGATTCCTGTCATGAACATGCTCAATGATTAAGCTTCCATAGCAGTCTGGGGTAGAGAATTCCAAAGATTCATCACCCTCTGAGTGAAGAAATTACTCGTCACCTCAGTCCTAAATGGCCCGCCCCATATTCTGAGACTGTGGCCTCTGGTTCCTGAGTCACAAGCCAGGAGAAACAGAATGTTTCCAATTTAAATGATCCTTCTGCAGAACTCTATCTCTTAATCTAATTACAACAATGACACCCCCATCGGCCTACTTTTCAGTACATGAAAATTATGACAGTGATTTTACCAAAATAAAAATATTATAATTCCTTATTTTCGCAACATTAACCACAGTTCATTCACCTTTCCAATTGGATTTTTGTACCACAGAGGAATGTCAATTTGCTGTAGACCATGTGAACCATTGCCTGCCTACCGTCAAATATTTTGCTGTATTTTCCCAACCCATCATTGCCAACTTGTCCTTCATACCTTCTAGTTTGCTCTGTTTCGATTTAAGACTAGTTTCGGGGCAGCAGGGTGGTGCAGTGGTTAGCACTGCTGCCTCACGGCGCTGAGGACCCAGGTTCGATCCCAGTTCCGGGTCACTGTCCGTGTGGAGTTTGCACATTCTCCCAGTGTTTGTTTGGTTTTGTCCCCACAAACCAAAGATGTGCACGGTAGGTGGATTGGCCACGCTAAATTGCCCCGTAATTGGAAAAAAAAATTGAATTGGGTATTCTAAATTTAATTTTTTTCAAACTATATCATTTATTAATAAATTTAGAGTACTCAATTCATTTTTCCAATTAAGGGGCAATTTAGCGTGGCCAATCCACCTACCCTGCATATCTTTGGGTTACAGGGACAAAACCCACACAAACACTGGGAGAACGTGCAAACTCCACACGGACAGTGATTCAGAGCCGGGATCGAAGCTGGGTCTTCGGCGCCGTGAGCTAGTGGTGCTACCCACTGCGCCACCGTGCTGCTCCTATCACTTTCAAACTTAATGTCAAATTCTATCATACTGTTGGCACTATTTTCTAAAGGCTTCCTTGCAGCAAGATTATTAATTAGTCCTTTCTCAGTGCACAATACTAAATCTAAAATAGTTCACATCTAGTTGGTTATTCAATGGACTGCTCCAGTAGCCCATCTCATACATAATCTAGGAATTCATCCTCCAGAGAATTAGGGTGGCATTTACCGCGAAACTCGCTGCATGTTGCACAGTGGCGGTGCTGGCCCCCCCCCCCCCCAAAGGGATTTTCTGGTCCCGCCGTTGTCAACGGGAATTAGGTTAACCGAGTCACCATGTAAATTGAATTTGCTCATTATGGTGAGCACCAGTTAGTGGTTAGCACTGCTGCCACAAAGCGCCAGGGACCCGGGTTCGATTCCAGCCTTGGGAGACTGTGTGCAGTTTGCACATTCTTCTTGTGTCTGCGTGGGTTCCTCGGAGTGCTCTGGTTTCCTCCCACTGTCCAGAGATGTGCAGGTTAGGTGGATTGGCCATGATCAATGCAAGGGGTTATGTGAATATGGCAGGGTAGTGGGCCTGGGTGGGGTGTTCTTTAGGAGGGTCGGTGCAAACCAGATGGGTTGACTGGCCTCTCTTCCACACTGCAGTGATTCTATGATTATTATTGTATTTCCCATGGGGTACATGCAACTCAAATTTCCTGATTGATACAGTGCGCAACCATCCCACTACAGATTGGTGGCCGATAAACAACTCCCACTCTCACTAATGTACTGATCCGATCCCTTATTGACAATGGTACCTAACCTCCTTTTCCTTTTTGTCTATCCTTAAATGACGAATATCCTCGAATATTCAGTTCACGCTGTAACCACATCTGCGTAATGGCAATTAAATCATACCCATTTATCTCTATTTTTGCCTTCATCTATCTTGTTGTAAATGCCGTGTGCATTCAGATAGAGTCTTTTCAACATTATTCAGCATTGTGATCCTACTCAATGCTTGCCTTCACATCATCTGTTTTCTAATTTCGCTTACTACCTTTCTACTTCCTGCTACTAGTTCTGATTCCATCCAATCTGACCTGCCACTCGGGTTCCTATCTCCTGCCAGTCTAGTTTAAACCCTCTCCAAAAGAACTTGCAAATTCTCCCTGTGGGGATGCCAGTTCCAGTCCTGCTATGCTCTATCTGTCAATGTGGTGAGCCACATATGGCTACGTAAGGCTGTTGTATGTTCACTATTGTTCTACTGTTCTATTACTATCATGATCTCCACTGTTGTATATACTTACTGTTATTGCTGTTCTGTTATTGGTTGTTGCTGTTGTACTGTTGGAATGTTGTTATTGGTGCTGCTGTTGGCTCCGCCTGTGGCTCCGCCCCTCTGAGGAGGTATAAAGCCCGTCGATCTGGGGCAGTCTTGCAGTGCGGGAGGAGCTACAGGTTGACACACTTTTAGTCTATTAAAGCATCAATTCACTACTACTCAGCGTCTCGATTCAATTGATGTTCATCAATTTAATAGACTAAAAGTTTTTTTGATAATGGATGCTTCCCTCAAACCTGAACGTCTCATAAGAACATAAGAACATAAGAACTCGGAGCAGGAGTAGGCCATCTGGCCCCTCGAGCCTGCTCCGCCATTCAATTAGATCATGGCTGATCTTTTGTGGACTCAGCTCCACTTTCCGGCCCGAACACCATAACCCTTAATCCCTTTATTCTTCAAAAAACTATCTATCTTTACCTTAAAAACATGTAATGAAGGAGCCTCAACTGCTTCACTGGGCAAGGAATTCCATAGATTCACAACCCTTTGGGTGAAGAAGTTCCTCCTAAACTCAGTCCTAAATCTACTTCCCCTTATTTTGAGGCTATGTCCCCTAGTTCTGCTGTCACCCGCCAGTGGAAACAACCTGCCCGCATCTATCCTATCTATTCCCTTCATAATTTTAAATGTTTCTATAAGATCCCCCCATATCCTTCTAAATTCCAACGAGTACAGTCCCAGTCTACTCAACCTCTCCTCATAATCCAACCCCTTCAGCTCTGGGATTAACCTAGTGAATCTCCTCTGCACACCCTCCAGAGCCAGTACGTCCTTTCTCAAGTAAGGAGACCAAAACTGAACACAATACTCCAGGTGTGGCCGCACTAACACCTTATACAATTGCAACATAACCTCCCTAGTCTTAAACTCCATCCCTCTAGCAATGAAGGACAAAATTCCATTTGCCTTCTTAATCACCTGTTGCACTTGTAAACCAACCTTCTGTGACTCATGCACTAGCACACCCAAGTCTCTCTGAACAGCGGCATGCTTTAATATTTTATCGTATCTCGAACTGGACCCGCAAGCCGCTGAAGCGTTGACTATCTTTGAGCATTGGCTCAGTTGCTTCAAGGCCTACCTCGACTCCTCGACTACTGTGGTTTCCCCGGCACTCAAACAGCGTCTCCTCAACGCCCTGGTGAGCCACAGGATCTTCCAGTTAATCAGGGACACGGCCTCGTATACGGAGGCTGTAGACGTACTCAAGGGACAGTTTGTGAGGCCGGTCACCGAGGTCCTCGCTCGACACCGCCTGACCCAGGCGTACCTCACTCCTGCGCCGTGTGGCTGCCGGCCAGCTCCGGAGGACCATGCTGTTATTTCTGCGGACAAGGCCAGCATCCCCGGCAGCGTTGCCCAGCACGCAGCGCTGCGTGTAATGAGTGCAGCAAGAAATGTCATTTTGCGAAGCTATGCCTGCGCCGTTCTAAAGCCCCAAAATAAAAAATCTGTCAGGGCTGGCCTGAGGCTCACAGACCTCGCAACGTGGCAACGTGCCTGCCGGGACCTCCCCTTCCGACATATCATCCGCCGCGTGGGGGCCGCCATCTTGGCCGCCATCGTTGACGCCGCCATGTCGTTATCACGCTGCTGCCACAGATAGTCCTCCGCATTACCTCAGCTCGGTCCAGCTCGACCAGTCCCGGCCTTACCATCTGCATTTCCAGTGCAACCTCAGAAGCCTAACTCTAAAATTCGGGGGGGCCCTGCCCCTTCTCACGATCTGCGGCCTCGCGACCCTGAAGGTCGCCCCTCCCTCGCTCTTCTTTTTTAAAAAAAATTAATTTAGAGTATCCAATTCATTTTTTCCAATTAAGGGGCAATTTAGCGTGGCCAATCTACCTAGCCTGCACATATTTTGGGTTGTGGGGGCGAAACCCACGCAAACACGGGGAGAATGTGCAAACTCCACACAGACAGTGACCCAGAGCCGGGATTGAACCTGGGACCTCGGCGCCGTGAGGCTGCAGGGCTAACCCACTGCTCCACTGTGCTGCCCTTCCCTCGCTCTTCTTGAACCTCACCCCAGACTGTAAGCCCGTCACCACCCAAAGCAGACGGTACAGTGCTCAGGACAGGGCCTTCATCAGGTCAGAGGTTCAGCGGCTCCTGGAGGAAGGGATCATCGAGGCTAATAACAGTCCCTGGAGAGCACAAGTGGTGGTCGTCAGCAGCGGGGAGAAGAACCGGATGGTAGTCGACTACAGTCAGACAATCAACCGGTACAATCAGCTCTATGCGTACCCCCTCCCGTGCATATCTGACATGGTCAATCAGATTGCGCAGTATTGAGTCTTCTCTAAGGTAGGCTTGAAGTCCGCGTTCCACCTGCTCCCTATCCGGCCGGAAGACCGGCAGTGCACTGCCTTCGAGGCAGACAGCCGCCTCTTCCAGTTCCTCCAGGTCCCCTTTGGCGTCACCAATGGGGTTTCGGTCTTCCAATGAACAATGGACCGAATGGTGGACCGTACGGGCTGCGGCCCACGTTCCCGTACTTGGATAATGTCACCATCTGCGGCCATGACCTGCAGGACCATGACGCGAACCTAGATATATTCCTCCGCACTGCCCGGTTCCTTAATTTAACCTACAACAAGGAGAAACGCGTTTTCCGCACAACCCGGCTAGCCATCCTCGGCTATGTCGTGGAAAACGGTGCCCTAGGGCCCGACCCCGATCGCATGCGCCCCTTACTCCAGCTCCCCTTTCCCCACTGCCCCAAGACCCTGAAACGATGCCTGGGATTTTCTCGTATTATGCCCAGTGGGTCCCCAACTACGCGGACAAGGCCCGCCCACTCATTAAGTCCACCATTTTTCTCCTGATGGCTGAGGCCCGCTTGGCTTTTAACCGCATCAGAGCCGACATTGCCAAGGCCACGATGCACGCTGTGGATGAATCCCTTCCATTCCAGGTGGAGAGCGATGTGTCTGACTTTGCCCTGGCCGCTACCCTCAATCAGGCAGGAAAGCCTGTTGCCTTTTTTTCCCCATACCCTCCATGCCTCCGAGATTCAACACTCCTCCGTCGAGAAGGAGGCACAAGCCATTGTGGAAGCTGTGCGACACTGGAGGCATTACCTGGCCGGCAGGAGATTCACTCTCCTCAATGACCAACGGTCAGTTGCCTTCATGTTTAATAACACACAGCGGGGCAAGATTAAGAACAATAAAATTTTGCGGTGGAGAATCGAGCTCGCCACCTATAACTACGACATCTTGTTTCGCCCTGGGAAGCTCAATGAGCCCCAGATGCCATGTCCCAAGGTATATGCGCCAGCGTGCAAACAGACCAGTTACGGGCCATCCACTACGACCTCTGTCACCCGGGGGTCATCCGGCTTCTTCACTTCGTCAAGGCCCGCAACCTGCCCTACTCCACTGAGGAAATGAAAAAATGAAAATCGCTTATTGTCACGAGTAGGCTTCAATGACGTTACTGTAAAAAGCCCCTAGTCGCCACATTCCGGCGCCTGTCCGGGGAGGCTGTTACGGGAATCGAACCGTGCTGCTGGCCTGCTTGGTCTGCTTTAAAAGCCAGCGATTTAGCTGAGTGAGCTAAACCAGCCCCTAGGGGATGTCAGGGCTGTGACCAGGGATTGCCAAATCTGTGCAGAGTGCAAGCCGCACTTCTATCGGACGGACAAGGCTCACCTGGTGAAGGCCTCCCGCCCTTTTGAACGCCTCAGCATGGACTTCAAAGGGCCACTCCCCTCCACTGACCGTAATGTGTACTTTCTCAACGTTGTTGATGAGTAAAATAAATGATAGAAATAAAAATTAAATGAATAAAATAAATGAATAAAATGAATAAACCCCTCCCCCCAACCTTGTAAAACAAAAAGCTGCGACCATTTAAAAAAATAGCGGCGCGGGAGAGGTGGAGATGGAGGGAGTCGGGCACCGGAATGGGCACCCCGGGGGGAGGGCACACACTGGGTGGGGGAGAGGGCACACTGGGGATGGGGGGGAGAGGGCAGGATGGGGATGGGGGGGGGGAGAGGGCAGGATGGGAGTGGGGGGAACAGGGCACACTGGGTGTGGGGTAGGGGGCACACTGGAGGTGGGGGGTAGAGGGCAGGATAGGTTTGGGGGGAAGGGCAGGATGGGGAGGCGAGAGGGGGCACACTGGGAGTGGGGGGCACATTGGGGGTGGGGGGGAGAGGGCAACAGGGGCTAGGTCCTTAATTCCACCCAGGCCGAGCGGCTGATCCGGGCAGAGAGGGGGAGCAGCCCCGCCGAGAGGCCGGTGTGTTTGGGGCAGGGGTGGGGGAGCTGCAGGGCCGTCTGTCGCTCGTCAGCGCAGCCTCGGGGAAGAGGCACCCCCGGGCCTGGGACAAACCCAAATTAATTTAGCACCGAGGCTTCGCTCACCACAAACTGCAGCCGGAGCCCCGGCCCCGCTCCCCAGGCAGCTTCCCCGCTCCAAACTCCGCTTCACACAGCCCGCTGCAGCTTCCCGGCTCCAAACCCCGCCTCACACTGCCCACTGCAGCTTCCCCGCTCCAAACCCCGCCTCACACAGCCCGCTGCAGCTTCCCCGCTCCAAACCCCGCCTCACACAGCCCGCTGCAGCTTCCCCGCTCCAAACACCGTCTCACACAGCCCGCTGCATCGTCACCGCTCCAAACCCCACCTCACACAGCCCGCTGCAGCTTCCCCGCCTCACACAGCCCGCTGCAGCTTCCCCGCCTCACACAGCCCGCTGCAGCTTCCCCGCTCCAAACCCCGCCTCACACAGCCCGCTGCAGCTTCCCCGCTCCAAACCCCACCTCACACAGCCCGCTGCAGCTTCCCCGCTCCAAACCCTGCCTCACACAGCCCGCTGCAGCTTCCCCGCTCCAAACCCCGCCTCACACAGCCCGCTGCAGCTTCCCCGCCTCACACAGCCCGCTGCAGCTTCCCCGCTCCAAACCCCGCCTCACACAGCCCGCTGCAGCTTCCCCGCCTCACACAGCCCGCTGCAGCTTCCCCGCTCCAAACCCCGCCTCACACAGCCCGCTGCAGCTTCCCCGCTCCAAACCCCACCTCACACAGCCCGCTGCAGCTTCCCCGCTCCAAACCCCGCCTCACACAGCCCGCTGCAGCTTCCCCGCCTCACACAGCCCGCTGCAGCTTCCCCGCTCCAAACCCCGCCTCACACAGCCCGCTGCAGCTTCCCCGCTCCAAACCCCGCCTCACACAGCCCGCTGCAGCTTCCCCGCCTCACACAGCCCGCTGCAGCTTCCCCGCTCCAAACCCCGCCTCACACAGCCCGCTGCAGCTTCCCCGCTCCAAACCCCGCCTCACACAGCCCGCTGCAGCTTCCCCGCATCACACAGCCCGCTGCAGCTTCCCCGCTCCAAACCCCGCATCACACAGCCCGCTGCAGCTTCCCCGCTCCAAACCCCGCCTCACACAGCCCGCTGCAGCTTCCCCGCCTCACACAGCCCGCTGCAGCTTCCCCGCCTCACACAGCCCGCTGCAGCTTCCCCGCTCCAAACCCCGCCTCACACAGCCCGCTGCAGCTTCCCCGCTCCAAACCCCGCCTCACACAGCCCGCTGCAGCTTCCCCGCATCACACAGCCCGCTGCAGCTTCCCCGCTCCAAACCCCGCATCACACAGCCCGCTGCAGCTTCCCCGCTCCAAACCCCGCCTCACACAGCCCGCTGCAGCTTCCCCGCTCCAAACCCCGCCTCACACAGCCCGCTGCAGCTTCCCCGCTCTAAACCCCGCCTCACACAGCCCGCTGCAGCTTCCCCGCTCTAAACCCCACCTCACACAGCCCGCTGCAGCTTCCCCGCTCCAAACCCCACCTCACACAGCCCGCTGCAGCTTCCCCGCTCCAAACCCCGCCTCACACAGCCCGCTGCAGCTTCCCCGCTTCAAACCCCGCCTCACACAGCCCGCTGCAGCTTCCCCACTCCAAACCCCACCTCACACAGCCCGCTGCAGCTCCCCCACCTCACACAGCCCGCTGCAGCTTCCCCGCTCCAAACCCCGCCTCACACAGCCCGCTGCAGCTTCCCCGCATCACACAGCCCGCTGCAGCTTCCCCGCTCCAAACCCCGCCTCACACAGCCCGCTGCAGCATCACCGCCCCAAACCCCGCCTCACACAGCCCGCTGCAGCTTCCCCGCTCCAAACCCCGCCTCACACAGCCCGCTGCAGCTTCCCCGCATCACACAGCCCGCTGCAGCTTCCCCGTTCCAAACACCGCCTCACACAGCCCGCTGCAGCATCACCGCCCCAAACCCCGCCTCACACAGCCCGCTGCAGCTTCCCCGCCTCACACAGCCCGCTGCAGCTTCCCCGCTCCAAACCCCGCATCACACAGCCCGCTGCAGCTTCTCCGCCTCACACAGCCCGCTGCAGCTTCCCCGCCTCACACAGCCCGCTGCAGCTTCCCCGCCTCACACAGCCCGCTGCAGCTTCCCCGCCTCACACAGCCCGCTCCAAACCCCGCCTCACACAGCCCGCTGCAGCTTCCCCGCTCCAAACCCCGCCTCACACAGCCCGCTGCAGCGTCACCGCTCCAAACCCCACCTCACACAATCCACTGCAGCTTCCCCGCCTCACACAGCCCGCTCCAAACCCCGCCTCACACAGCCCGCTGCAGCTTCCCCGCTCCAAACCCCGCCTCACACAGCCCGCTGCAGCTTCCCCGCTCCAAACCCCGCCTCACACAACCCGCTGCAGCTTCCCCGCCTCACACAATCCACTGCAGCTTCCCCGCTCCAAACCCCACCTCACACAGCCCGTGCATCGTCACCGCTCCAAACCCCGCATCACACAGCCCGCTGCATCGTCACCGCTCCAAACCCCACCTCACACAATCCACTGCAGCTTCCCCGCTCCAAACCCTGCCTCACACAGCCCGCTGCAGCTTCCCCGCTCCGAACCCTGCCTCACACAGCCCGCTGCAGCTTCCCCGCTCCAAACCCCGCCTCACACAGCCCGTTGCAGCTTCCCCGCTCCAAACCCCGCCTCACACAGCCCGCTGCAGCTTTCCCGCTCCAAACCCCGCCTCACACAGCCCGCTGCAGCTTCCCCACTCCAAACCCCACCTCACACAGCCCGCTGCATCGTCACCGCTCCAAACCCCGCCTCACACAGCCCGCTGCAGCTTCCCCGCTCCAAACCCCGCCTCACGCAGCCCGCTGCATCTTCCCCGTCTCACACAGCCCGCTGCAGCTTCCCCACCTCACACAGCCCGCTGCAGCTTCCCCGCTCCAAACTCCGCTTCACACAGCCCGCTGCAGCATCATCGCCCCAAACCCCGCCTCACACAGCCCGCTGCAGCATCACCGCCCCAAACCCCGCCTCACACAGCCCGCTGCATCGTCACCCCTCCAAACCCCGCCTCACACAGCCCGCTGCAGCTTCCCTGCTCCAAACCCCGCCTCACACAGCCCGCTGCAGCTTCCCCGCTCGAAACCCCGCCTCACACAGCCCGCTGCAGCTTCCCCGCCTCACACAGCCCGCTGCAGCTTCCCCACTCCAAACCCCGCCTCACACAGCCCGCTGCAGCTTCCCCGCCTCACACAGCCCGCTGCAGCTTCCCCGCTCCAAACACCGCCTCACACAGCCCGCTGCAGCTTCCCCACCTCACACAGCCCGCTGCAGCTTCCCCGCCTCACACAGCCCGCTGCAGCTTCCCCACTCCAAACCCCGCCTCACACAGCCCGCTGCAGCTTCCCCGCCTCACACAGCCCGCTGCAGCTTCCTGCTCCAAACCCCGCCTCACACAGCCCGCTGCAGCTTCCCCGCTCCAAACCCCGCCTCACACAGCCCGCTGCAGCTTCCCCGCTCCAAACACCGCCTCACACAGCCCGCTGCAGCTCCCCGCCTCACACAGCCCGCTGCAGCTTCCCCGCTCCAAACCCCGCCTCACACAGCCCGCTGCAGCATCACCGCCCCAAACCCCGCCTCACACAGCCCGCTGCAGCTTCCCCGCCTCACACAGCCCGCTGCAGCTTCCCCGCTCGAAACCCCGCCTCACACAGCCTGCTGCAGCTTCCCCGCCTCACACAGCCCGCTGCAGCTTCCCCACTCCAAACCCCGCCTCACACAGCCTGCTGCAGCTTCCCCGCCTCACACAGCCCGCTGCAGCTTCCCCGCCTCACACAGCCCGCTGCAGCTTCCCCGCCTCACACAGCCCGCTGCAGCTTCCCCGCTCCAAACCCCGCCTCACACAGCCCGCTGCAGCATCACCCGCCCCAAACCCCGCCTCACACAGCCTGCTGCAGCTTCCCCGCATCACACAGCCCGCTGTGTTATGCTTCTTGAAAGAATGCTCGAAGTCGTCTTTAGGTTAAGGATGATTTATTGTGTCCCACAATAAATTACAGATTACACTTGAGAAAAGGCTGCTCTTCAATGTTCTGCAACTAGGCCCCAAACAGACTAGCACC
This sequence comes from Scyliorhinus canicula, assembly GCF_902713615.1. NCBI lineage: Eukaryota > Metazoa > Chordata > Chondrichthyes > Carcharhiniformes > Scyliorhinidae > Scyliorhinus > Scyliorhinus canicula. The sequence continues at coordinate 77,530,629 of NC_052154.1, read as the reverse complement.
CTTCAGTTACTTGCACCTCTTGCCACTCCAACCCCTCCGGTTTCAAGTGGCGGAGGCGGGCCTTCGGCGTTCCTTTTATGGGTGTCCCCGCGCTGCCCCCTGGTGAATCAGGCGAGGATCACCACACGCTGCAGCTTTCCCGCTCCAAACCCCGCCTCACACAGCCCGCTGCAGCATCACCGCCCCAAACCCCGCCTCACACAGCCCGCTGCAGCTTCCCCGCTCCAAACCCCGCCTCACACAGCCCGCTGCAGCTTCCCCGACTCACACAGCCCGCTGCAGCATCACCGCCCCAAACCCCGCCTCACACAGCCCGCTGCAGCATCACCGCCCCAAACCCCGCCTCACACAGCCCGCTGCATCGTCACCGCTCCAAACCCCACCTCACACAATCCACTGCAGCTTCCCCGCTCCAAACTCTGCCTCACACAGCCCGCTGCAGCTTCCCCGCTCCGAACCCTGCCTCACACAGCCCGCTGCAGCTTCCCCGCTCCAAACCCCGCCTCACACAGCCCGCTGCAGCATCACCGCCCCAAACCCCGCCTCACACAGCCCGCTGCAGCATCACCGCCCCAAACCCCGCCTCACACAGCCCGCTGCATCGTCACCCCTCCAAACCCCGCCTCACACAGCCCGCTGCAGCGTCACTGCTCCAAACTCGGCCTCACACAGCCCGCTGTAGCTTCCCCGCCTGAAACCCCGCCTCACACAGCCCGCTGCAGCTTCCCCGCCTCACACAGCCCGCTGCAGCTTCCCCGCTCCAAACCCCGCCTCACACAGCCCGCTGCAGCTTCCCCGCTCCAAACCCCGCCTCACACAGCCCGCTGCAGCTTCCCCGCCTCACACAGCCCGCTGCAGCTTCCCCGCTCCAAACCCCGCCTCACACAGCCCGCTGCAGCTTCCCCGCCTCACACAGCCCGCTGCAGCTTCCCCGCCTCACACAGCCAGCTGCAGCTTCCCCGCTCCAAACCCCGCCTCACACAGCCCGCTGCAGCTTCCCCGCCTCACACAGCCCGCTGCAGCTTCCCCGCTCCAAACCCCGCCTCACACAGCCCGCTGCAGCTTCCCCACCTCACACAGCCCGCTGCAGCTTCCCCGCTCCAAACCCCGCCTCACACAGCCCGCTGCAGCTTCCCCGCTCCAAACCCCGCCTCACACAGCCCGCTGCAGCGTCACCGCTCCAAACCCCACCTCACACAATCCACTGCAGCTTCCCCGCTCCAAACCCCGCCTCACACAACCCGCTGCAGCTTCCCCGCCTCACACAATCCACTGCAGCTTCCCCGCTCCAAACCCCACCTCACACAGCCCGTGCATTGTCACCGCTCCAAACCCCGCATCACACAGCCCGCTGCATCGTCACCGCTCCAAACCCCACCTCACACAATCCACTGCAGCTTCCCCGCTCCAAACCCTGCCTCACACAGCCCGCTGCAGCTTCCCCGCTCCGAACCCTGCCTCACACAGCCCGCTGCAGCTTCCCCGCTCCAAACCCCGCCTCACACAGCCCGCTGCAGCTTCCCCGCTCCAAACCCCGCCTCACACAGCCCGCTGCAGCTTTCCCGCTCCAAACCCCGCCTCACACTGCCCGCTGCAGCTTCCCCACTCCAAACCCCACCTCACACAGCCCGCTGCATCGTCACTGCTCCAAACCCCGCCTCACACAGCCCGCTGCAGCTTCCCCGCTCCAAACCCCGCCTCACGCAGCCCGCTGCATCTTCCCCGTCTCACACAGCCCGCTGCAGCTTCCCCGCCTCACACAGCCCGCTGCAGCTTCCCCGCTCCAAACTCCGCTTCACACAGCCCGCTGCAGCATCATCGCCCCAAACCCCGCCTCACACAGCCCGCTGCAGCATCACCGCCCCAAACCCCGCCTCACACAGCCCGCTGCATCGTCACCCCTCCAAACCCCGCCTCACACAGCCCGCTGCAGCTTCCCTGCTCCAAACCCCGCCTCACACAGCCCGCTGCAGCTTCCCCGCTCGAAACCCCGCCTCACACAGCCCGCTGCAGCTTCCCCACTCCAAACCCCGCCTCACACAGCCCGCTGCAGCTTCCCCGCCTCACACAGCCCGCTGCAGCTTCCCCGCTCCAAACCCCGCCTCACACAGCCCGCTGCAGCTTCCCCGCCCCAAACCCCGCCTCACACAGCCTGCTGCAGCTTCCCCGCCTCACACAGCCCGCTGCAGCTTCCCCGCTCCAAACCCCGCCTCACACAGCCCGCTGCAGCATCACCGCCCCAAACCCCGCCTCACACAGCCCGCTGCAGCTTCCCCGCTCCAAACCCCGCCTCACACAGCCCGCTGCAGCTTCCCCGACTCACACAGCCCGCTGCAGCATCACCGCCCCAAACCCCGCCTCACACAGCCCGCTGCATCGTCACCGCTCCAAACCCCACCTCACACAATCCACTGCAGCTTCCCCGCTCCAAACCCTGCCTCACACAGCCCGCTGCAGCTTCCCCGCTCCGAACCCTGCCTCACACAGCCCGCTGCAGCTTCCCCGCTCCAAACCCCGCCTCACACAGCCCGCTGCAGCATCACCGCCCCAAACCCCGCCTCACACAGCCCGCTGCAGCATCACCGCCCCAAACCCCGCCTCACACAGCCCGCTGCATCGTCACCCCTCCAAACCCCGCCTCACACAGCCCGCTGCAGCGTCACTGCTCCAAACTCGGCCTCACACAGCCCGCTGTAGCTTCCCCGCTCGAAACCCCGCCTCACACAGCCCGCTGCAGCTTCCCCGCCTCACACAGCCCGCTGCAGCTTCCCCGCCTCACACAGCCCGCTGCAGCTTCCCCGCTCCAAACCCCGCCTCACACAGCCCGCTGCAGCTTCCCCGCTCCAAACCCCGCCTCACACAGCCCGCTGCAGCGTCACCGCTCCAAACCCCACCTCACACAATCCACTGCAGCTTCCCCGCTCCAAACCCCGCCTCACACAACCCGCTGCAGCTTCCCCGCCTCACACAGCCCGCTGCAGCTTCCCCGCTCCAAACCCCGCCTCACACAGCCCGCTGCAGCTTCCCCGCCTCACACAGCCCGCTGCAGCTTCCCCGCTCCAAACCCCGCCTCACACAGCCCGCTGCAGCTTCCCCGCTCCAAACCCCGCCTCACACAGCCCGCTGCAGCTTCCCCGCTCCAAACCCCGCCTCACACAGCCCGCTGCAGCTTCCCCGCCTCACACAGCCCGCTGCATCGTCACCGCTTCAAACAAACCCCGCCAACAGCGCGCGTCCACCGGGGAGGGAGGGAGAGACCCTCACACTGAGACCCCCCACCAAAAGAAATAGCGGCTGCACTGCGCATGCGCACACGAACATCGGCGCTTGCGCAAAAGAGACGAGCATGCGCATAGTTCTGCGCATGCGCGCCGACGATCGTGCACGCATGCGCAATGCGGCCGGATTTTGTTTTCATGCTCGCGGCCGTTTTAATGGCTACTTGCAGCCGGCATTATTAAAAGTGGGGATTTGAGCACGGTGGCCTAGTGGTTAGCACAACCGTCTCACGGCACTGAGGTCCCAGGTTCGATCCCGGCTCTGGGTCACTGTCCGTGTGGAGTTTGCACATTCTCCCCGTGTCTGCGTGGGTTTCGCCCCCACAACCTAAAAATGTGCAGAGTAGGTGGATTGGCCACACTAAATTGCCCCTTAATTGGAAAAAATAATTGGGTAATCTAAATTTTTAAAAAAGCGGGGATTTGCGCGATCAGGGGCGCCGCGGACAACGTCTCCGCGACCCTCCCGACACCCGCCCGCGACCCACCTGCGGGTCGCGTCCCCGAGTTTGAAGATCTACAAGGCACAAGTCAGAAGTGTGATGGAACACTCTCCAATTGCCTGGATGAGTGCAGCTCAACAACACTCAGAGCTCAACACCATCTAGGACAAAACAGCTCACTTGATTGGCACAGCATCTGCAAACATCCATTTTGTCCACCATCAACACACAGTAGCAGCAATGTGTACCATCTATGAGAGGCACTGCAGGAACTCACTTTGGCTCCTTAGGCAGCATCTTCCAAAACCACTACCGCCTGGAAGGACAAGGGCGGCAGACACATGGGAACACCACCAGTTGGAAGGTTTCCTCCAAGCCATTCATCATCCTGACTTGGAAATATATTGCTGTCCTTCACTGTCGCTGGGTCAAAATTTTGGAACTCTCTCCCTAACAGCATAGTGTGTGTACTTACACCACATGGCCTGCAGCGGTTCAAGATGGCAACTCACCATCCACCTTTTCAAGTGCAATTAGGGATGAGCAATAAATGCTAGCCTAGATAACAAAGCCCACATCCCTTGAATTAACAAAAGAATAGTTATTTCCATGTAGTTTCTCTGCCTTGTGGATTCCAGCCCTGAAAGTCATTCCAGCCCCCAAGTTGTGAAATCCAGAGCTCAAGCTTATGCTGTCAGTGACACTTCCTGCAGGTGCATTTGTCTGGGATATATGATGGGTCTATGACTTCCCACATTCCACAGGATACAATTCCACATGGCCGAGCTGACTGCTATAACTTAACTTTTAGAAACTACTTTTTGTCCTTTGCCTCCCTGGTAACCCGGAGACGGACCTTATTAATGTGGAGAGACTCGAAGCCCCCGAGTGTAGAGACCTGGGTTAGTGACATGGCTGGGTTTCTCAGTCTTGAGAAAATAAAATTTGCCTTAAGAGGGTCAATGTTGGGGTTCTCTCGGAGGTGGCAGCCGTTCGTCGACAAAACTCTGCTAGAAACTGGATCAAGCTAGCCACCGAATTAACTAAATACAGCTGGCCTCTCTTCGGGAGCCTGTTTATCCCTGCTTAAGGCTGGATTCAGAAATTTAAACTTAACTAGTAATTTTTTGTAAAATGCTAATTGCAAACTCCCTCATTCACCAAACTCCCAGCTGCTCACTCTGTAAAGCTGCCCCTCTTCAGAAACTTCATTGAGCATGAGGTTAGAGTGGTCTCAGGGCAGATTCATGCTAAGTGTAGATAAGGAGCATGGTATTATTGAAATGCAGTCAACAGCCTCTACGTTATATTGAGACATGAGAAGTGGCTTAAAGTCCATCATTATTCTTGAGCAGATTGTAACGACGAAGAAATCCACCAAAAGGTCTGTGAAAAAGTGCAAGAGCCTCTGCCCAGCGACTGTCCCAACGACCTGCGAGAGCTCATTGATGAATGTCGTACCTACGACCCATTTGAACGACCTAAAGCTGGAGGTAAGTGGTGCTTTTACAGCTAAGGCAGTGAACAGGCAGTTCAGCTAAACTGCAGACAACATATTGATTTTGTTCTGCTCGCGCACTGTAAGGGTGTATGTACAGATCCACTTTCCACAGCAGGGAGTAACTATAGCAGAGATCTAGAGTCCATCTCCTGTATGGCTCTCCTGACATAATAACAGATGCAGACTGGTGTTTGGGGGGGTGGGGGGGGGGGGGGGGGTGTTTGGGCAGGGGGGGGGGGTGTTTGGGGGGGGGGGGGTTGCCACCTTGGTTTGCCAACTCTCCAGGATTGTCCTGGAGTCTCCAAAAATTAACGATTAATCTTCGAAACGCAGCTGTCGGTAATCTGGGAGTTCATTTAAAAAATATTAGAGCCCAGGAGAAAGGCTGCTTTACCGGTAGACAAGAATCCTCAAAGCCAGTAAGAATGTGAAGACATTGGAGAGGAAAAGATTCAAGAAACTAGTTCCTGGATGAAGAGCTTAAGTTGCATAGAAATATTGGAGAAACTGGGACTGTACTCATTAGGCAGAGTTGAGGGGAGATTTGAAAGACGTGTTCAAAATCATGGGTCTGGACAGAGCAGATAGAGAGAAACTGTTCTCATTCATGGAAGGATCGAGAAATAGAAAGCACACATTTAAAGCAATTGGTAAATGCAGCAATGACAATATGAGAAAAACCTTTTTACACAGTGAATGGTTAGGATCTGGAATGCATTGCCTGAGAGGATGCCCAACCCAGTATTCAAGCTCAGATTGCTTCTTAGTTTCCATGAGGTATGGCATATGGTGTGAGGGGCTTTGTCTGATTCCGAACAGGAACTCACCAAGGCTCCTGAGGCAGCACCTTCCAAACTCCATGACCATTACCACCTAGAAGGACAAGGGCAGCAGATACATGGGAGCACCACCACCTGGAAGTTCCCCTCCAAGTCACTTATCATCCTGACTTGGAAATATAGCTGTTCCTTCACTGTCACTGGGTCAAAATCCTCGAACTTCCTCCCTATCAGCACTGTGGGTGTCTCTGCACCATATGGACTGCAGTGGTTCAAGAAGACAGCTTACCACCTGTGGTAGTATGACTAGAGGTACTACGGTACCTAGCAATGCCGAGACACCATTGGTGGAGAAGGCTCGCTGCTCATTGGCCCAATGGTATGTAACACTAGTCACCCATTGGTTAGAATTGTAAGGTAGCTCCGCCCAGTAAGGCGGGTTATAAGAGCCAGTGTATCCCCCACAGCTTCCTTTCTGTACCTGAGTTGCTGGGGGAAACATCTTGTCTATTAAAGCCTTCAGTTCGGACTACAACCTCGATTCTGTGGTTATTGATAGTGCATCACCACCACCTTCTGAAGAGCAGTTAGTGATGGGCAATAAATGCTGGCCTACCCAGCGAAGCCTGCATCCCATAAAAATTATTTTTTTTTAAATGGGTGTTTTAAATTATTTATGGGATTTGAGTGTTGCTGACAAAGCCAACATTTTTTCCCCATCTCTAATTGACTTGGTTGTGGTAAGCTGCCTTCTCAAACAACTGCAGTCCATGTGGTGCAGGTACATCAACAGTGCTGTTAGGAAGTTCAAGGACTTAGACCCAACGACAATGAAGTAACGGGGATATACTTCCAAATCAAGGTGGGGCATAACTTTGAAGTAGAATTTGCAGATGGTGGTACTCTCAGGTAGATGTTGTGAGTTTGGAACGTGCTGGTGAAGTGCCTAAGCAAATTGCAGGATTGTAAATAGCGCAGTGTTACCACTGTGGGTCAATGGTGGAAGGAGTGAATGTTTAATGGGGTTCCAATCAAGTGAGTTGCTTTGTTCTGCATGGTGTTGAGCTTATGAGTGCAGTTGGATCTTCACTTACCCAAGCAAGGGGACAGTATTCCATTATAACCCTAACTTGTGCCGTGTGGTTGGTGAAAAGAAGTTGGAGAGGTGAGTTTGCTGCAGAATTCTCAGCTTCTGGCCTTCTCTTACAGCCACAGTATTTATATGGCTGGTCCAGTTCCTTTTCTCCTCAATGGTAACTCTCAAAATGTTGACAGTGGAAGATTCAACAATTGTCATGCCATTGAACATCAAGGGAATATGGTTAGATTTTCTTGTTGGAGCTAGCCATGGTATTTGTGGCACCTGTGTGGCATGAATGTTATTTGATGCTTGGCAGCCCAAACCTGAATATTGTCCAGGTCTAGTTGCATGCGGGCACAGACTTCTTCAGTGTCTGAGGAATCACAAAATGGTACTAATACTCACTAGTGCTCTAGTTCCGCCAAAGCCACTTGGTTCTTGGCCTCATTAGAGCCTTGGTTTGAATATAGACAAAAGAGCGGAACTCAAAAGACGAGGTAAAAGTAGCTGCCCTTGACATCAAGGCAGCATTTGACTAAGTGTGGTATTCAAGAGCCCTCATGAAATTGAACATTGTGCTATCATTAGCAAACATCCCCACATGTAGCCTTATGATGAAGGGAAGGTCATTAATGGAGCAGTAAAGATGGTTGGGTGGAGTATACTATACAGTGAGTGAGTGAAACCCCTGACTATTTCTCATGTCTTGTTGCTGGCACACAACAGCAATGTTTCCTTTAAGCTGCATGTGTGCGCACCTATACAAGAATTATGAAGATACCACCAGAGACCATGCACAAGCTCTCCACTTTCAGATATTGGCATGTGCGTGTGGCCGTAAAAAAGATAAAGGTATCACACACTAAAATAGGAGTGCAACAAAGAAAGTTTAAAGGGGTCATTGAACAGTATGTAAGGCATCCTCTCTTTCTTTCTTTTTCAGCTATTGTCGACAGGCTGAAGAACATTCTGAACAGAATCTCCACGGTAACCAACGAATCATGGGACTAAATCCTACTACCCCACCTGACCCCCATGCTCCGCAATTAATGGCAGCCAGTTCCAGACCATTACATTCGGACAGGCATCAAGTAAACTCATTCAGAATCTGGCTTTGCAGCGTGTTTATAGATTATCTGTGACTTCTCTCCCACATATCCATTAAAGATGCAGCAGAAGTTACCCATTTGCAATAAAATGCTTCCCACTCTCCAACTGTCTAAACTGTCCATACGATTAATTTCCTTTCTGTTCACAGATCGGTGTTTTCACAGGTACCTGCGTTATCCGTTGGGCCTGAACCACTGAGCAATGCAGAGCACAATCATTAGTTGTTTGTCTTATCTAAATAAATCATCTCAACCTCTCAATTAGTTTCCACTCTGTAACGTTTTAAAATCAATTTAGAGTACCCAATATTTTTTTTCCAATTAGGAGGCATCCCAGCTGTAGCACTGAAGACTTTGTGGGCAAACTGTTCCAGTGCAGATATAACACAGGCATATAACCAAAAATTTGGAAAATTTCCCAAGAATGGTCTCTCCACAAAAAGCAGGACAAATTGAATCCAACCAATTGCCACCTCAATCTATTCATCAGTAAAATGATGGAAGGTATTATCGACAGTGCAACCCAGCAGCAATTATTCAGCCAGTCTGTTTGGGTTCCACCATGGCCATATGGCTCCTGACCTCATTAGAGCCTTAGTTTGAATATGGACAAAAGAGCCGAACTCAGGCGGTGAGGTGAGAGTAGCTGTCCATGACATCAAGGCAGCATTGGACTGAGTGTGGCATCAAGGATGCCTCGCCAAACTAAAATCAGTGACAGTCAAGGGAAAAGGACTGATCACTGGTTCGAGTCTTACCTAGTAAAATAAAAAGATGGTTGTGGTTATTGGAGGCCAATCATCGTAGTCCCAAGACATTGTTGCAGGAATCCCTCCATAATAAGGCCAGAAGTGGGGAGGTTCGCTGATAATTGCAGAGTTCAGTACCATTTGTGATTGCTCAGTCACTGGAGAAATCTGCATTCATATTCAGCAAGACCTGGACAACATTTAGGCTTGGGCTGTAAGTGGTAAGTAACTTTCACGCCACACAAGTGCCAGACAACGGTCATCAGCAACAAAAGACATTCTTAACAGCTCTCCTTGACATTCATTGGTATTAACATTGCTGAATTCTCCACAGTCAGTATCCTGGGGGTTACCATTGACAAAAAGCTGAACTGAACTAGCCACATAAATACTGTGGCTACAACTGCAAGTCACAGGATGGGGGTTCTGGGGTGAGTAACTCACCCTGGCTCCCCAAAACCTGTCCACCTCTACAGGCATGAGTATGGTGGAATACCCTGTCCGCTTGCCTAAAGGAGTATGGCTCCAACAGCTCCACCCTCCACCACCTGAAATATTTATACCCTCCACCACCAACACACAGAGGCAACTTTGTGTGTTCGAATCATAGAATCCCTATAGTGCAGAAGGAGGCCTTTTGGCCCATCAAGTCTGCACCGATCCTCTGAAAGAGTACCCTATCTAGGCACAGTCCCCCACCCTATCCCCACAACCCTGCCTAACCTGCATATCTTGGGACACTAAGGGACAATAGGATGGCCAATCAACCTGACCTGCACATCTTTGGATTGTAGGAGGAAACTCATGCAGAGACGGGAAGAACGTGCAAACTCCACACAGGCAGTCATCCATGGCCAGAATGGAACCTGGGTCCCTGGTGCTATGACACAACAGTGCTAACCACTGAGCCAGCATGCCGCCATCTACAAGTTGCACTGCAGCAATTCACCAAGGCTCTTTTGACAGTATCTTCCAAACCCATGCCCTCTATCACATAGAAGGACAAGGGCAGCAAAAACATGGGTACGCTGCCACATGCAAGTTTGCTACACGCCATACCGACTTGGAACTATATTTCCCTGTTCCTTCACTGTCGCTGGGTCAAAATCCTGGAACTCTCTTTCGAATAGTACCGTGCGTGTACTCTCAACGTGGACTGCAGTGGTTCAAGAAAGGCAGCTGACCACCACTTCTTCAAGGACAATTAGGATGGACAACAAATTCTGGGTTTGCCAGCGATACATCTCAAGAAAGAATAAAATAAACTTGCATACAGATATCCATTATTCTACATAGAAACACTTGATTCGCTTGGATTAGTTTTCAGCCTGTGACAGATTCCCAAATCTGAAGCATTGGTTCCAAAACAGAATGGGAAAGAATAACGGGTTTGGAAAGTAAAAAGAATTGACTGTCTAAAAAGCCAGTCTCTAATCTTCTGTTAGCTTGGTTGGGGCTCATGTTAGTTTGTTTTTATTCGCGGAGCCACCCCACTCTGAGGAGATACTTGTGGTGCAAGTGTAAGTTATTACCAAAATGAACCAGATTATGATTTTGTTTGTGTTTTTATTTTAGTTTAAATGGATTATGTCTGCAATAATCGGGCCTAATTATTGGGTAGCAGCAGGTCCTGGTAACATTGGGTTAGCCCCTGTCAACTTACTGGTTGTAATAACCTTCACCAAGGGCGACGCAGTGGTTAGCATTGTGCCGAGGACCCGGGTTTGCCCCCCGGTCCCCCATCACTGTCCGTGTGGAGTTTACACATTACCCAAAGATGTGCAAGGTAGGTGGATAGCCCATGCTAAATTGCCCCTTAATTGGAAAAATTAAAAAAGAAAAAAAAAAAGTTACCCCTCACGAGACCCACATTGATCTTCCCCCATGGGACTCGTGAAATACGAGCTCTCCTGCTAGTGGACGGAGGCCCATCAACTGGGGCTCGTAGAAAACGCCTCATGTTAACCAGCCCAGACTGGGACCAGCTAGAACGATAACCCTGTTTTGACCTTGGAGCTGTTAGCCGCATTGTGACCTTTACTTTTGTTGTCAAATTCAACTTCTTTTGGATTTACCTTCTCGGGGCTCCTGAGCTTTTATACTGGCCCACTCAAAAATAAATCTCGCTGGAAACCTTTGGACTGGACATGTATCCAAAACTCTAAAACTTGATCATGAAGTATCAGAGTGCATCTAACTGAAACAACAAAATATTATTTCTGCAAAATATTGCACATCCACCTTTAAATCCAGCTTCACTTGAATCTCCCGCCTCCGTGCTTGGGATGCTAACTCCTCACAACTCACTCACTTTATGCCAAGCTTTTTACGTGAGGCTTGAAGGTGAATGTCAAAGGGAGCATCATGGCTGAACCCAATGTTATTCTCACAGTAAGGCTTACACGCAAAGAGTCTCTAGCCAGGATGAGGAGCACTCGGATTAATTGTAGAAAGTTTACCACCAAAATGTTGAAATCAGGCTCTCAGACCAGTAATTGAACCAATGACTTTCCTTGTCCGTGTTGTTCAGTTCCACATCAGGCAATGAACATATCAGGGGCGCCAGACTAGGCTGTAGTTGAGTGCTGCATTTTTATCCATCCAAGAGATGTGGGTATAGCTGGCAAGGTCAGCATTTATGGCTCATGATAACTTCCCTGGAGAAGATTCAACCGCTGCAGTCCATGTGCTGTTAATACACCCACAGTGCTGTTAGGAAGGGAGAGCTTGGTACATGACCCAGCGACAGTGAAGGAACGGTGATGTATTTCCAAGTCAGGATAGTGAGTGATTTGGAGGGGATTTGGAAGATGCTGTCAATGAAGCCTTGGTGAGGTGTTTTAGTGTATCTTGTAGATCATTGAATGACTCTAGTGCAGACAGAGGCCATTCAGCCTACACCGACCCTCTGATAGAGCACTCTACCTAGGTCCACTCCCCTGCCCACTGCGCCATATCCCTGCACATTCCTGGACACAAAGGGACAATTTAACATGGCAAATCCACAATAGTACACAAGCTGCCACCGTATGTCATGGTGGACCGAGTAAGTATTTAAGGTGGTGGATGGGGTGCCGATCAAGTATGCTTCTTTGCCCTGGATGGTATTGAGTTTTTGGAGTGTTGTTGGAGCTGCACTCATCCAAGCAAGTGGAGAGTATTCCATCACATTCCTGACTTGTGCTTTGTACTTGATGAAAAGAAGTTGGGGTTCCAGGAGCCACATCAGTTACTGCAAAAGTCCCAGCCCATGATCTGCTCCTGCAGCAATAGTACACATGTGGCCTCTCTAGTGCAGTTAGTGGTGACCCCTAGGATGTTTATGTGAGAGATTTGACGATGATAATGCTGTTGGATGTCACAGGTATGGAAATGGTCATTGCCTGGCATTGGTGTGATGCGAATGTTACTTGCCACTCATCAGCTCAAATCGGAATGTTTTTCAAGTTTTGCTACTTGCCTGCAAAGGCTCTGGGTGCATTTAAATAGCTGTCAGCTTCATTGGTCGTGTTCTGGCATGCTGTTTAGAAAGAGCCAGAAACTAAGGCCCACCTGTCCCATCCCAGCCCTCAACTGAAAGCAACCAACCCAAGTTACTGGAGAGGCATGAGGGCCCAGCATGACCCGAACTTCCAGGACTTCGAAATAGCTGGGAATTTCCATCAGTATTTTTGTGCAGTTCAGGGAGTCAGAAAAACAGAAGGAAGCATCACCATTTAATAGTGACGCATTGAACTATGGAGGAGCACTCAGTCTGAGCCAAGGATCAGATCACCAAGATCGCAGTCAATCAAGGTAAAAACTTCATTTTCCTGTACTTTTAAGGTGTCAGCCGTGACTCAGCGATAATACTCTTGTCTCCGAGCCAGGAGATTGTGGGTTCAAGCCTCCGTGCTGAGGGAGTGCACACTGTCAGGGGGTGCTGCCCTCCAGGTGAGACTTTTACCAACTTTTACAGATGCACCATAGAAAGCATCCTATCTGGCTGCATCACAGCCTGGTCGGCCCAAGGCCGCAAAAATCTTCCGAGAGTCGTGAACACAGCCCAGTCCATCACACGAACCCGCTTCCTGTCCGTTGACTCTGCCTACACCTCACGCTGCCTTGGGAAAGCAGGCAGCAGATTCAAAGACCCTCCCACCCGGGTTATTCACTCTTCCAACCTCTTCCATCGGGCAGGAGATACAAAAGTCTGAGAACATGCACTAACAGATTCAAATACAGCTTCTTCCCCGCTGTTACCAGACTCCTAAACAACCCTCTTATGGACTGAACTGATTTCTTCATACATCTTCTCTGCTGAGCAGTACTACACTCGTGTATGCTTCACCTGAAGCAGGTGTCTATGTATTTACATTGTGCATTTTCTTTTCATTTTGGGAATGGTCTGTCTGAACTCTAAGCAGAACAATACTTTACACTGTACCTCGGTACACGTGACAGTAAACAAATCCAAATGTGAACCCAGTGCCTGGTCTGGGCTGGAATTTTCCAGCCGTTGGGATTCCCTATTCCGACTGGCAGTGCACCCCCGCCGTGGGTTTCTTGGCAGGGCGGAGTGGCTTCAATGGGAAACCCCATTGACAAGCGGCAGGACGAGAGAACTCCGACACCAGCGAAAAGGTGCACAAGGCTGGGGAACCGGAGAATCCCGCCCCTGATCTCTTAGGTGGACATAAAATATCCCTTTGCAGCAGTTTAAGGAGCAGTGATGTTCTCCCTGGTATCATGGTCACTATTCCTCTCAAAACCAACAAAAATAGATCATCTGGTCATCTACCCCATTGATGCTTGGAGGGCCTGCCATGTGAAAATCACTGTGCGGCACTGTTTCCTACGTCACAGCGGTGACTAAACTTCAAAAGAACTGCTAAACTCTTTCGGATGGCCTGAGGCTGCAAAAGATGCCATTTTATAAAAAAGTATTTTTATTGAAGTTTATCTATTTTAACAAATAGCGCAACAAAACCACAGGAATGAGACAGCATAGCAAATATGTCTCAGCATACATAGATGCAGAGGAGGACAGAAGAACAACAAAACAGTTGGCCCAGTACAATCACTAAACTCAACTTGGCACCTCTGCAGGCATCACAAGAGAACAAGGGAGAGGTGGGTAAGACCATGAAAACATGGTAAAATGGTGCACGATTTTCCACTTGGCTATTTCTCGCAACAACCATGAGAATTCAGGATAAGATCTTCAGGTATGTTGGGGCGCTCACCAGAACATATCTCCCTCTGCTCTAGCCACACCAGAGCCACCAATAACATGCAGTAACAGCGTAGAATCCCTACAGTGTAGAAGGAGGCAATTCAGCCCATCATGTTTACACCGACCTTCTGAAAGAGCCCTCTAGCTAGGCCCACTCCCCTGCACCGCCCCCCCCCCCCCCCCCCCCCCCCCCCATCCCCGTAGTCCCAACTAACCTTTGGACACTACTGGGAAATTTAGCATGGCCAATCCGCTTAACCTGCACACCTTTGGTCCGCCTTTGGATAATAGACCGATCTGTACCCTTAAAGGAGCCAATCATGGATTCTTTAACCCTGCAATAACAGAAATAAAATTACAGATAATATTCACGAGGGCGTCAGTTCTAAAAGGATATTTTACATATAATCATCAGCGCAACACAATTCCAAACTCCAGCACAATACAGAATGATTATCATTCCACATATTTATACAGAGAGGATTAGTAAATATTCATACAATAAGTTCACATTATAGTCAGTGCTGTCAGCACTTCCCAACACATTAACCGAGACAGGATAAAAGAAAGAAAAATACCAGGAGCAGAGGTTCTCAGGATAAAATGGACCAGGTCACAGCTCTGAACCTATGATCCTCTGGCGTTTGCCTCTCACCACAAGGCAAAGAAGAGAAAAGGCTGCTCATTTAAACCCTCACTCAGCCTCTCAGAACATCTCGACAAAGACCCAAGCACAGTACAGGACCTGGCCCAGTCCCACACACTTTAGGATCAATACACCCAGAATACCCAACACATGCCAAGACTCACTACCCAACCGGTTTCACTCCTCTCTAACTGTACCAAAGGCAGCGGACCAGCCCCATCGACACGAGAAGAATCACGTCCGAGGAGACCCCATCACCGAGGAGGAGACAAATCTTCAAAACACCCATCAATTGGGCATCTTTGGAGGGGACCAATCCTCTCTCCCTGCCCCCCCCCCACCGCCCCCCCCCCCCCCCCCCCACCGCCCCCGCCCCCCCACCCCCCCTTACGATAAGAGAAACCCTCCGTAATCCAGTAGACCAAATCAGGACCTGCACCAGCAAGCTGCCCACCTTGATAAAGAGAAGAAAACCCCCATAAGAGAGAAATGCCAGAATTAACCAAAGAATGTTAGACACAGACCATAGAATTCATAGAACCCCAAAAGTGCAGGAGGCCATTCCGCCCATCGAGTCTGCACCAACCCTCCGAAAGAGCACCCAACCCAGGTCCACACCCCCAACAACCCCACCCTATCACCGTAACCTAACCTGCACATCACTAAGAGGCAATTTATCATGGCCAACCAACCTAACCTGCACATCTTTGGACTGTGCGAGGAAACTGGAGCACCCAGAGGTAACCTATGCAGACATGGGGGAGAATGTTAGGGGCAGTACGGTAACATAGTGGTTAGCACAGTTGCTTCACAGCTCCAGGGTCCCAGGTTCAATTCCCGGCTTGGGTCACTGTCTGTGTGGAGTCTGCACGTTCTCCCCATGTGTGTGTGTGTGTGTGTTTCCTCCGGGTGCTCCGATTTCCTCCCACAGTCCAAAGATGTGCAAGTTAGGTGGATTGGATATTCTAAATTCCCTTATTGTCCAAAAAAGGTTACGTTGGGTACGGGGATAAAGGGGGATAGGGTGTGGGGGTTAAGTGGGGTCCTCTTTCCAAGGGCCGGTGCAGACTCGATGGGCTGACTGGCCTCCTTCTGCGCTGTAAATGTTATGTCTAATGTGCAATCTCCACATACACAGCCATCCAAGCCTGATTAGTACCAGGGTCTCTGGCACTGTGAGGCAGCAGTGCTTACCACTGTGCCGCCTACTACAGACAACACCATAAGCTGTTACAAGAAGGATACTAGGGGACAGAGCAAATTGACCTCAGTGACAAAACCACTTCCTCCCTGAAAGATTCCTCTTGTCTCTAACTCAAGATAAGGCATTTAATACAGTTGAAGAGATGTTAAAATTATTGACGGGGATGGGAACTTAGTTGGGGATTCGGCAGGGGTGAGTAAGGCCTTCCGGGACTTTTACAGCAGGGTGTACAGATCGGAACCCCCTGCGGCGGGGATGAGGCACTTCCTGGAGGGGCTGACTTTCCCAAGGGGGGACATGGAGCGGGTAGAAGGGGTGGGGGCCCCAATCGGGCTGGAGGAGATATTGGAGGGCTTGAAGGCCATGCAGGCGGGGAAGGCCCCGGGACCGGATGGGTACCCAGTCGAGTTCTGTAAAAAGTTCTCAGGAATATTGGGGCCGGTACTGATGAAGGTCTTTAAAGAGGCTAAGGAAAGAGGGGTTCTGCCCCAGACAATGTCACAGGCCATGATCTCGCTCATCCTGAAACAGGACAAGGACCCGGAGCTATGTGGGTCTTGTTGAACATAGATGCCAAACTGCTGGCCAAAATTCTGTCCTCCAGGATTGAGGACTGTGTACCGGACGTTATTGGGGAGGACCAGACGGGGTTTGTTAAGGGCAGGTAGTTGGTGGCCAATGTAAGAAGGCTGTTAAACGTGATCATGATGCCCCCGGAGAGCAGGGAGGTGGAGGTAGTGGTCGCGATGGATGCGGAGAAAGCTTTTGACCGAGTTGAGTGGGATTATTTATGGGAGGTGCTGGAGCAGTTCGGATTTTGGAGGGGCTTTATTGACTGGGTTAGGTTGCTGTACCGAGCTCCGGTTGCAAGTGTACGGATGAACAGGATGACTTCGGACTATTTTAGACTGCACCGGGGGTCAAGACAGGGATGCCCCCTCTCCCCACTGCTGGTTGCGCTGGTAATAGAGCGGAAGGGGCTGGTCCGGGGGTGGGTGGGGGGGGGGGGGGGGTGGAGCACAGAGTCTCGCTGTATGCGGGTCACTGGCATTTTGTATGTCTCAGACCCAATGGAGGGGATGGAAGAAATTATGGGAATTTTAGGGGAATTTGGCCGGTTTTCGGGGTATAAGCTCAATATGGGGAAGAGCGAGATGTTTGTGGTCCAGGCGAGTGGCCAGGAGAGGCGACTGGGGGAACTGCCGTTCAGAGTGGTTGGGGACAGTTTCAGGTACCTGGGTATCCAGTGGCGAGGGATCGGGACAGGCTTCATAAATTGAATTTGGCCCGGCTGGTGGACCAGATGAAGGAGGACTTCCGGAGATGGGATGCGCCCCCGTTGTCTCCGGCGGGCAGAGTTCAAAGGGTAAAAATGACAGTCCTCCCGAGATTCTTATTCGTTTTTTAATGTCTGCCCATTTTCATCCCGCGGTCCTTTTTTAAGCAGGTCAATAAAGTTATTGTGGGCTTTGAGTGGGGGGGGGGGGGGGGGGGGGGGGGGCAAGTCCCCGCGAGTGAAGAGGGAAATGCTCGAGCGGAATCGGGGGCATTGTGGGCTGGCGCTGCCGAATTTCAGCAATTATTACTGGGAGGCTAATATAGCCATGGTGAGGAAATGGCTGGTGGCGGGGGAGCCGGCGTGGGTGCGCATGGAGGCGGCTTCTTGCAAGGGCACATGTCTGGGGGCGTTGGTAACAGCGCCTCTGCCGTTCCCACCAGCGAGGTACTCCACCAGTCCAGTGGTGGTGGCGGCCCTGAGAGTCTGGGGGCAGTGGGGGAGGAGACATGTAGGAGCAGAGGGGGTATCGGTGTGGTCCTCAATCTGCGATAATCTCCGGTTCGCCCCAGTGAGGGTGGACGGGGGGTTTCCAAATTTGGCGGAAAGCGGGGATCGAGAGGATGGGGGACTTGTTTATAAAAGGAAGCTTCCCGAGTATGAGGGCACTGGAGGAGACGTTTGCATTGGCGGGGGGAAATGAATTTCGATATCTGCAGGTGCGGGACTTTTTGCGGAAGGCAAAAGGGGAAGTCAGGATAGGGTGGTTTCCAGAGGCTGGATAGGAGAGGGGAGCGTCTCAGGCATATATAAAGAGCTTATGGGATTGAAGGAGACGCAGACCGAGGAGCTGAAGCACATGTGGGAGGAGGAGCTGGGGGGAGAGTTAAAGGAGGGCCTTTGGAGGGACGCGCTGAGTAGGGTCAATGCGACCGCAACATGTGCCAGGCTCAGCCTGATCCAATTTAAAGTCGTTCACCGGGCTCACATGACAGTGGCCCAGATGAGCAGATTCTTTGGGGTGGAAGACAGGTGTGCAAAATGTGCGGGAGGACCAGCGAACCATGTCCACATGTTCTGGGCATATCCGAGGCTGAGGGGATTTTGGCAGGGGTTTGCCGACGTCATGTCCAAGGTATTAAATATGAAGGTGGCAATGAGTCCAGAGGTGGCAATTTTCAGGGTGTCGCAGGATCCGGGAATCCAGGAGGAGAAAAAGGCAGATAATCTGGCCTTTGCTTCCCTGGTAGCCCGTAGGCGGATATTACTAGCCTGGAGGGACTCAAAGCCCCTGAAATCGGAGACCTGGCTATCGGACATGGCTAGCTTTCTCTGCCTGGAGAAAATTAAATTCGCCATGAGAGGGTCTCTGTTAGGGTTCGCCCAGAGGTGGCAACCATTCGTCGACTTCTTCGTAGAGAATTAATCGTCAGCAGAAGGGGGGAGGGGGTTAGGCTAGAGTAGACTAGGGGGGTAAGTAATGGTGGGATCTGTGGGAGAGGGAGGTGGTATTTGCACTATGTTAATATTTTCCTTGTCATGTACATTGTTTATTTTGTTGCTGTTACAATGCCAAAGAAATACCTCAATAAAATATTTATTTAAAAAAAAAGAAGAGGTGAACAAAGCTCTCTTTATTTTTTTTAAGAATTTACTTAATACATATGCACAAAATTAAACTGGAGAAAACTTGACAGTACATTGGAAAGTCCTCGAGACGCTGAAGAGTGGAAGCAAAAGACTTCAAGATAAAAGTGACTCCAGATTTACAAAATAAAAGTCATTTCAACAAAAGGCCTTTTTAAAAGTAATTTTCATGAATGCCTCAAGAATCTCGGAAGGCTAAAATTCTTCTCTCTAATCAGTCATACAGATCACATTCTTAAGGGAATCCTTATCTGGGTTTAGCCCCTTACTAACTTTCATTGGTTCCACTTCTCAGCTGAGACCCCCCTTTTATTTGTTCAGGAAAGTGTCAGTCATTTAAAAGCGATTGGTTAATTAGACATTAATCAATTACTCCAAATTAATTATCCTTCCCACGGCTCTTGTCCCACGTTCAAACACCCTACATCCCGTCTGGTCTCAGTTACGAGATTGTTTCAAATTCACTGAATGTACCCTCATGTCACCTTTCTATAGTACACCTTTTGCAACATTTGAGACAGTCATGGTCAGGATTCAAAGGTTTAGCCAATTTTATAACTCAATCATATTTCTAAGAATTCAATAATTTTCAAGAATCATTTTATTTTCCAGTATATTTTAGCTACTATTTAAAAGGACCCCCCTCTATAATTGTTGAATCCAACACTCCCCATGGAAAACCCGACTAAAAGGAGGACACTCAGGATGTTACCATATCACACCACTGGGAGGAGGGCGCCTATTCCCCCATTCACCTACCCTCAAACTGAAGAAGGACTCCAACAAGACAAGATCCACAGCATACAGATTCTCTCTCCCAACAAAT
Organism: Scyliorhinus canicula; assembly: GCF_902713615.1. Lineage (NCBI taxonomy): Eukaryota > Metazoa > Chordata > Chondrichthyes > Carcharhiniformes > Scyliorhinidae > Scyliorhinus > Scyliorhinus canicula. The sequence continues at coordinate 77,510,875 of NC_052154.1, read as the reverse complement.
CAAGACGGATTAACTGACCACGCCCAGGCACGGGCCACCACACAGTTCCCCCTACTCCAACAACACCAGAGATTCCAATCACCAAGGAGAATCACAAGGAACCCAGTCCTCTCTGGGATACAAGATCTGTCTGGACTTCCGTAGGAGACAAGCACCGATTCCCTAAACTCACACTGACAAAAATACAAAATTGATACCCGAGGCAGATAGATCTAACTGGGGGCTCTCCTCAATCCAAGAGAGGACTTACCTAACCTTACCACTCACCACCGCACCAAACTTCCACCCAGCACCTTGCCATGACCCCATTCATCTTCTCCATAAACGAGGGGAGGGATGTCAAAAGTCGACTCCCTCTTTGTAAATGCAAGGATTACAGCAGATAAAAAAGGGCAAGACTATGCACAAATAATATGTCACATTACTGACTCGGTGTGGCTTTTGCCAAAACAGGATAACAGACAATCCTTGCCTCCGTGCTCACATATTGTACACCATTCAGGATAAAAGTTATTAAATCAACAGCATAAGGGAATAAAGGTCAGAATTAATGATGAACTGCAGGATAATAGCACTATATATGGTGCTTGGAAGGGCCTCAACAGGATTGTTGAACAACATTTTCAGGATCCCTCCAAAATTCCATCAAATAAAGTGCCTTCACCTCCGTCATGCTGTTGTCCCAGTACCCAGGCAGCAAGGAATCTAAGGCCCGGTAATAGGGGACGACTCGACGTGTCCAGCCACCTCCAACCCCTCACAATGAGCATCGAGGACAAGACAATATAAGACCAGTGGTCAAGGCCTCTGACGGAACTCAGGCCTTGAAGGCCAGAAACACTGTGCTCTGTCGAACCCAAAATATCTAGCCTTCAAATGAGATTGCGAAAGCATGGCAGCCAACTCAAAATCAGCCGGGAATTCATCCCCTACCCCTCGCAAGAGGCTGGGATGCATCAACACTCCTTGTCCAGCCCCTACTCCCGAGTCAGCCAGGATAAATGATGTATATCCCAACAGGATTTCCAAGGATCGAAGGCAGGCCCACTCAGAATTCTCTTCTCCTCTTCCATTATTCTCTCGAGGATATTTCTCAGTTCATCAAAGTGAAGACCAAAAATCTGCACCACGGAGCTGAGATCATTGTCCAACCCCTGGCAGCCATCATCTTGATGCCAACATCAATGCCGAGGCGTAGGCCTGCTCTACAAACCCTACAAGCCCCACCTGCCTCAGAACCTCAATCAAACCAGGATTTTCTGATTAAACTCTGCCCCTCATCGCTAAAATCTAGCCAGAATCTTCCAGGGTCTTAGTACAAGACATATAACCCAAAAGTAAGTAATTGTGGGATGCGTATTAGAATAAAATAAAGGATTTAAAGACAAGTAGAGTCAGAGCTGGGGAAAATGCAGTCGCTCCCATGCCCACATCATGTGACCCCAAAGAACATGGGTGGGATTCTCTGGTCCACCAGCCATGTTTTCCAGCACGGGCCGTCTCGCCGGCAGCGGGATTCTCCGTTTCCGCAGCCGGGGTTGGGGTTTCCCATTGTGACCACCCCACGTCCTCCAGAAACTCGCGGGGGTGGGTGCGCTGCCGGCAGACCGGAGGACCCCGTCAACGGAGAATTCCGCTGATTAATAAAGATGTCTTTGGACTGAGAGAACATGGCTGAATGTCCAGCTGACAGTCACTGTCCATGCCCTCACATAAAGTATGTTCACTCTGCAAGATCCCCCAGAGAGCAGCTGCTGCCTGTGACATTGCAATCCGGCAATAACCAGCACCTTCAGGAGAGAGAGAAGGGAGCAAATGGAATTGATGGAGCACACTAGATGTCATCTTGGTAAAGGGATTAGCGCATGCGCACATGGCCTGCATATTTCTGCATAAATCATAGCCTCAATCGGTATGTAGCTTTGATCTGAGTCAGCACTGCAATTTTGGGTCTCCACGTTCCAGATGAACAATCTGGAACAATCTCCCACCCCCTATGCTATTTAAGATGATCAACTACCAAGTTGCCTTGCTGGTTGATTTCTCCTTGACGTTTTTTGCACGTTTGATGTTTTCCACAGTTATTTCAAGTTTCAAAACTCTTCCAGGGATTGGCGTCGGATTGACAAAACTATAGTCATGAGACCAGGCTCAGATTAAAACAGTTTAACCAGAAAAGTCTCAGGGACTTTCAGCTCTGTTGAAATGAGCCCAGAACAGAGGCACTTGCAAATATATATATTGAAGGCATACTATTTCGAAAACATATTATTTTAGAAGTACACACTAACAATGTATAATCCTAGTTAAAAACGAAGCCTGGGCAGCATGGTGGCCTAGTGGTTAGCACAACCGCCTCACGGCGCTGAGGTCCCAGGTTCGATCCCGGCTCTGGGTCACTGTCCGTGTGGAGTTTGCACATTCTCCCCGTGTCTGAGTGGGTTTCGCCCCCACAACCCAAAAATGTGCAGAGTAGGTGGATTGGCCATGCTAAATTGCCCCTTAATTGGAAAAAATAATTGGGTAATCTAAATTTAAAAAAAAAAAAAGGGAAAAAAAAAACGAAGCCTAACAACTCGAAACGTTAGCTCCCTTCTCTCTCCACAGATGCTGTCAGACCTGCTGAGATTGTCCAGTATTTCCTGTTTTTGTTTCAGCATCCGCAGTAATTTGCTTTTAGATTATACAGTTAGTTATCCCACTAGCCTTATCACCATGGACCCCTTTCCAAGCAAGGCATCATTGCCACCATCCAAGAATTATCATTCCACTCGCTTTGTTTCTATGGCGGTGCAACTTGAAGCAATTTTCAGTAAAACTAAACACAGCACTATCTCGTTCCTTTCGCGTTACTCTTTATGTGCAGTATTTAAATTTACTATTTATATGTACATGTAATCTAACCTTATTTCTAACAACATGGCACGGGCATTCATCACAATTCCTCCGTCTCCCTTCAGGGGCTATTTAACTCACAAAAGCTTTTGGAATATAATTTTCTGTTGCAGGAACCACAAAGCCCCAGCAGGCGGCGCCCGCCACTGGTTTCGCATTGGCAAGAATGGACAGGTAAGCTCTGTGCAAAGGTGGAGAGGGTGCCCCAGGAAACGTGGGATCGGGTGATAGCACGGAAGCCGCGGGCATTTTCGGGGCTATCCAATAGCTGCTGAGTTTCGAGGTTTTGAGGCAGGTACAGGAAATATTATCAGGCGGGAGTGTAAACTCTGACAAAATTTATAGGAAGTGATTGGAAACCTCGCTGCTAGCAATAGGATCCTTTCTCGTTGGGCAGAAGGCAGGGAAAAGGAGTGCAATAAATTTAAAAGGTATGTTTGCAACCACCCCGTCGAATTTTCAATTCAAGAGGAACAATTGGAATCAAATCAACTGTGAACAAATCCATTTCTGGACTGAACTACAGTTCTCAAAAAGCGCCCAATGGAGATGCCTTGAAGGCTGGCATGTGTTCAATCCTTTCCCATCAAACCCTTCAGGTTATCTTAGTGTCAGAAAGAAAACTACACACGGGGAGGTTTTACTCAGGGAGAGGCAGAGACTACAGGTGGAACTGGGGGCGCTATCCACGAGTAGGGCCGTGGAACAGCTTAGGAAGGCGAGGGGCGTGGCGTACGAGCATGGGGAAAAGGCTAGCAGATTGCTAGCGCAGCAACTCAGGAGGAGGGAGGCGGCCAGGGAAATAAGTAGAGTGATTGATGGGGAGGGGCACAAAGTGGAGGACACGGTAGGATTGAATAAGGTATTCCGGGACTTCTATCGCAAGCTGTATACTTCGGAGCCGCCGGAAGAACCGGAGGGGATGAAAAGGTTTCTGGACGGGTTAATATTCCCAACAGTAAGTGGGGGGCAAGTGGATGAGCTGGGGGCCCCGATTAGAGTGGAGGAGGTATTGGGGGGCCTAAAGGCCATGCAGTCGGGGAAAGCCCCGGGGCCGGATGGATACCCAGTAGAGTTTTATAGGAAGTTTTCTGAGCTGGTGGGCCCGGTCTTGGCGAGGGTTTTCAATGAGGCAAGGGACAGAGGGACCCTGCCGTCGACAATGTCGCAAGCCACTATATCACTGATATTGAAGCGGGGTAAAGACCCGGAAGCGAGCAGGTCCTACAGGCCAATCTCCCTGATTAATGTTGACACCAAGCTCCTGGCAAAGCTACTGGTGGTTAGAATGGAGGACTGCGTACCGGAGGTGATTGGGGAGGATCAAACTGGGTTCGTGAAAGGTAGGCAGCTGGCGGCCAACCTGAGAAGATTACTTAATGTGATAATGATGCCCCCAGTGGGCAGGGAGGTGGAGGTAGTGGTGGCGATGGACGCCGAGAAGGCCTTTGACCGGGTGGAGTGGGACTATTTTTGGGAGGTGCTCGGACGGTTTGGGTTCGGGGAGGGATTGGTGGATTGGATCAAATTATTATATCAGGCCCCAAGGGCCAGCGTCAGGACTAACAGAGAAATGTTGGAGTACTTTAGGGTGTACTGAGGGACCAGACAGGGCTGCCCGCTCTCCCCGCTGCTGTTTGCGCTGGCCATAGAGCCGCTGACGATTGCGCTGAGAGCCGCAGAGGGATGGAAGGGGATGGTGAGTGGCAGGGTAGAACATAGGGTCTCTCTTTACGCAGACGACCTGCTCCTGTACGTGTCGGACCCAGTGACCGGGATGGGAAGTATGCTGGGAATGTTGAGGAAGTTCGGCCAGTTTTCAGGATACAAATTAAATATGGCCAAGAGTGAAATGTTTGTGGTACAGGCAAGGGGCCAGGAGAACAGATTGAGAGGGCTACCGTTTAGGCTGGTTGAGGAAAATTTCCTGTATTTGGGAATCCAGGTGGCACAAGACTGGGGCAGGCTGCACAAGTTAAATTTGGCCAGGGTGGTGGAGCAAATGAAGGGAAAGTTTCGGAGATGGGATGCACTCCCGCTGTCGCTGGCAGGGAGGGTGCAGACTGTAAAGATGACAATCCTCCCTAGATTCCTGTTTATTTTTCAGTGCCTCCCGATCTTTGTCCCACAGTCCTTCTTCAAAAGAGTTAACAGGATGATCATGAGCTTTGTCTGGGCGGGAAAGTCTCCGCGGGTGAAGAAGGTGATGCTGGAGAGGAACCGGAGCGAGGGAGGGCTGGCTTTGCCGAGTCTGATTAATTATTACTGGGCGGCCAACATCGCTATGATAAGGAAGTGGATGGTGGGTACGGGGTCTATTTGGGAGCGGGTGGAGGCGGCTTTGTGCAGGGGCTCCAGCTTGGCAGCCCTGGTCACGGCTCCTCTACCGCTGCCGCCGGCCAGGTACACCACCAGCCCGGTAGTGGTGGCGACCCTGCGGATATGGGGCCAGTGGAGGAGGCATGTGGGGGAGACGGGGGCGTCGGTTTGGGCGCCAATCTGCGACAATCATCGGTTTGCCCCCGGGAGTATGGATGGGGGGTTCCGAGTATGGCGGCGGGTGGGGGTGGGAAGGGTGGGTGATATGTTCCTGGAAGGGAGCTTTGCGAGTTTGAGGAGCTTGGAGGAGAAATGTGAGCTGGTAAGGGGAAATGATTTTAGGTACCTACAGTTGCGGGACTTTGTTCGTAGACAGGTCCCATCTTTCCCACGCCTTCCGCCAATGGGGATCCAAGACAGAATAGTATCTCGGGGGGAAGAAGGGGAGGGTAGAGTCTCTGATATTTATAAGGTGCTCATGAAGGGGGAAGGGCCCCAGACGGAGGAACTGAAACTCAAATGGGAGGAGGAACCAGGCGGGGAGATGGAGGACGTGCTGTGGGCAGAGGCCCTGAGTAGGGTAAATCTGACCGCGACATGTGCCAGGCTCGGCCTGATTCAATTTAAGGTCATTCACCGGGCCCACATAACGGTGGCTTGGATGAGCAAATTCTTTGGGATAGAGGACAAATGCGTTAGGTGCGCGGGAGGACCAGCGAATCACGTTCACATGTTTTGGGCATGGCCTAAGCTTAGGGGGTACTGGGAGGGATTTGCGGGGATCATGTCCCGGGTGCTAAAAACAAGGGAGGCGATGGGTCCAGGGGTGCCAATTTTTGGGGTTTCGAAAGACCCGGGAGTCCAGGGGGAGAAAGAGGCCGATGTTTTGGCCTTTGCTTCCCTGATAGCCTGGCGACGAATACTATTGGCGTGGAGGGACTCAAAGCCCCCGAAGACTGAGTTGTGGCTTGCGGACATGTCGAGTTTCCTGGGTATGGAAAAAATTAAGTTCGCCTTGAGGGGATCTGTACAGGGGTTCGCCCGGAGGTGGCAACCATTTATTGACTTCTTTGCGGGAGAGTGAGCGTCAGCAGGGCGGGGGGGTAGAGTAGAGTAGAGTAGGAGGGATAAATTGGCGGGTAGTACTGGTGGGAGAGGAGCGGGCTTGTGCAATATGTTACGATTGAGGTATTGAATGTACATGGATGTTTGCACATTTTTGCCTTTTTTGCTTTCTTTCTGTTGATGTCTGTAACTGTTTACAAAGCCAAAAAATTACCTCAATAAAATTGTTTATTAAAAAAAAAAGAAAACTACACACCCAGGAATTCACTGGCATTTTTTATCTTACCCCATTCTTCTTTTTCCAATTAAGGGCCAATTTAGCATGGCCAATCCCTGCACATCTTTGTGTGGTGGGGGCGAGCTCTACACAGAATGTGCAAACTCCACACTGACCGTGACCCAGGGCCGGGATCGAACCCGGGACTTCGGCGCCATGAGGCAGCAGTGCTAACCACTGTGCCACCGTGCCATCCCTTTCTGAAATTCTGCCACTGTTATGCAGTTGTGTTTTAGAACATAGAACATAGAACATAGAACGATACAGCGCAGTACAGGCCCTTCGGCCCTCGATGTTGCACCGACATGGAAAAAAAAAACTAAAGGCCATCTAACCTACACTATGCCCTTATCATCCATATGCTTATCCAATAAATTTTTAAATGCCCTCAATGTTGGCGAGTTCACTACTGTTGCAGGTAGGGCATTCCACGGCCTCACCACTCTTTGCGTAAAAAACCCACCTCTGACCTCTGTCCTATATCTATTACCCCTCAATTTAAGGCTATGTCCCCTCGTGCTAGCCACCTCCATCCGCGGGAGAAGGCTCTCGCTGTCCACCCTATCTAACCCTCTGATCATTTTGTATGCCTCTATTAAGTCACCTCTTAACCTTCTTCTCTCTAACGAAAACAACCTCAAGTCCATCAGCCTTTCCTCATAAGATTTTCCCTCCATACCAGGCAACATCCTGGTAAATCTCCTCTGCACCCGTTCCAAAGCTTCCACGTCCTTCCTATAATGAGGCGACCAGAACTGTACGCAATACTCCAAATGCGGCCGTACCAGAGTTTGGTACAGCTGCATCATGACCTCATGGCTCCGGAACTCAATCCCTCTACCAATAAAGGCCAACACACCATAGGCCTTCTTCACAACCCTATCAACCTGGGTGGCAACTTTCAGGGATCTATGTACATGGACACCGAGATCCCTCTGCTCATCCACACTACCAAGAATTTTACCATTAGCCAAATATTCCGCATTCCTGTTATTCTTTCCAAAGTGAATCACCTCACACTTCTCCACATTAAACTCCATTTGCCACCTCTCAGCCCAGCTCTGCAGCTTATCTATGTCCCTCTGTAACCTGCAACATCCTTCCGCACTGTCTACAACTCCACCGACTTTAGTGTCGTCTGCAAATTTACTCACCCATCCTTCTGCGCCCTCCTCTAGGTCATTTATAAAAATGACAAACAGCAACGGCCCCAGAACAGATCCTTGTGGTACGCCACTCGTAACTGAACTCCATTCTGAACATTTCCCATCAACTACCACTCTCTGTCTTCTTTCAACTAGCCAATTTCTGATCCACATCTCTAAATCACCCTCAATCCCCAGCCTCCGTATTTTCTGCAATAGCCGACCGTGGGGAACCTTATCAAACGCTTTACTGAAATCCATATACACCACATCAACTGCTCTACCCTCGTCTACCTGTTCAGTCACCTTCTCAAAGAACTCGATAAGGTTTGTGAGGCATGACCTACCCTTCACAAAACCATGCTGACTATCCCTAATCATATTATTCCTATCTAGATGATTATAAATCGTATCTTTTATAATCCTCTCCAAGACTTTACCCACCACAGACGTTAGGCTCACCGGCCTATAGTTACCGGGGTTATCTCTACTCCCCTTCTTGAACAAAGGGACCACATTTGCTATCCTCCAGTCCTCTGGCACTATTCCTGTAGCCAATGATGACCTAAAAATCAAAGCCAAAGGCTCAGCAATCTCTTCCCTGGCTTCCCAGAGAATCCTAGGATAAATCCCATCCGGCCCCGGGGACTTATCTATTTTCACCTTGTCCAGAATTGCCAACACTTCTTCCCTACGCACCTCAATGCCATCTATTCTAATAGCCTGGGTCTCAGCATTCTCCTCCACAATATTATCTTTTTCTTGAGTGAATACTGACGAAAAGTATTCATTTAGTATCTCGCTTATCTCCTCAGCCTCCACACACAACTTCCCACCACTGTCCTTGACTGGCCCTACTCTTACCCTAGTCATTCTTTTATTCCTGACATACCTATAGAAAGCTTTTGGGTTTTCCTTGATCCTACCTGCCAAAGACTTCTCATGTCCCCTCCTTGCTCGTCTCAGCTCTCTCTTTAGATCCTTCCTCGCTTCCTTGTAACTATCAAGCGCCCCAACTGAAACTTCACGCCTCATCTTCACATAGGCCTCCTTCTTCCTCTTAACAAGAGATTCCACTTCTTTGGTAAACCACGGTTCCCTCGCTCGACCCCTTCCTCCCTGCCTGACTGGTACGTACTTATCAAGAACATGCAATAGCTGTTCCTTGAACAAGCTCCACATATCCAGTGTGCCCAACCCTTGCAGCCTACTTCTCCAACCAACACATCCTAAGTCATGTCTAATGGCATCATAATTGCCCTTCCCCCAGCTATAACTCTTGCCCTGCGGGGTATACTTATCCCTTTCCATCACTAACGTAAAGGTCACCGAATTGTGGTCACTGTCTCCAAAGTGTTCACCTACCTCCAGATCTAACACCTGGCCTGGTTCATTACCCAAAACCAAATCCAAAGTGGCCTCGCCTCTTGTTGGCCTGTCAACATATTGTGTCAGAAAACCCTCCTGCACACATTGTACAAAGAACGACCCATCCAATGTACTCGAACTATATCTTTTCCAGTCAATATTAGGAAAGTTAAAGTCTCCCATAACAACTACCCTGTTACTTTCGCTCTTTTCCAGAATCATCTTCGCCATCCTTTCCTCTACATCTCTAGAACTATTAGGTGGCCTGTAGAAAACTCCCAACAGGGTGACCTCTCCTTTCCTGTTTCTAACCTCAGCCCATACTACCTCGGAAGAAGAGTCCCCATCTTGCATCCTTTCTACCACCGTAATACTGTCCTTGACTAGCAGCGCCACACCTCCCCCTCTTTTGCCCCCTTCTCTGACCTTACTAAAGCACCTAAACCCCGGAACCTGCAACAACCATTTTTGTTCTCAAATATTGGCATATAAGCAATAATTATTTATATAATCACTCATTCTAGGGATGTGGGCTCCACTGATGAATCCGACATCTATTGCCCATAATGATATAAAAACAAATTACGGGCAGCACGGTGGCACAGTGGGTTAGCCCTGCTGCCTCACGGCGCCAAGGTCCCAGGTTTGATCCCGGCTCTGGGTCACTGTGTGGAGTTTGCACATTCTCGCCGCCGTGTTTGCATGGATTTCGGCCCCACAACCCAAAGATGTGTAGGGTAGGTGGATTGGTCACACTAAATTGCCGCTTAATTGGAAAAAAAATGAATTGGGTTCTCTAAAGTTATATTAAAAAAATAAAAACAAATTACTGCGGATCTGAATCTGAAACAAAAATAGAAAATACTGGACAATCTCAGCAGATCTGACAGCATCTATGGAGAGAGAAGGGAGCTAATGTTTTGAGTCTGGATGACTCTTTGAACTGGAAATAGGGTCAGATTTATACTTTTGTGGGGAGGAGGGGGGAGGCGCTGGATGGAGGGGCAGTGATAGGTGGAGATTGACAAATTTCTCGTGGACAGAACGACAAAGGGAATTTAAATAGGGGTAATCAAAGTTATTGTCCATTTCTAGTTGCCCTGAGTAGGTGGCAATGAACTGTTTTCTTCTGGGATCACTGGTCGGCCAGACCAGGTAAACAGAACAGGATTCGATCCCTAAAGATCACTCATGAACCCATAAGAATTTCACAACGATTCATTAGCTTTACAGTCATTTTTACAGATACTAGCATAACAATATATTTTTTAAATGAGTAAATTTTAATGATCAAACTGTCAGTGGTGGGATTTGAAGTCCTGGTTAATTACCTGTTCAAACCTCTTGACTACTGGTTCACTAACATTTTTTTTTTTAAAATTTAGAGTACCCAATTATTTTTTCCAATTAAGGGGCAATTTAGCGTGGCCAATCCACCTACTCTGCACATTTTTGGGTTGTGGGGGCGAAACCCACGCAGACACGGGGAGAATGTGCAAACTCCACACGGACAGTGACCCAGAGCCGGGATCAAACCTGGGACCTCAGCGCCGTGAGGCGGTTGTGCTAACCACTAGGCCACCGTGCTGCCCTCTGGTTCACTAACATAACTGGTTGCACTACTTTTTAATCTGACAGGCGCAAACAGTAACAAGTTTGCATTTGCTTACACCAAGTTTAGCTCAGTTGGTTGGACAATTGGTTCGTGATGCTGAACGAGGCTAAAAGCGTGGGTTCAATTCCCGTACCATCTGAATTGAATTTTAAGGCTCCGTCTTTTCAACATGTCCCTCGATTGATGTGTGGTGATCCTCAGATTAAATCACCACCTGCCAGCTCTCCACATCAAAGAGGAAAGTAGCCTATAGGCCCATGGCAACTTTGCTTACTTACTTTACTCTATTTATGGCAGCACAGTGGGTAGCACTGTTGCTTCACATCTCCAGGGTCCCAGGTTCGATTCCCGGCTTGGGTCACTGTCTGTGTGGGTGTGCATGTTCTCCCCATGTCTGCGTGGGTTTCCTCCGGGTGCTCCGGTTTCCTCCCACAGTCCAAAGATGTGCAGGTTAGGTGGATTGGTCATGCTAAATTGCCCCTTAGTTTCCAAAAGGTTAGGTGGGGCTATTGGGTTACGCAGATGGGCTGGAGGTTGAGGGTGTTTTTTTTCGGGGGCCGGTGTGGATCCGATGGGCCTGAATGGCCTCCTTCTGCACTGTAAATTCTATGATTCTAAGATTGTATAGCACCTTTAACATATCACAACATCCCAAATTCAACAAATATAAACACTCTAAATAGTCAATATCCTAAATACATCTGTACATTGTCAACATTTTAAATGTACACATCCTTCGATTGTCAATACATGGGCAGCACGGTAGCATAGTGATTAGCACTGTGGCTTCACAGCGCCAGGGTCCCAGGTTCGATTCCCGGCTTGGGTCACTGCCCGTGCAGAGTCTGCACGTTCTCCCCGTGTCTGTGTGGGTTTCCTCCGGGTGCTGCGGTTTCCTCCCACAGTCCCAAAGACGTTAGGTAATTTGGACATTCTGAATTCTCCCTCTGCCTACCCGACCAGGCGCCAGAGTGTGGTGACTAGAGGCTTTTCACAGTAACTTAATTGCAGTGTTAATGTAAGCCTACTTGTGACCATAGAGATTATTATTATCATTACATAAAACATACAGTAACACTTTACATTAAAATGTAATTTATGCCATTTCTCCAGTGTTTCTGTGGAGCTGCTGCCAGTTATGGCAGATGACCCGGTTCACTGTTGCAGGGGTAATCGTGTAAATCTGTACTTAACTATGTGTGCATGTGGCAATCTCACCTTGGTCTCAGTAGGTGATGGGAAGAATACTGAGTTCCAACCTTCGTATCCATTCCTGTTCTGCTTCTTCCTCAGATGGAATACATTCCCAAGATCATTAGCCTGGCCGCAGACATTTACACTCACCTCAGAAAGGTGAAGTTGAACAAGAGACAGTGTGAGCGCCTGTGCTCTCGGATCAAGATGCTGATGATATCGGTGAACATGGTGCAGAACGAGAGATCCCTGAAGGGACACAGCGTTGACAACGTTCTGAAAGAGCTGGAACTTACATTACAAAATGCGGAGGGTCTGGTGAAGAGCTTCACCAGCTGGGGGAGCATCAAGAAGGTCGTGAGAGCTTCCAACATCCTTGAGAAGTTTGAACACATCAACGACCGTTTGAATGATGCGGCACAGCAGCTGATACTGGTCCTGACAGCCAGCCTCTCTCAGACAAGGGACACTTTTGAAGAGGACACCCGGAAAATAGAGGACAGGAAGGATCAACAAGAGGATGAGGAATCTCTGAATGATATCAGCAATGCAGTGAAGGAAGGTAATAGCTGGAGTGAGAGTTAGTAACAAGACCATGGGCGGCATTCTCCCCTACCCGGCGTGACGGAGGGTGCCGGCGTAGGGAAGTGGCGCCAATCACTCAGGGGTTGGGCCTCCCCAAAGGTGGGGAATTCTCCCCACCTTTGGGGGCCAGCCCCGCGCCGGAGCGGTTTGCACCAGAAGACTGGCGCAAAAAACCGGCGCCCCCGGGAGCGGGGCTGGCCGAAAGGCTTTCGCCGGTTGGCGAATGCGCTGACAGTGACGTCAGCGGCAGCTGGCCGCTGACGTCACTGCCGGCGCATGCGCTATGTGGGGTTCTCTTCCGCTTCCGCCATGGCGGAGGCCGTGGCGGACGCGGAGGAAAATAGTGCACCCAGGGCGCTGGCCCGGAGTCTGAGCGGGGGGCCCCGATCGCGGGCCAGGCCACCGCGGCCCAGATCGCCCCGCGCCCCCCCCCCCAGGACCCCGGGGGCCCGCTCGCGCCGCTGAGCCCGCCGTTCCAGAGGTGGTTTAAACCTCGGCGGCGGGAGAGGCCTCCCAGCGGCGGGACTTCGGCCCATCTGGGCCGGAGAATCACCGCAGGGGCCTCTCCGATCGGAGTGGCGAGATTCCTGCCGCCGCCACTTCCCGGGTGGCGGAGAATCTCTGCCATGGTGGGGGCGGAATTTTTGGTAGTCCCCAGGCGATTCTCCGACCCTGCTGGGGGTCGGAGAATTTCGCCCTAGGTCTGTGCAACATGAAGATAGTAAGAAGTCTTGCAACACCAGATTAAAGTCCAACATGTTTGTTTCAAACACTAGCTTTCGGAGCACTGCTCCTTCCTCAGGTGATTCACGTGCTCCGAAAGCTAGTGTTTGAATCAAACCTGTTGGACTTTAACCTGGTGTTGTAACACTTCTTACTGTACTCACCCCAGTCCAACGCCGGCAGCTCCACATCATGGTCAACATGAAGATGAGGAAGTACATTGAGAGAGTCTGTACAGAAAGGGATCGAGGTGACTGAAAGAACTGGGTTAATTCAGAACTCAACAGTTGATTGAATTAATTCGGTCCTGTCCTACCTGTTGAGCTGTCAGACAGGAATTTACTCATAAAATTCTCAAAGATTATACACTAAAAGTTATGCTCTCCTCCAGCCTTGCAAATTGAACTTCTTGCCAGATTCTGCCTCAACCTTTCGTCCTTCTGCTTTTCCCTCCCCTTTCCTCTGGTTAAACTCACCTAATCAGTTGTCATTCGCATATTGTCTTTAGATATTCACATATCAACATAAGAGGTTTTGAGGTTATATCCAGAGTAAGTGTCTGGTTTTACGATGAAAACGTTAGTGCCGCCCCCGCACCGATGCTCTGACCGGTGGGAGGCTGGCAGCCACACCACGTAAAACGCCCGGCCTCCACACGTCCGGAGAATTGCCGGGTCTCAATACCGGCAATTACAATATCGGCGTCGGCAAGCGGAGAATCGCGCCCATGGTTTGTACCCAGCTGCTCGATGTGTACAGAATATAAGAATATATCCAATGTACTTCCCTTGCCTGCAATGGAGAGTGGAATGGGTTGGGAGCCAGGGGGTGTGGAGGGTGGGTCTGTCTGATCCTGTTAGCTTCCTACCCAAGGGGTACATTACCCCAAGGTTATCAACAAGCTTCTTCCGGATCATTTCTGGAAATGTTGAAAAGTACAGATTTCAATGCCAAACCCTGCATGGACTTTCCCCATTTACACGCTACTCCTGCCTCCTGTTTGTTACTCAGGCGATTGAAGGTACTGCAACCTGTTACTCTGGAAGAAATTCTAACCTTTGTGTAAACTATATCCGCACAGATCTGCCTGATGAATGTGACAACTCAGCAAATTCACAAATCCAGAAGAGCCTGGAAGAGATAACGGCAGAAATTAAGGAGATCAAGACCATGATGATATCCAGTGAGTAACATTAAGCCTGTATGGACAGGCAGCACAACCTGTTTTTAACAGGAAGGGTGAATGGAAAGGAAGTTAAGCTGAAATTACATCGCGTGAGTACAAGATAGACTTGAGGACTGCATCAGTTCAAGAAGGCAGCTCATCCATAATTTCAAGGGAAATTAGGGATGAGCAATAAATGCTGGCCTAGTCAGGGATGCCCACATTCCGTGAAAGAATAACAAAAAAATAGACCAGCTGGCTGTTTCCTGTTCTTTAATTACGCATGATCTTAAACTGTTAAGTGTCACTTCTCATGTGCGATTGCACCAGGCAGCCACATTCCTTTTAGATAACCCTCCGTGAAGCATCTGGGAGCATTTTACAAAATTAAAGATGCTCTGTAAATGCAAGGTTTTGGAAATGACAGCACCCAAAACTGTACCACAGCTTGTTTCCAGGGCTGTGCAACCATCATGCAAACTCGGCGATCGCCTAGAACAGCCACACAACACTGATGAACCATTGATGAAACTGCATAAGAAACAGTCTTCAGCAGCGGGAATGAAAGTTTAGATTGACTGATATACATCCACATATACTGACATTCATTTAGATTTCTTTATATTTACGTCAGTCTTTTCCAAAATGTAACATATTCTTCATTCTATTTCAGCAACAATTTTATAAATTTGACCACCTACATGACTTACTGCAAACCAGTAAATAATATCAAAGTATGTAATTTAATCTCACTCATTATGATTATTGATTGTGCAAATTGCACATAAAATCATCCAGTAACCATAGCAGGAACATAGCATTACATCATGTGAGCCATTTTACACATTATAATGTGCATTTCTCCTGGTGCATATCCTGTGAAATGTGTGGAACAATGAGAATCTACAATTAGTATAATCATATTTGCCTTTGTCATGTAAAATCAAATCTATAATTATAAATGCAGAATTTTTCGTAACGCAAATCCACAATGTTCGTTGTTAATTATGCAGGGGGTGGTGGGGTGCACAAGACTGAAGGTTCGCATAGGACACCTAATACTCTTGTACTGGCCCTCCACGCTTCGGGTTTGGTTGCAGAAGTGGTTTGAAAATAAATTAATGAGTCAAATTCCAGTACTTTTGTAGAGTCAGCTTTGTGACCCACAACCCCAATGAGTGATGTTCCGCACTGAGGATGTAGCATTGCTGAATGTAATTTATTGAATTGAGTTATGTATGCAGCCATGTCCTGCACATGCACACGAATACTGCACATATATCCACACCCACACATGGACACCAACTCACTCACAAACACAGAAACACATGGACACCCACTCTGACACATGAAAAGAAAACTATCTCAACTTCCATCACACCACTTGCCTATGCTCATACCCATGCCTCCAGAAACACTCTCATGTTGTATTCAATGGTTTGAGTAATCAGTGTTTAATTATTTTGGTCTGTTCACTGATTTTTGTAACTGTACTTGACTGATTAAGCCTGTGAGTGGAGCTAGAGAGAACAAATTATACAGTGAAGCGTAGTGAAGAAAAGACCTTGAGCAGAATTATTCCGGGACTGGGCCGTAAAATGCGGACAGCCATTCAAAATGCCATTTACTTTGGTGGGAATGGGACAATCCTGCCAGTGGGAAAGGCCATAAAATTCCTCCCCTTTGTTCTGGCAGAGACCATGGGCGCAATTCTCTGACCCCCACGCCGGGTGGGAGAATCTCACAAGATCAATCCTCCAAGTCTTGCGGGGCCCCCGCGGGGAGGACGGCAACCGCGCATGCGCGGGCGATGTCATTTACCCGACGCCGGCCGCGTAATTTAGGCGGCGCCGCTTTCACACAACGCCAAGGCCCTGCGCGCGTAATTGACATGGCACCGCTCCTAGCCCCCTGGGGGCGGGAGAAAAGGGGGAGAGGAGCGGCCTCCGATGCCAGAGTGAAACACTCCGGTTTTCACTCCGGCATCGGCACTAAGGGTGAGATTCGCCGCAAATGTGGAGAATCGTAAAGGCTGCCGTGGGACAGGCCGTGACCCACGGCAGCCTTCACACCCACTTCCGGGGTCGATTCTCCCCCCTGGGCGGGGCTAGGAGCGCGGCCCCGTGCGTCACGGCGGCGCTCCCTTGACGACGGTCGTCAAGGCCGCACACCAAGCGTCACGCCGGCTGACGCGGCCGATGACGCCAGCCGCACATGCACAGGTTGGACAACACCAACAGGTGTGTACAAATCCTGTAAGTTCTAAGATTTTTTAAGTATATTGCAAATAAACTGGATTTAGAACTAAAGTCAGCATTGTTCTTAGATAAATCAGATTTTTGAGATATACAACAAACCAGTGAATGCATAACACCACACACACGTTGCCCCATGTACCTATGCAGCTATCTGCACACACCTACTCATAGAAACATTCATTCACCTATACCAGGGGTGGGCAAACTTTTCCGTGCAAGGGCCACATTCAGAAATTCACAATTTTAAAGTGCCGCATAGTATATTAACTAAAATAATTAATATTTTAAATAGCCAAAATAAAAGGTCTTTAAAGAAAAAAAAGCACATTTATTTGAAAAACAAAGTAACTCAGTAAGTAACAGAACAATGTCAATGAGAATGATGCATCTGACTGCAGTCATTTACCAGTTTGTTGAAATCAGGTGTCAAGTTGCTTGTGCTGATCCTTAACACTGACAGAAGCACAGCCTAGCCGAGTCAACGATAAAAACGTGCGTAGTGGGGTGGATGAGTGGGACTGTCTTATTGGCCGGTTTAGTTGGGTGTGCGACCAATAGGAGTCCAGGTTACAAACAATAATAAGGCTTATTGTTTGTAACCTGGACTCCTATTGGTCGCACACCCAACTAAACCGACCAATGAGACAGCCCACTCATCCACCCCACTACACACGTTTTTATGCGGCCCGCCAATGAGGTGCCCGGAATCATAACCGGCATTTTTGAAAAGCCGCCGGGGAAAAGCCGCTGAAGTAAATGCACTTATTGAATAAGCGCATTTACTTCAGCAGCTTTTCCCCGGCGGCTTTTCAAAAATGCCGGTTATGATTCCGGGCACCTCATTGGCGGGCCGCATAAAAACCTTTGTCGGGCCGCATGCGGCCCGCGGGCCGTAGTTTACCCACCCCTGACCTATACAGACACACAGATGCACATATGCTCTCTCCCTTACCTGCACCCACAGATAACCCCTATTTATTCCACCTCTCATATTGCCACAGACAATCACTATAAGTATCAAAAAACAATCTTTATATTCTTACCTAGCTATCTAGTTTGTTGATCCTTCTCAATTTGTTAATACTTCTAACATTGTAATTAAGATTGAGAATTCACTGCCAAAATCAGAAACCATGATATGGAGATGCCAGTGTTGGACTGGGGTGGGCACAGTCGTACAACACCAGGTTAAAGTCCAACATGTTAAAGTCCTCCTCCTCCACCAATCTGTCTCCTGACACAATCCATCATCTCCATTCAGTTGACGTTGACCTGCTATCACAGGACGCAGCTGCAATTGCCATATAACCCTTGACATGGTTTATCACTACAAAACCTACCTGTGCAGTCATAAATTTATCTGTTGCACATTGTGAAAGTTAAAATCATGTCGAGAAGTTTGGGATGGCTACACAATCAGGACAGTGATTTGTTTTATTTTTCTGTAATCTTCTCATTCTTTCTGCTCTCCATTTTCTTTCTGAATACAGATAAAAAGGCAGCCTCCTCTCCACGAATGGATGGAATCCGGGAGATTAACATGCAGGAGTTGCAGAAGGACAGTCAACCTTTCCAGAGAACTAACACTTCAATGTATTACAAAGGAATGTTCTTGAAACAGCCCGTTGTGATTAAACGCTTTATTAGTGAGTCTGCCAATATAAAGTGAGTGTGGATTGCAAAGAGCTTCGGTTGCACCTTCTCTCGTGTGTCGAATATAATTACCAAAGCAGCCAATGGGCACCTAGAGCTGGGAGTACAGTCAGCAATTCCGCAGCAAGGGTGGGTGGTACAGTTAGCCAATGGGTAGCAACTGTAGACAGTGAAACTAGCCAATTATCAGCAAGTCTGGGTGGTACAGTCACCCAATGACAGTGAATGTAGGTCGGCCCATCAGTCAATTGACAATGCGTTTAAATATAATTGTCAATCAATAAGCAGTGGATGTTGTTTCCTTGTAACCTTTGATTATAATTTAATCTAAGGAAATGTTATGAGATCAAAGATTCAATCAAGCATTAAAGGCTTGAAGTAATGGCTGGAAATTCAGGGCCCTAGAAGTAGAACATAGAACATAGAACAGTACAGCACAGAACAGGCCCTTCGGCCCTCAATGTTGTGCCGAGCAATGATCACCCTACTTAAACCCACGTAACCCGTATACCCATAACCCAACAATCCCCCCATTAACCTTACACTACGGGCAATTTAGCATGGCCAATCCACCTAACCCGCACATCTTTGGACTGTGGGAGGAAACCGGAGCACCCGGAGGAAACCCACGCACACACGGGGAGGACGTGCAGACTCCACACAGACAGTGACCCAGCCGGGAATCGAACCTGGGACCACTGGAGCTGTGAAGCATTGATGCTAACCACCATGCTACCGTGAGGCCCTAAGTGTGAACAGAAATCCTTCAGTCCTTTTGTTTTAAGCAAAATATACTGGTCAACTAGACAGATTTAGGTTAGAGCATTATTGGGTCTACAGTGTTCTGAATGAGATGCTATTGGACACTACATTATAATTTTCAGGCAAGTTGTACTACAAGAGACCATAAGACCATAAGACATAGGAGCATAATTAGGTCACTCGGCCCATCGAGTCTGCTCTGCCATTCAATCATGGCTGATATGTTTCTCATCCTCATTCTCCTGCCTTCTCCCCATAACCCCAGATCCCCTTATTAATCAAGAACTTAGCTATCTCTGTCTTAAAGACACTCAGTGATTTTGCCTCCACAATCTTCTGCAGCAAAGAGTTCCACAGATTCACCATCCTCTGGCTGAAGAAATTCCCCCTCATCTCTGTTTTAAAGGATCGCCCCTTTAATCTGAGATTGTGTCCCCTGGTTCTAGTTTTTCCTACTAGCGGAAACATCCTCTCCACATCCACTCTATCCAGGCCTCGCAGTATCCTGTAAGTTTCAATAAGCTCCCCTCTCATCCTTCTAAACTCCAACGAGTACAGTCCTCAAACTCTTCATTGACAGGATCATTCTTGTGAACCTCCTTTGGACCCTTTCCAAGAGCAGCACATCTTTCCTTAGCTAGGGGGTCCAAAACTGCTCACAATACTCCAAATGGGGTCTGACCAGAACCTTATACAGCCTCAGAAGTACATCCCTGCTCGTGTATTCTAGCCCTCTCTCGACATGAATGCTAACATTGCATTTGCCTCCCGAACTGCCGACTGAACCTGCACGTTAACCTTAAGAGAATCTTGAACAAGGACTCCTAAGTCCCTTTGTGCTTCTGATTTCCTAAGCATTTCCTCATTTTGAAAATTATCTATGCCTTCATTCCTCCTTCATTCACACTTTTCCACATTGTATTCCATCTGCCCTTCTTTGCCCACTCTCCGAGCCTGTCCAAATCCTTCTGCAGCCCCCGTGCTTCCTGAATACTACCTGTCCCTCTGCATATCTTTATATCATCTGCAAACTTAGCAACAGTGCCTTCTTCCAGATTGTTAATGTATATTGTGAAAAGTTGTGGTCCCATCACCAACCCCTGAGGAACACCACTAGTCACCTGCTGCCATCCTGAAAAAGACCCCTTTATCCCACTCTCTGCCTTCTGCCAGTCAGTCAATCCTCTATCCATGCCAATATCTTACCCTTAACACCATGGGCTCTTAACGTATTTAACAGTCTCCTATGCGGCACCTTGTCAAAGGCCTTCTGGAATCTAAATAAATCACATCCACTGGTTTTCCTTTGTCTAACTTCCTTGTTACCTCCTCAAAGAACTCAGATTTGTCAAACATGACCTCCCCTTGATGAAGCCATGCTGACTCAGTCCTATTTTATCATGCACTTCCAAGTACTCCTCAATCTCATCCTAAATAATGGCCTCTAAAATCTTACCAATGACCAAAGTCAGGCTAACCGACCTATAATTTCCCATCTTCTGCCTTTCTTCCTTCTTAAACAGGGGTGTTAAATTTGCCACTTTCCAGTCCTCTGGGACCCTCCCTGCCTCCAGTGGTTCCTGAAAGATCATCACCAATGCCTCCACAATCTCCTCAGCTATCTCTTTTAGAACCCTGGGATGTAGTCCATGTGATCCAGGTGGATTTATCCACCTTCAGACCTTTCAGTTTCCCCAGAACCTTCTCCTCAGTGATGGCCACTAAATTCAACTCTGCCCCCGATCCTCTTGGAGCTCTGGCATCCCACTGGTGTCTTCCACCGTGAAGACTGATGCAAAGTAACTATTCAGTTCCTCTGCCATTTCTTTGTTTCCTATTAATGCTTCTCCAGCCTCATTTTCCAGTGGTCCAATGTCTATTCTTACCTCTCTCTTACCTTTTATATATTGACAAAAACTCTTCCTATCATCTTTTATATTACTAGCTAGCTTACACTCATATTTAATCTTCTCCCCCATTATTGCTTTTTTGGTTGCCCTCTGCTCATTTTTAAAGGCTTCCCAATCCTCTGGCTTCTCACCATTCCTCGCCACTTTGTATGCTTTTTCTTTTACTTTTATGCTGTCCTTGACTTCCACCATCAGACACAGATGCCTTGTCCTCCCATTAGCACGTTTCCTCCCTCTCGGGATGACTTTCTGTTGTGCCTCCCGAATAACTCCCAAAAACTGTTGCTTTTCCACTGTCTTCCCTGCTAGGCTTCCCTTCTAATCAACTCTGGCCAGCTCCTCCCTCATGTTTCTGTGGTTACCTTTATTTAATTGTAATACCATTTCATCTGATTGCAGCTTCTCCCTCTCAAACTGCAAGGTAAATTCTATCATATTGTGGTCACTGCTCCTTAAGGGTTCCTTCACCTTAAGTTCCCTAATCAAGTCTGCCTCATTACACATCACCAAATCCAGAATTGCCTGTTCCCTAGTGGGCTCTGTCACAAGCTGCTCCAAAAAAACATCTCTTAGACATTCCACAAATTCCTTTTCTTGGGATCCACTATCAACCTGATTTTCCCAGTCCATCTGCATATTGAAGTCCCCCATGATATTGTAATATTGACTTTTTTATATGCCTTTCCTATCTCCTGATTTATTTTCTGCCCCACATCCTGACTACTGCTTGGGGGTCTGTACATAACTCCCATCAGAGTCTTTATTCCTTTGTGATCCCTCAACTCAACCCACATAGATTCTATGCCTTCTGATCCTATGTTGCATCTTGCTATCAATTTAACTTTATTCCTTACTAGCAATGCAGCCCTGCCCCCTCTGCCCATCTGCCTGTTGTTTCGATAGGACACATACCCTTGGATATTTAGATCCCAGCCCTGATCCCTTAGCAGCCACGTCTCTGTGACGTCCATAATATTGTACCGGCCAATTTCAATGTGCGCAACAAGCTCATTTACCTTGTTCCATATACTGCGCACATTTAGGTAGAATACCCTCAGTCCTGCATTGGCCACTTCCCTTTTCATACTTGCCACCTTTTTTGCTCTGAGGTTAGATTCTTACCACCTTCTATAGTCTCTGTTCTATTAAATGTTCTGGAAACTTCTGGAAAGTAAAAAGTGGAGACTCAATAGAGATATTGAAAATTGTAAGAGGTTTCGACCTTATTTGAAATAGAACACAGATACTTTCATGCCAGACTGTTACTTTGTGACATAATAGAAATCCCAGTGTAAACTGTTTCTTCTGCCAAGTGGGCCGTCAACCAGAGGTCATAAGATTTTAAAATAATTGACAAAAGAACAAGAGGGGAAATAAGAAGTCATTCACACAGAGGGTTGTGAAAGATCTGTGGAATCATATTCCACATGAAAAGGCAAATTGATATGTACAAAATTGCAGAGTTCCGGGGGACGTGGTGGGGGGGGGGGGGGGGGGGGGGATTAAATTGTACAGCTCTTTCAAAGAACCAGCAACGGCATGGTGGGCTGAATGGCCCATTTCATGTTAAAAATTGGCAAATCATGCTGCAGCTGTATAGAACCTCAGTTAGTCCGCATTTGGAATTTAGTGTTCAATTCTGGTCGCCACACTACCAGAAGGATAGGGAAGCTTTGGAGATGGTACAGAAGAGGTTTACCAGGATCTTGCCTGGTATGAAGGGCATTTGCTATGAGGAGAGGTTGTAGAAACTTGGTTTGTTCTCACTGGAACGACAGAGGTTGAGGGGCGACCTGATAGAAGTCTACAAGATTATGAGAGGCATGGACAGAGTCGATAGAAGCTTTTTCCCCAGGGTGGAAGAGTCAATACTAGGGGGCATAGGTTTAAGGTGCGAGGGGCAAGGTTTAAAGGAGATGTACGAGGCAAGTTTTTTTACACAGAGGGTGGTGGGAGCCTGGAACTCGCTGCTGGGGGAGGTAGTGGAAGCAGATACAATAGTGACTTATAAGGGGCGTCTTGGCAATCACATGAATAGGATGGGAATAGAGGGAGATGGTCCCTAGAAGGGTTGGGGGTTTTAGTTCAGACGGGCAGCATGGTCTTTTGTTCTTCTCTGTCCTGTTAAGATTCTATGATCCTACGATCTCTGATGTACTTCTGTGACTGACCACTCTGTGGCATACATTGCCAGCAAATTCACCTTTGAAATTTCTCACCAGCTTTTTACTCTTGAGTACCTGTGTTTCTGTTCCCATCACAGAAAGGTTCAAAAGACTTTCATGAAAGAAGCTGAAACGATGAATCAGTTCAGGTCGGACAACATTGTGCGTATTTATGGAATCTGTATGAGAAGGGAAGGTGAGTGCAGCCAGGTATACCATTCGGATATAATGGGCGCGATTCTCCGCAACAGCCGACGCCGGAGTGAAACCCGGAGTGAAACCCAGAGTGTTTCACTCCGGCGTCGGAGGCCGCTCCTCGCCCCCTATCCCTCCTCCCCCCCCCCCCCCCCCCCCCCCCCCCAGGGGGGCTAGGAGCAGCGTTGCGAGGAACTCAGCCGCCGGGCCTTGATGCTTGCGTCAAGGCGGCACGGCGAGAATGACGCGGCAGCGGCGCCTAAGTGACGTCAGCCACGCATGCACGGTTGCCGTCTTCCCCTCCGCTGCCCCGCAAGACGTAGCGGCTTGATCTTGCGGGCGGCAGAGGGGAAAGAGTGCGTTGTTTACAGACGCTGGCCCGACGATCGGTGGGCACCGATCGTGGGCCAGTCCCCTCCCGAGCACGCCCGTGGTGCTCGATCCCCTCTCCGCCCCCCACAGGCCCCACACTTACCTGTCGCGCGCTGTTCATGCCGGCAGTGACCAGGTGTGGTTGCCGCCGGCGTGAACCCGTCGGGGTCGTCAGGCCGCTCAGCCCATCTGGGCCGGAGAATCGCCGGTCGCCGTTTCTCCGAGCGGCGTGTCGCAAAACGCGACACGCCATTTTGGGGAGGGTGGGAGAATCACGGGGGGTGCCAGAGCGGCCCTCCCGCGATTCTCCCACCCGGCGTGGGGAGCAGAGAATCGCGCCCAATGTCCGGGTAGTGGAAACTTGGAATGGCCTCATTAAGCCAGCAAGGGAGTTGTGGGAGAGGGAGGGTGATTATTGAACATTTCAAGCTCAGGATATTAAGGGAGACAAAACCAAAGCATGAAAACTGAATTAAGAAAAAAATGGTGGAATTGACTTGATGGACTGAATTCCTATGTTAGGGAGCAGTAAGAAGTCTTACAACACCAGGTTAAAGTCCAACAGGTTTGTTTGGAGTCACTAGCTTTTGGAGCGCAGCCTGCGCTTCGAAAGCTAGTGATTTGAAACAAACCTGTTGGACTTTAACCTGGTGTTGTAAGACTTCTTACTGCGCCCACCCCAGTCCAACACCGGCATCTCCACATTATGTTAGGGAGTGTAGGAGAGTTAGCAGGCTCACTCCCGTGCACTGATTTTCTCCTGCACTCAGCGATTGCGATTGGGGTAAAAATCTGTATCAGATTGCTGCTTTTTGTGGTAAATGTGATCCTGATATAAGAGGCCTCCATGGAATAGAATCTATCCATAAACTGTTGTGTCCATAAACCGTAATGTTGTGGTTTTCCCTTTGTACAGCTATATTGTAGTGCATTGGGGCCTGTACGTGTGGTACGGCACAGTCTCCTTGTGGATTTATGGTCCTTGTGCTATGCAGAGTGTCCATGGACCAGGCTTGGTCTGTCTCTTTGTAATGGTGAAATGCTGGTGGTGTTGCTGTATTTTACCTGTTTACTGTTTTCTGTTGTTTTTCTGTTTTTTTCACACACAGAAGAACCGTTATTAAATTAAAATATATGCAAGTGCTGATACATTGGCAGGAGATATCTGTGATCCTGCTCTCTGTTAATTGGTAAACACATCTGAAAAGCTGGCAAATGCCTCTCACGTGATGAGGTAACACTGATCCTCCTGTCTCTTGCTCTTAGCTCACCGGTCCGAGTTTTTGATCGTAATGGAGTACTGTGAACGCGGGAACTTGAAAAATGCACTGAACAGCAAGAAACCCCTCCCTTGGTCAACGCGTGTTCGGATGTCACTGGATACTGCCAGAGGTGTTTACTGGTAAGCCAAATGATTGTTTTGGAAAACTGGCTGCACCTTCTGGGATCCCAGACAGTATAATATCCAAGTTCTATAGAAAGCACCATGGTGGTCCTTATAGACACAGCAGCTTTGGGAATGATTCACACCGTAACAATGTTAGGAACCCAGTTGTATTGTAACTGGACGAGAAGATTTCAGAATGGAATACTGGCTCAAAAGACCACAGCTTTTACTTTTTTATGTGAAACACGGAGGAACAGAGTCACAGGACGGCTAATCAGTTTTGACAACGAGAAAAGATACATTAAAAATGAAAAAATGGAATTATGATACAATACTCCTTTGCTCCCCTCTTAGCTTAACAATTACACACAGATTTTAAGATTAACACTGATTACAAAGTACATCTATGGGCGGCACGGGAGCACTGTGGTTAGCACTGCTGCTTCACAGCACCAGGGTGAAGCAGCAGAGTTCATTTTGGCGCTGAGTTCGATTCCCGCTTGGATCATGTCCGTGTGGAGTCTGCACGTTCTTCCCATGCCTGTGTGGGTTTCCTCCGGGTGCTCCGGTTTCCTCCCACAAGTCCCAAAAGACATGCTGTTAGGTAATTTGGACATTCCGAATTCTCCCTCTGTGACCCAAACAGGCGCCGGAATGTGGCAACTAGGGTTTTTTCACAGTAGCTTCATTGCAGTGTTAATGTAAGCGTGCTTGTGACAATAAAGATTATTATTAATTATCTTAAGCTACAATGGTTTAATTAACACAAAGTCCCTTTAAGCACACAGATTGCTGTGGCCAAATACACACACTCCACTCAGAACCCACGTTAGTGTCTGTGGTTTTCTGCTCGTGATCCCCCCCCCCCAAACGATTGTCACATGGGAGTTCCCAAACTCCACTTCCAAAATACGCTTTAAAATCTTCTCTCATAATAATGCTTTCCCTTCGACTGTCCACCAGGAAGGCGGTCAGCTCCGGAGGGAGGCAGCGGCAAGGGAAATTCTTCAGGTGAGGGATAGGGCAGGGAATTTGGTGGTGGCTCCGGAACTGATTAACAAGGTTTTTGAGGAGTTTTATGAGAGGTTGTACAGGTCAGAGCCACCCGGGGGAGACCGTGAGATGCAGGAATTTTTAGATGGGTTGGAGTACCCGAGGCTAGGGGAGGGGCACAGGGCTACATTAGAAGGAGCAATAGTGGAGTAGGAGATAAAGGATGCGATTGGGAGGATGCAGTCGGGGAAGGTGGCAGGGCCGGATGGGTTTCTGGTAGATTATTATAAAAAATTCAAGGATAAGCTGGCACCCCTGATGGTGGGGATGTTTGAAGAGGCGATAGGGAAGGGGGTGCTGCCACAAACCTTGGGGCAGGCATCAATTTCACTGTTGCTAAAAAAAGATAAGGATTCGACGGAGTGTGGGTCGGAAAGGCCCATATCACTTCTGAATGTGGATGCAAAAGTATTGCCGAAGGTACTGGCGGGTAGGCTGGAGGAGTGCCTCCCGAAGGTGATAGCTGAGGATCAGACGGGGTTCGTGAAAGGGAGGCAGCTGTTTTCGAACATTAGGAGGGTTTTGAACGTCATTATGGCACCGGCGGAAGGGAACGAAACAGAGGTGGTTATGGCATTGGACACCGAGAAGACGTTTGACCGGGTAGAATGGGGGTACTTGATAGGAGTTCTGGAGCAGTTTGGGATTGGATCAAGATTTGTGATCTGGGTAAAGCTATTATATAAGGAGCCGAAGGCGAGTGTCCGCACGAACAATATCAGTTCGAGACACTTTTCTCTCCACCGTGGGACGAGGCAGTGATGTCCTATGTCCCCCCTGCTGTTTGCACTTGCAATTGAGCTGTTGGCCATCGCATTAAGATGTTCGGTAGCGTGGAAAGGAATAGTGGGGGGGGGGGGGGGGGGGGGGGGGGAGGGGATAGAGCATAGGGTGTCCTTATTTGCCGACGACTTGCTGCTATATGTGTCGGAACCGAGTGCGTCGATAGGAGGAATATTGGAGGTACTGCGAGTATTTGGGTCTTTCTCGGGGTACAAGCTGAACCTGGACAAGAGTGAATATTTTGTGGTGTTTCGGCCGGGTGTGGGGGCAGGGGTGGGGGGGCTGCCATTCCGTAGGGCAGGGACTCACTTTAGGTATCTGGGGATGCTGGTTGCCCGGGAGTGGGGGAGGCTTCGCAGGTACAACATCCCTAGTTTGGTGGGGAGAGTGAAAGCCGATCTGACGAGGTGGGATGGTCTCCCTCTGTCACTGGCGGGTCGGATACAGGCGGTTAAAATGAATGTGTTGCCGCGATTTCTGTTTATTTTTCAATGCCTACCGATTTTCCTGCCAAAGTATTTTTTCAGGGAGATTGAGGGAAGGATTACCTCGTTCATATGGGGAGGGAAGGTGGCCAGAGTGAGAAAGATGTTGCTACAGAGGGGAAGGCAGGCAGGGGGTTTGGGTCTTCCGAACCTGATGTACTACTACTGGGCGGCGAATGTGGAGAAGATGCGGAGCTGGGTCAGGGGGGTTGATTCCCAGTGGGTCAGAATGGAGGAGAGTTTGTGCAGGGGTTCGGGACTGAAAGCACCAATAGCTCTGGGGAAATATTCAGGGAGTCCGGTAGTAATAGCTTCATTGAAAATCTGGAGGCAGTTTCGCCAACACTTCAGGTTGGGGACAGGGTCAAGGGAAATGCCAATTCAGGGGAACCACAGATTTGAGCCAGGGAGGTGTGATGGAAGTTTTTGGAAATGGGAAGAGAAGGGGATTAAGACGCTAAAAGATTTGTTTCTTCGGGGACGGTTTGCAGCATTGAGGGAGCTGGAAGCGAAGTATGGGCTGGAGCAGGGAGAAATGTTTAGATACATGCAGGTTCGGGATTTTGCCAGGAAGGAGATACAGAGCTTCCTGGAGGAACCGGCCTCCACATTGCTGGAAGAGGTGCTGACGACAAGTGGACTGGAGAAGGGGACAGTGTCAGCGGTGTACGGAGCTATGTTGGAAAAGGATAAGGCACCACTGGAGGGGATCAAAGCAAAGTGGGAGGAAGAGTTGGGAGAGGTTATAGAGGAGGGGGTCTGGTGTGAGGTGCCCCGGAGAATAAATACCTCCACTCATGTGCGAGGTTGGGGCTGATACAGCTGAAGGTGGTATATAGAGCGCACCTCACGAGGGCGAGGATGAGCCGATTCTTTCAAGGAGTAAAAGATGTGTGTGAACGTTGCGGGGAGGCCCCTGCTAATCACGTTCATATGTTTTGGTCCTGTCCAAAGCTAGGAGAGTACTGGAAGGAGGTTTTTAGGGTAATTTCCAAGGTGGTGCGCGTAAAACTGGACCCGGCTCCCCAGGAGGCCATAATCAGGGTGTCGGACCAGCCAGGGTTGGAAACGGGTGCGGAGGCAGATTTCGCAGCCTTCGCCTCGTTGATCGCCCGAAGGCGGATCCTGCTGGGATGGAGAGCGGCCTCTCCACCCTGTGCCCTGGCGTGGCGAGGGGACCTGTTGGAATACTTGACCCTTGAGAAGGTTAAGTTCGAACTGAGGGGAAGCTCGGAGGGGTTCTACAAGTCATGGGAATTATTCATTATGCACTTTCAAGAACTGGATAACATCGAACATTAGTTGGGGGTGGATGGGTGGGAGGGTTGGGGAGGGAGGGGGGCTGTGTATTGAGGATGACTATGGGTAATCCCTGATTCCTTTTTGTCATTTGTTTATGTAAACATGCGGGCTGATGTCTGGGGGTTGGTGGGGGTTATTGTTATGGGGATTGACATATCTGTTGTTGATTATTGTTTATTGTTGGTGGGTGTAAATTCGGGAGAAAATGTGAAAAAGGAGGAGAATAAAAAATATATATATTTTAAATAATGCTTTCCCTTGGCGGCTTGCATTTGAAATCCAGGCCCGGTTTTACAAATGACTTTGAAACAATGCTTCCAAACAATTTTTTTTGGAAAAATATTTTATTGAGGCATTTATATATTTACACATCAAACACAATCACAAAAGAAGCCAACAGGGCTGCAAATAACCAACTCAACTAAATACCGAACACCCCACCATCCTCCCCCCCACTCCACAGCTCCCCTACCCCCTACCCCCCCCCCCCCCTCCTCCTCTGACTGGGGATGGGCAAGGGGGCAGAAAGGGAGAAGTGCAGATATCTTGGATGGTTGTGGGGTTAGAACATAGAACATAGAACGATACAGCGCAGTACAGGCCCTTCGGCCCTCGATGTTGCACCGACATGGAAAAAATCTAAAGGCCATCTAACCTACACTATGTCCTTATCATCCATATGCTTATCCAATAAATTTTTAAATGCCCTCAATGTTGGCGTGCTCACTACTGTTGCAGGTAGGGCATTCCACGGCCTCACCACTCTTTGCGTAAAAAACCCACCTCTGACCTCTGTCCTATATCTATTACCCCTCAATTTAAGGCTATGTCCCCTCGTGCTAGCCACCTCCATCCGCGGGAGAAGGCTCTCGCTGTCCACCCTATCTAACCCTCTGATCATTTTGTATGCCTCTAGAGGCATAGAGGTTGGAGGAGATTACGGAGATAGACAGCTGCAAAGCTATGGAGGGATTTGAAAACAAGGATGAGAATTTTAAAAGCATGATGTTTCTCGACTTGGGGCCAATCTGGTCAGCAAACACAGGGTGATAGGACAACAGAACCTGAAGTGAGTTCCGATATCGGCAGCAGAATTTTGGGTGACTTCAAGTTTACCAAGCTTACAATGTGGGAGATATGGTGGGAGACCTGCTAGGCGTACATTGGAAGGCGAGAGGTAAGGACGACACGAATGAGGGTTTCAGCTGCAAGGAAGCTGAGACAAGGGTGAAGGCTAGTGATGTTACGGAGCTGGAATGGGGGTGAATTCAGAGATGGTATAAATATGAAGTTAGAAGCTCATTTCAGGATTGAATATGACACTAAAGTTGTGATCAGACTGGCTTAATTTCAGACTTCTGCCAAGGAGAGTGATGAAGCTGGTAGGGAGGAGCAGGGACCAGAAACATAGAATTTACAGTGCAGAAGGAGGCCAATCGGCCCATCGAGTCTGCACCGGCTCCTGGAAAGAGCACCCTACCCAAGGTTAACACCTCCACCCTATCCCCATATTCCCACCCAACACTAAGGGCAATTTTGGACACTAAGGGCAATTTACCATGGCCAATCCACCTAACCTGCACATCTTTGGACTGTGGGAGGAAACCGGAGCACCTGGAGGAAACCCACGCACACACGGGGAGGATGTGCAGACTCCGCACAGACAGTGACCCAAGCCGGAATCAAACCTGGGACCCTGGAGCTGTGAAGCGATTGTGCTATCCACAATGCTACCGTGCTGCCCCTTGGGCAATGGAATCAGTCTTCCAAATATTGAACTGGAGGAAATTTCTGCTCATCCATTACTAGATGTCACATAAGTAGTGACAATTTAGTGATATTGGAGGAGTTCAGAGAGGTGGTGATAAGGTAGAGTTGGGTGTCATCAGCATACATATGAACACCATGGAAATGAGAAACAGGAGGGACCAAGTCCTGATCTTTGGGGGAAAACCAAGATAATATTGCTGGGGCAGGAAGCGAAGCCATTGCAAGTTGTTGATGTTGTGTTCACTCACATCTGAGCCTGATATTGAAAATTGGATCTGGCTGCACCCTGAGAGAGATTGGGCTTTTGAGAGTTTTGGTCCCTCCGTCTAAGATATTGGAAGCAGTCCAGAGAAGATTCACGAGGTTGATCCCGGGTATGGAGGGATTTTCATATGAGGAGAGGTTGAATAGGTTGGACCTATTGATTGAAGTTTAGAAGAATGAGAGGCAACCTTATTGAGACATATCGGATTCTCAGGGGGCTTGACGGGGTAGACGCTGAGAGGATGTTTCCTCATGTAGGAAAGTCTAGGACCAGAGGGTACCATCTCAGAGTAAGTGGTTCACCCATTTATGGCAGAGATGAGGAGGAATTTCTTCTCTGAGGATGTGAATCTATGGAATTCTTTACCACAGAGGGCTGTGGAGGCTGGCTAATTAAGTATGTTCAAGGCAGATTTTTAGTTAGTGAGAGAATCGAGGGTTATGGGAATGAGGTGGAAAAATGGAGTTGAGGGTTATCAGATCAGAGCAGTCATGATCTCATTGAATGGTGGAGCAGACTTGATGGGCCAAATGGCCTACTTCTGCTCCTACATCTTATGATCTTGTGACAGCTCCACTAAACTGACCAGAGACTTTCTTAGCAGGAAAACCTCTTGCAAATCACTGATTTGAGGGTTTTTTGCCCAGTCTGTCTGATATTTACTAATGGCCATCATCTCGTGCGAGGTTTTGCATCTTTGACTGTAAGAAAATGTTTTTACAGGGAAATTTGGTGGCTCACATGGAAAGGTAACTTGTGTTTGATTTCAGGCTACACCAATCTCAAGAGAAGGCCCGACTTCTCTGTCGTGTCAGCAGCACCAGCTTCCTGGTCAACGAAGATTATCGAGTAAAGGTACATTTGAATTGGACAATGATGGAAAATATCCAGCCTGGGCACTGGTTACATGTCTGTCTGAGTTTAGACAATGGCAATAGAGAAATGAAGTCTCTCTGAGCACCAGTTATAATAACAGGCTTGGTGCATGACTGGGGAATGGTTACAGGATGTGTCTGACACTAGACATTTAGTTATGCAGTGTAACTTGGTCAAGGCAACAATAGTAGGAATGCCTCTTGTGCAGTGGAAAAGAGGATTGATCCAGGTATATAAGGCAAGTGGCAGATACACTAACATATTTTTTGAATGTCAACACATGTTAAAATTACACTCAAACATTACTTCAGTAACTCCATAAAGCCTGTTTAATTGGAAGGTCACAGTGGGCAGCACGGTAGCATAGTGGTTAGCACAGTTATTTCACAGCTCCAGGGTCCCAGGTTCGATTTCCCGGCTTGGGTCACTGTCTGTGTGGAGTCTGCACCTTCTCCCCGCGTGTGCGTGGGTTTCCTCCGGGTGCTCCGGTTTCCTCCCACAGTCCAAAGATGTGCAGGTTAGGTGGATTGGCCATTCTAAATTGCTCTCAGTGTCCAAAAGGTTAGGTGGGATTACTGGGTTACGGGGATAAAGGGGATAGGGTGGGGGTTAAGTAGGGTGCTCTTTCCAAGGGCTGGTGCAGACTCGATGGGCTGAATGGCTTCCTTCTGCACTGTAAATTCTATGATTTGTATTTTTTTCTCGGATGTCGATGAACAAATTTAGGGTTAGGGTTAAGGAAATCCCATTGATAATGGCGGGACCGGTAGATACCGCTGGTAGGCCGCCTCCGCCGACGAAAAACACATAGCGGGCTGGTCAGTAAATCCCACCTGAAGAGAGTGAAAGGGAGAGTGGGTGAGATAGAGTGTTTGTGGGAGAGAGTGTGTGGGTGAGAGAGAGAGAGTGTGTAGGCGAGAGAGAGTGTGTGGGCGAGAGGAGTGTGTGGGCGAGAGAGTGTGGGCGAGAGAGAGTGTGTAGGTGAGAGAGAGTGTGCGGGCGAGAGAGAGTGTGGGCAAGAGAGAGAGAGTGTGGGTGACAGAGAGAATGTGGGCGAGAGAAAGTGTGTGGGTGAGAGAGAGCGTGTGGGCGATGTAGAGATCTCTGTATTAAATAATAAATGATCAGACTATGTTAAACAAGTACAGGCAAATGAACACTAGATGGCCTCACATCAGGACATATATAAATGTTTTCCCGCTCTTATAGGAGTGTGTGTCAGGATTGCAGAGAACAGAAGTGAGAAAGCTAGAAAGAAGAAGTTATTAGTTATCAGAGTTTTATGTCTATTTATTTAATAGTTAATATTCTACAGTTGTTTATTTGTTTTACTAGTTTAGTATTAAGTAAAAAGAGCTCATGAGATTAGTTTGTATTACTCAATAAATTACTGAATCATTACTGGAAGATTACGGCTAGAATTTAACAACTCAGTTTGATTAAGAGAGTAATATATATATTACATATGGTA
Source organism: Scyliorhinus canicula (assembly GCF_902713615.1). NCBI lineage: Eukaryota > Metazoa > Chordata > Chondrichthyes > Carcharhiniformes > Scyliorhinidae > Scyliorhinus > Scyliorhinus canicula. The sequence continues at coordinate 77,477,817 of NC_052154.1, read as the reverse complement.
ATATAACATGGTACCAGGATATATTAAGTTTTAAAGATGACTAGTAAAGAAATTTAAACAAAAAAGACAAAGTTCGTAATCAACTATTCGACTGGTGGAGTAATTGCAACAATTGAATCCTTGACTACAAAGAGATTTTCGAAGGAACAAGTGCAAGCTCCCAGACATATAAAGATAACTGGTAATCTTAATCTTAATGGAGATTGTTCAAACAACAGTTCCAGCTTTATGTGGAAGCTAGTGACTTAAATACTGCTACTGAAGCAAGACGCATAGATTTGCTTCTGTCCCAGAAGCAAACTAACATATACTATAAAGGGCAAGAGAGAGTGTGGATAAGAGAGAGCATGTGGGCGAGAGAGAGAGTGGGGGTGAGAGAGCGTGTGGGCGAGAGAGAGTGCGTGTGGGCGAGAGAGAGTGTGTGGGCAAGAGAGAGCAAGAGTATGTGGGCGAGAGAGAGTGTGTGTTGGACCAAAGAGAGAGAGTGTGTGTGTGGGCAAGATAGAGAGTGTGTGGGAGAGAGAGAGAGTGTGCGTGGGCCAGAGAGAGAGTGAGTGTTGGTGGGTGAGAGAGAGAATGTATGCGTGGGTGAGAGAGAGAGGGAGAGTGTGTGGGCAAGAGAGAGAGTGTGTGAGCTAGAGAGAGAGTGTGCATGCGAGAGAGCGAGTATGTGTGGGCGAGAGGGAGAGAGTGTGAGGGCAAGAGAGTGTATGGGTGAGAGAGAGAGTGTGTGTGTGTGAGAGAGAGAGAGTGTGTGTGGGCGAGAGAGAGAGAGTGTGTAGGTGAGAGAGAGTGTGGCGAGAGATCGAGACTATGTGCGTGAAAGAGTGAGAGAGCGAGTGTGTGGGGAGAGAGTGAGTGTGTAGGGGAGAGAGAAAGAGTGTGTGTGAGGGCGAGAGAGTGTGGGTGAGAGAGAGTGTGTGTGTGGGCGACAGAGAGTGTGTGAGGGCGAGAGAGAGTGTGCGTGGGCGAGAGACAAAGTGTGCATGCAAGAGAGAGAGTGTGTGTGGGCGAGAGAGAGTGTGTGGGCGAGAGAGTGTATGTGAGCCAGAGAGAGAGAGTGTGTGGGCGATAGAGTGAGAGAGAGAGTGTGTGGGAGAGAGAAAGAGAGTGTGTGGTCGAAAGAGAATGTCTGTGTGGTTGAGAGAAAGTGAGTGTATGAGCGAGAGAGTGTGTGTGAGTGAGAGAGAGTGTGTGAGTGAGAGAGAGAGTATGTGTGGGTGAAAGAGTGTGTGGGGGAGAGCGAGTGTGTGAGGAGAGAGAGAGTGTGTGTGGGGGCAAGAGCGTGTCTGTGGGCGAGAGAGAGAGTGTGTGTGGGAGAGAGAGAGTGTGTGTGTGGGCGAGAGAGTGTCTGTGGGCGAGAGAGTGTGTGTGAGCGAGAGAGAATGTGTGAGGGCGAGAGAGCGAGTGTGTGGGCAAGAGTGTGGTGAATGTAATATGATAATTCACACTATGTCTTCGTAAGCGCAGTAGCGTTATCCGACCACTAGGGGGGAGTAGCTCTGGGAATGCTCAGGAGTTTGTACAGGGCTCCACCCTTGGCTCCGCCCATGACTCCTCCCCCAGTGCTGCTGTACAAATACCCTTGTCCAGAGTCAGCCTGCAGTTCACTGAGAGTTCATCAACGGGTAACAGGCTGGCTCTGTAGTAAGTCGATTAAAGCCTATATTCGTATCGGAAACACGTGTCTGGTGAATTGATGGTTCCATCAATTTAATCGACTTAAGAACAGCAAGATCGATCATGGAAACAGCCCTCAAGCCTGGACGCCTGGAACTCGACCCGCAGGATGCAGAGGCTAAAGAAATCTTCTCCCACTGGCTGTGGTGCTTTAAGGCCTACCTGGCAGAAGCGAGCACAGCCGAAACGACAGAGGAACAGAAGTTGAGTCTACTGCACGCAAGGGTGAGCCACAGAATCTCTACACAACTAAACTCGGCCAGTTCATATACTGTGGCGCTAGCAGTACTCGATAAGATATATGTGAGGCCCATTAACGAAGTTTGCGCACGCCATGTGTTCACGACTCGCCGCCAGCGGCCTACAGAATCACTCGCCGAATTTCTAAGGGAACTCAATAATTTGTCCAAGGACTGTAATTACCAAGCGGTTACCGCGGCTGAACATAGAGAACTTGCTGTATGCGATGTTTTTGTAGCGGGTCTCAGGTCTAATTATGTGCGACAACGACTGCTGGAAAAGGGGGCCAAAGACTTAGAAACAACTGTGGAAGCTGCTACCATGATAGCGGTCTCCTTCCGCAGCCTCACCTCGTTCCCCGCGGACTCCGCGAACCAATCATGGGCCCCCGACAAGCGACTCCCCCTGTGCTGCGCGGCCGCCCAGCCACCATGCTGCCCCAGCCAGCCACCATGCTGCTCCAGCCAGCCACTATGCTGCTCCAGCCTGCCATTTCTGCGGCCAGAACCAGCACCCGTGGCAGCACTGCCCGACCCGCAACGCGACCTGCAGCAGCTGCGGGCGGAAAGGCCACTACGCGAGAGTGTGCCTCGTTAAAAGGGCCCCAGCTTCCAACTCCCCAGCGGCACGAAGTAATCGCTCCCCATACCCGCAGGCCCGCGTGCCCCGAAACGCTGCGGCCTATGCCCTGACTCCGCCCCCTCCAGCCACATGAGATCCATGGGGGCCGCCATCTTGGCAAACCTCTACCACGCGGCCGGCCACGTGCGACTCATGGGGGCTGCCATCTTAGACGCCATCTTCCTCGCCGCCCGCCTCGTGCGATCCACGGGCCCGACCTGCATCTCCACGCTCGGACAACTCATCGGAAGAATACGACTATGAACTCAGAGGGCAGTCATCACAGGGCCACTCCAGCACAGCTGATCGAGCCGCCATCTACCCGCAACTCAGAGCAGTCACTCTGGACCAATCACGCCCGAAGCATCTGCGAAATTCGATGGCAGAGGTCCAAATCAACGGGTACAAAATGCCATGCCTCTTCGACTCCGGGAGCACTGAAAGCTTCATACATCCAGACCTGATAAGACGCTGTTCGCTCCCCGTTTTCCCCGTGCGGCAAACTATCTCGCTCGCTTCAGGCTCCCATTCAGTCCAAATCCAGGGGCGCACCGCCGTGACACTCACAACCCGAGGCGCTAGCTACTGGAAATTGAAACTCTACGTTTTGCCCGAACTCTGCGCGCCTCTCTTATTAGGCCTAGACTTCCAATGTAACCTCAAGAGCCTCACCCTCAGCTTCGGCGGGCCCCTGCCCTCACTCACGATCTGCAGCCTCGCTACGCTGCGAATCCCCCCCTCCTCTCTTTGCCAATCACACAAAGGACTGTAAACCCGTAGCCACTCGTAGCAGGCGGTATAGCCTGCAGGATAGGGTATTTATCAGAGCAGAGGTCCGAAGGCTACTCAGTGAGGGGGTTATAGAGGCCAGCAATAGTCCCTGGAGAGCTCAGGTGGTGGTCATTAAGACCGGGGAAAAATTCCGCATGGTTGTCAACTATAGTCAGACCATAAATAGATTTGCGCTCCTCGACGCGTATCCCCTCCCCAGGATTGCAGACATGGTAAACCAGATCGCCCAGTACCGGCTCTTTTCCACGGTGGATCTGAAGTCTGCATACCACCGGCTCCCAATCCGCCCGGAGGACTGCCACTACACGGCATTTGAGGCCGATGGCCGCCTCTTCCATTTCCTCCGGGTCCCTTTCGGCGTCACTAATGGGGTCCCGGTGTTCCAACGAGCAATGGACCGAATGGTGGACCAGTACAGGCTGCAGACCACGTTTCCGTACTTGGACAATGTCACCATTTGCGACTATGACCAGCAGGACCACGACGCCAACCTCCACCGTTTTCTCCAGACGCCACAGAAACTGAACCTCACGTACAACAAGGAGAAATTAGTTTTCCGCACAACCAGACTAGCCATCCTCGGCTATGTCGTGGAAAACGGAGTCCTGGGCCCAGACCCGGACCGTATGTGCCCCCTCTTAGAACTCCCCCTCCCCCATTGCCCCAAGGCCCTCAAACGGTGCTTAGGCTTCTTCTCCTACTACGCCCAGTGGGTCCCTCAATATGCAGACAAAGCCCGCCCACTCTTTAAGGCCACACGATTTCCCCTGTCAGCTGAGGCACGCCAGGCCTTCGACGGCATCAAGGAGGACATCGCCAAAGCGGCCATGAGGGTGGTGGGTGAATCCACCCATTTCAGGTAGAGAGCGACGCCTCAGAGGTAGCTCTTGCAGCCACGTTAAATCAGGCAGGGAGACCAGTTGCATTTTTCTCCCGTACCCTCTCCGCTTCAGAACTCCGACACTCTTCAGTCGAGAAAGAAGCACAAGCCATTGTGGAGGCTATCCGTCACTGGAGGCACTACCTCGCAGGTAGGAGGTTCACCCTTGTCACCGACCAAAGATCGGTTGCCTTCATGTTCGACAACTTGCAAAGGGGCAAAATTAAAAACGACAAAATTCTGAGGTGGAGGATCAAACTCTCCACCTACAATTACGATATCAAATATCGACCCGGGAAGCTCAACGAGCCTCCGGATGCCCTATCCCGCAGGACATGCGCCAGCGCGCAGATCGACCGATTAAAGGTCATCCACAATTACCTCTGCCACCCGGGGGTCACCCGGCTCACCCACTACATCAGAGCCCAAAACCTGCCTTTCTCCAACGAGGAGGTAAAAGCGGTCACCAGGGACTGCCCGATCTGTGCGGAGTGCAAACCGCAATTCTATAGACCAGACAGGGCCCACCTGGTCAAGGCTTCTAGGCCCTTTGAACGCCTCGCGATTGATTTCAAAGGGCCACTCCCCTCAAGTAACAAGAACGTTTACTTTTTAAACGTCGTAGGCGAGTTCTCCCGTTTCCCATTCGCTATCCCGTGCCCCGACATGACCTCCCACACAGTCATTAGGGCCCTGCATAGCATCTTCACCCTGTTTCGTTTCCCCAGCTACGTACACAGCGACCGGGGTTCGTCCTTCATGAGCGACGAGCTGCATCAGTACCTGCTCGACAAGGGCATCGCCTCAAGCAGGACTACCAGCTACAACCCCAGGGGGAATGGGCAGATGGAAAGGGAGAACGCGACGGTCTGGAAGACCGTCCTATGACCCGCCGGTCTAGAAAGCTCCAAGTCTCCCAATGGCAGGAAGTCCTCCCAGACGCGCTCCACGCTATTAGGTCCCTTTTGTGCACGGCGACCAACCAGACCCCTCATGAGAGGCTCTTTATATTTTACAGGGGCACTACCACGGGGGTCTCACTTCCGGCATGGCTGAGGACGCCGGGCCCCGTACTGCTGAGGAAACACGTCAGGGCACACAAAGGTTGAAAAGGTGCGCCTGCTCCACTCCAACCCCCAGTACGCATTCGTCGAGTTCCCTGACGGCCGTCAGGACACGGTATCCCTCCGGGATCTGTCACCCGCCGGATCCAGCGCCCCCTCTACCCCCACAGAAGGACTTCTCACCCTACACCCCAATGTGCCGCCCCCTTGCGCTCCCGAGCCCGCGAGCTCGCTCCACCAGTTCCGCGCACCCGCGCCGGCCAGCCCCCAGCGCCCCCAGTCCCCGGTTGAACCAGGAGAGTATGAAGCTCGGATACAACCCTCCCTGGAGTCCGCCATCGTACCCCAGTACACAACACCCATCCAGCCACCACAAGAGGCTGCAACCCCGGTGCTCCGCAGATCACAACGGACAATTCGACCACCGGACAGACTGACGTTGTAGACCACCACCCCCGCCGGACTTGATTTTTTTTGCAGGGGGTGAATGTGGTGAATGTAATATGATAATCCACATTATGTCTTTGTAAGCGCAGTAGCGTTATCCGTCCACTAGGGGGAGTAGCTCTGGGAATGCTCAGGAGATTGTACAGGGCTCCACCCTTGGCTCCGCCCACGAATCCTCCCCCTAGTGCTGCTGTATAAATACTCTTGTCCAGAGTCAGCCTGCAGTTCACTGAGAGTTCATCAACGGGTAACAGGCTGGATCTGTAGTAAGTCGATTAAAGCCTATATTCATATCGGAAACACGTGTCTGGTGAATTGATGGTTCCATCAAAGAGTGAGCGAGCGAGTGTGTGGGAGAGTGATTGAGCCAGTTCACATTTGCTCGCCTCAAGACACATAGATCGCAATATTCATCCTCTCTACCATCATGCTGACAAGAGGTAAGCTGTATTTAAATTTATCATTACAGGCTTGTTTAAAGTTAAAAAGACACTAAAGCAGGTATGCAGTGAGTTTGGGTTTTTGTGGCTTTCATTGTGTGAACTGAGGGTGGGCAGTGTCAGGAGGGCACTGCTTCATTGAGAACGGGGTCTGGTATCATTTGGGATGGGGCTTGATGTTATTTGCGGTGGACTGCCACGTCCCCAGAGTGCGGGGCATGACGTGGAGGCCCTACAAAGAGGGAGAGTGTGAAGCCTCCAAAAGTGTAAGTCCGCCTCTGCCCATTACAGAAGAACACCATTTGAAACACAAAATAGGAACACACATAACCTTCAGGAAGAGTTTGTGCAATGGGCGGCGCGGTAGCACAGTGGTTAGCACTGTTGCTTCACATCGCCCGGGACCAAGGTTCGATTCCCAGCTTGGTCACTGTCTGTGCGGCATCTGTACGTTCTCCCTGTGTCTGCATGGGTTTCCTCTGGGTGCTCCAGTTTCCTCCCACAAGTCCCGAAAGACGTGCTTGTTAGCTGAACTGGACTTTCTGAATTCTCTCTCATATGACAATATGTGTATTGTAAGAATAATGAAGGGTTAACAATTACAGTAATTGCATCCAACCACTAGATGGCGATCAAGCACATACGTGGATCATGTGATACTCTTGATTCGGGGAGAAGTTTATTAGGTGAGATAGAGAACAGTCGTGTTATCAGGAGCTCTGTAATTAGAATCACAGTTTTAGTGAATCTGTAATCTTTCATATCTTAGCAAGCAAGTCGAATCTATTTAGTTGTAGTGTCAATAAATTAGCTTTGTTCAAAACTTAGCTTGATGTTCTTTGTGAGACACTACACTTTGAAGCCATCCTCATTCAGAAAGCAAAGAACATCACACCTCAGTGTACCCGAACAGGCGCCGGAGTGTGGCGACTCGGGGATTTTCACAGTAACTTCATTGCTGTGTTAATGTAAGCCTACTTGTGACACTAATAAAGATTATTATTATTAGTAGTAATTTTCATCTATATTTTCTTCTCACTGTTCAGTTAGCAGGGCTGGAGCTAACAAAGACTGAAAGTTCAATCCGAGTTAACGAGTCAACAAAGAAAGACTCTGCATCGGAAATCAGTTATCTCTCACCACAGCAGTACAATGATGTGAATTACCCGTACGATAAGGAATGTGAAGTGTACAGGTAAGCATTGGCAATGTCCCACAAGAAGCAAGGGAAATTATCGACAGTTATTATTGCATCCATTCCACTTAGTCGAACCCTCAATGTAATTGTAACTCTTCTTTCTTTTTCCTGATTTACTTTGATCTCTTATGCTCTTTTCATGGTGGTCCCCTGCACCCTGGTCTTTTTTAGTTGGGGTTTAATTGGGGTTCCTCAATGCAAAAGCTGTGGAATACAACTTCCCTGAGTTGTAAATGTCGGTTATGAGGCTGCATTGCTACCCTGTTACATCCCTTCATTGAGAATTTGGTGATCTTTACTCAGGTTCTACATTGACAGAGGTTTGTGGTATGGATGGTTGCTTCTTTCTGGAGATTAGACCTGTTCAGCCTGCCAAGGGTCAGGCACATTGGTCCAAATTGCCTTTTGTCCTTCCAAACTTCAATTTTAATGGAACTGTAATTTCTGGCAGGCAGCTTTCCCTCATTGACTGTGCGGCTGTACCAGCTGAGTAAAACATTTGATTAAAATGAAGCCTTGAATTTCCTTTCAGCCTCGGGATTGTCCTGTGGGAAATCAGCAGCTGTAAAACACCGTTTGAAGGTAATATGTGTGTATACACAGCTAACTGTGGTCGGTGTGCATCTGGGACCTGGTGCACGGCCGGTGTGTATCTGGGGCCTGGTGCGGTTTGTAGTTTGTATCGTCAAGCTCAGTTGTTTGTGGTTATTTTCTTTTGCTTCGCATGGCTCACTCACCGTAGTGATATGATAGTCAATGAAAGAAAGAAGGAACTTGCATTTATATACACAACCCAAGGATGTCCCACATCTCTCTGCAGACAATGAAGTACATTTTAAATTATTTATAAAAAAATTTTGAGTACCCAATTCTTTTTTTTTTCAAATTAAGATGCAATTTACCATGGCCAATCCATCTACCCTGCACATCTTTGGGTTGCGGGGGTGAAACCCACGCAGACACGGGAAGAATGTGCAAACCCACACGGATAATGACCCGGGGCTGGGATCGAACCTGGGTCCTCGGCCCCGTGATGCAGAAGTGCTGACCACTAGGCCGCCCGTACTTTTGAAATATGGCCACTATTGTTGTGTAGGAAACACAGCAGCCACTTGCCCACAGATTATATTCCACACACAGCAATGAGATAATGACCATTTATTTCAGTGGTGTTGGATGAGGGTTAAATATGGACCAGGATACTGATGAGAGCTTCCCCACTCTGCCTCAGAATAGTGTCAGGCATCTTTTACATGCTGCCGAACGAGCAAACAGAGCTAACATTTCTCATTAAATCGGTGCTGTCCGACTGCACAACATTCCCTCAGTACTGCACAGGAGTGCCAGCCGAGATTACCTGCTTGCATTTCAGGAGTGGGACTTGAACTCACGCCCTTCTAACACAGAAGATACAGGTGACACAGTCCATCAGTGCTGTACGGAATCCATTTTCTCCCCTCTTCTTTGAAGCCATTGACTTGTGTTGGGCTAAGGGTCCATGGACCTTGGACACTACTCAACATGTGCCCACACTAACCATGGGTGGAATTCTCCGACCCCCCGCAGGGTCGGGGAATTGCCCGGGGCCGGCGCAAATCCCGCCCTCGCCGTGGCCGGAATTCTCCGCCACCCAGGAATCGGCGGGAGCGGGAATCATCCCCCCGATCGGCGTGACCCCCGCGCCGATTGGCTGGCTCCCCACGGCGATTCTCCGGCCCGCGTTGGGCCGAAGTCCTGCCACTGTCAGGCCTCTCCCGCCGACGTGGTTTAAACCACCTCTGTGCCGGCGGGATTGGCGGCACGAGCGGGCCCCCGGGGTCCTGCGGGGGGGGGGGGGGCACGGGGCGATTGGACCCTGGCGGGTGCCCCCAAGGTGGCCTGGCCCGTGATCGGGGCCCACCGATCGGCAGGCGGACAGTGCTGTGGGGGCACTCTTTTTCTTCCGCCGCCGCTACGGCCTCCACCATGGCAGAGGGGGAAGAGACCCCCTCCACCGTGCATGCACCGGTGGTGATGTCAGCGGCCACTGACGCTCCGGCGCATGCGCGGACTCACGCCGACCGGCGAAGGCCTTTTGGCCAGCCCCGACGCCTGCTGGCGTAGCGCCAAAGGCCGTTGCCGCCAGTCGGCAGAGCGGGAGCCACTCCGGCGCGGGCCTAGCCCCTAAAGGTGCGGAGAATTCCGCACCTTTGGGGAGGCCTGACGCCGGAGTGGTTGGCACCACTCCACTACGCTGGGACGCCCCCCCTCCCCGCTGGGTAGGAGAGAATTTTGCCCCATGTGTGAGAGGAGACTCTGACTGTCTCAGGATAAATTAACTGATCAGATAAAAGGGCAGCACGGTAGCATGGTGGTTAGCATAAATGCTTCACAGCTCCAGGGTCCCAGGTTCGATTCCCGGCTGGGTCACTGTCTGTGCGGAGTCTGCACGTTCTCCCCGTGTGTGCGTGGGTTTCCTCCGGGTGCTCCGGTTTCCTCCCACAGTCCAAAGATGTGCGGGTTAGGTGGATTGGCCATGCTAAATTGCCCGTAGTGTCCTAAAAAGTAAGGTTAAGGGGGGGTTGTTGGGTTACGGGTATAGGGTGGATACGTGGGTTTGAGTAGGGTGATCATGGCTCGGCACAACATCGAGGGCCGAAGGGCCTGTTCTGTGCTGTACTGTTCTATGTTCTATCACCATGTCACCTGATTCTGTCTGCACCTGATGTGCACATACAGTCAGCTCCATTCATACCAAATGTATGCAGTGTATCATTATTTGTTTGGACATAATCAGTAACCTTGCATGAAAAAATATAGCTTCTTCAAACTGATGCCAGTGCCATTTTAATCGAAGGATTTAGAACAAAGGGCAAAGAACAAAGAAAAGTGCAGCACAGGAACAGGCCCTTGGGCCCTCCAAGCCTGTGCCGACCATGCTGCCTGTCTAAACTAAAATCTTCTACTCGTCTGGGTCCGTATCCCTCTATTCCCATCCTATTCATGTATTTGTCAAGATGCTCCTTAAATGTCACTATCATCTCTGCATCCACCACCTCCTCAGGCAGTGAGTTTCAGGCACCCACTACCCTCTGTGTAAAAAAATTGCCTCGTACATCTCCTCTATACCTTGCCCCTCGCACCTTAAATCTATGCCCCCTAGTAATTGACTCCTCTACCCTGGAAAAAAGCCTCTGACTATCCACTCTGTCTATGCCCCTCATAATTTTGTAGACCTCTATCAGGTCGCCCCTCAAGAACTCCCATTGCTTTAGTTTAAGATTGGGAATTTCATTTATATATCTATTTACGCGACAGAATCAACCACTGTAAGCTGTGGCACAGCAAACGCTGAGAATCAGTCTACAGCTCTTGCTATAGCTGATCCTCCGAGTGTGCTGGAACTCACATTCCAGTTGATTCTACAGTTGAACTCAATAAGTAAGCACCGTATAGACCACAAACACTTCTGAGTGGGAAGCCACAGTGTTTTACGTAGTATTAAAAACACTGGTATACGTCATTGATGGATAAGTGAATGGGCAAAACCCCCGACTACAATCCAGACCATTCAATGTGGCTTCAGCAGTGTATGATAGAGACTAAGAGATCTTTTGTAAAGGTAGCAGTTTTCAACAAACTCCTGCCTACAAGTTTACAGCATGGTGACACAGTGGTTAGCACTGCTGCCTCACAGCGCCAAAGACGCAGGTTCGATTCTAGCCTTGGGTCACTGTCTGTGTGGAGTTTGCACATTCTCCCCGTGTCTGCGTGGGTTTCCTCTGGGTGCTCCCGCTTCCTCCTACATTCCAAAGATGTAGAGGTCAGGTGGATTGGCCATGCCAGATTGCCCCTTTGTGTCCAAGGATGTGCTACTGAGGTGGATTGACCATGATAAATGTGTAATGTTACGGGGATAGAGAGGGGGAAAGAGCCTAGGTAGAGTGCTCTTTTGGAGGGTTGGTGCAGACTAGATGGGCCAAATGGTCTCCTTCTGCATTGTAGGCATTCTATGGATTAAAATAAAATTTTAAATGGTTGATATTGGGCTAGGGATGGAGCCAAGACTAGTTCAAGAAATTGTTGGGGTGGAGGGGTAATATGGAGTGGAGGGGTTGATGGGATGGAATTGGGCATTAGGGCCTCAGCCAGCCAGTGCTGGTGATGGTACTGCTGGATGCTTAAAGAACAAATTATTGCTGATGAATTTGCAATGTTACTCATCATGTGTGTGAAAATTAAACTCTTTTTCAATCAGGTGCTGATCTCCAGAGAATTCGCACATTGGTTTATGAGGAAAGGTTCCTCGAGCCACTGCCAGATGACTGTCCTCGAGATCTGGTTGAGCTGATTAATGAGTGCCGTGCCTTTGAGCCGTTTGAACGCCCATCAGCTGGCGGTAGGAGCCATATTACTCTTAATAAACTGGATCTTCATGAAATGAAAATCGCTTATTGTCACAAGTCGGCTTCAAATAAAATTACTGTGAAAAGCCCCAAGTCGCCACATTCTGGCGCCTGTTCGGGGAGGCTGGTACGGGAATTGAACCCGCGCTGCTGGCCTGCCTTGGTCTGCTTTAAAAGCCAGCTATTTAGCCCACTGTGCTAGAGTGGCAGTGGAGGAGCAATTCTCTACACACGTTGACAGAGTGAATTTATTGAGTTAATGGCTGGCGTGAACAGTTTACAATGCAGTCAAAGGGAAGTCCAGCCCTTAACTGTTGGCTGTGAGTAAGCTGTCAATTGCTGGGAATGGGGACCAAGAAAGGTGGGGTGAGTCAGTGAGAGTGACAGATCCATCTCGCTTTCTGCTACTCTGCTGGTACAGTGAAGGAAGCTGAGTCCCCCCCAGCCTCTCCTCCCCCCACCACCTCCACCCTGCTCTCTACTCTTACAATGAGGGAGGTTGAGTTGTCCCCCCCCCCCCCCCATCCCCCTTGCTGGTACAGGGAAGGAGGAGCATTTGGAGAGTTATGCCTCAATGCTCAGATGAGGGACTCGCCACAAGAGAAGATTCACAGTCGAGGACACCTCTGACTGATGAACTGGATGAGGAGGGTTTGTGGTTTCTGGACTCTGGTCTGGGTTTGACTTCTCATTACTTTCCAGTAATTTACTATCACTGGTTCTGTTTCAGCTGTGGTCGATCGACTTCTGCAAATACAAGAGAAGTGCAAGTCAGCGTAGGAAATACCAAACAGGACTCACTGTGAAAGGAGTTGGTTCTTCAATCAGAAGCCTTTACTTTGTTATTTAATTCCTAATATTAACCAGATGAAAACAGATTGCCCGAATACTAAAGTTCCTCAAAATCAAGCCTTGTAAGTCTTGCAGTGTTCTTTGTGTTGCTTATTTCAAGATGGTTGGTGTAGTGTTCACAAAGACCACAAAATAGCTTGAACTTAAACAAAGTTACAAATTTATTAACACTACTAATTTGGATTCGGCACGTACTCCTAAAGAATACACAGTTGATTATTAACATATAAACTACACTCATCTACAGCTAATCTTAATACTGATATAAACTATGATCTGCTCTCACCTACACTATCTGTACTTCTCACTCTCTCCAGCTAACTCCTGCACACACTCTCCCACAAGGCTTAGCATCACTGCCTTATACAGTTGTAACTGCAGCTCCCTCTAGTGGCTACTCTAGACACTTCATTAACCCTTGCCGTTCTTACAGTTATGATAATACCACAAGACTCACTCATGCCGTGGATAGATGTTCCAAACCTTCAGGGGTGATTGTTTTATTTTTAAATCCAGATAAGCAGGTTAAATGTGTTTTATTTTTAAATCCAGATAAGCAGGTTAAATGTGCAATGTATAAGACCATAAGACCATAAGACATAGGAGTGGAAGTAAGGCCATTCGGCCCATCGAGTCCACTCCGCCATTCAATCATGGCTGATGGGCATTTCAACTCCACCTACCAGCATTCTCCCCGTAGCCCTTAATTCCTCGCGACATCAAGAATTTATCTATCTCTGCCTTGAAGCCATTTAGCGTCCCGGCCTCCACTGCACTCCGCGGCAATGAATTCTACAGGCCCACCACTCTCTGGCTGAAGAAATGTCTCCGCATTTCTGTTCTGAATTTACCCCCTCTAATTCTAAGGCTGTGCCCACGGGTCCTCGTCTCCTCGCCTAACGGAAACAGTTTCTTTGCGTCCACCCTTTCTAAGCCATGTATTATCTTGTAAGTTTCTATTAGATCTCCCCTTAACCTTCTAAACTCCAATGAATACAATCCCAGGATCCTCAGCCGTTCATCATATGTTAGACCCGCCATTCCAGGGATCATCCGTGTGAATCTCCGCTGGACACGCTCCAGTGCCAGTATGTCCTTCCTGAGATGTGGGGCCCAAAACTGGACACAGTACTCCAATTGGGGCCTAACCAGAGCCTTATAAAGGCTCAGTAGCACATCGCTGCTTTTATATTCCAACCCTCTTGAGATAAATGACAACATTGCATTCGCTTTCTTAATCACAGATTCAACCTGCATGTTTACCTTTAGGGAATCCTCGACTAGCACTCCCAGATCCCTTTGTACTTTGGCTTTATGAATTTTCTCACCGTTTAGAAAGTAGTCTATGCTTGGATTCTTTTTTCCAAAGTGCAAGACCTCACATTTTCTCACGTTGAATTGCATCAGCCATTTCCTGCACCACTCTCCCAAACTGTCTAGATCCTTCTGCAGCCTCCCCACTTCCTCAGCACTACCTGCCTGACCACCTAACTTCGTATCATCGGCAAACTTCGCTAGAATGCCCCCAGTCCCTTCATCCAGATCATTAATATATATGGTGAACAGCTGCGGCCCCAATACTGAACCCTGTGGGACACCGCTGGTCACCGGCTGCCATTCCGAAAAAGAACCTTTTATCCCAACTCTCTGCCTTCTGTCAGACAGCCAATCCTCAACCCATGCCAGTAGCTCACCTCGAACACCTTACTCAGCAGCCTCCTGTGTGGCACCTTATCAAAGGCCTTTTGGAAATCCAGATAGACCACGTCCACTGGGTTTCCCTGGTCTAACCTACTTGTCACCTCCTCAAAGAATTCTAACAGGTTCGTCAGGCACGACCTCCCCTTACTAAATCCATGTTGACTTGTTCTAATCCGACCCTGCTCTTCCAGGAATTTAGAAATCTCATCCTTAACGATCGATTCTAGACTTTTACCAACAACCAAGGTTAGGCTAATTGGCCTATAATTTTCCATCTTTTGTCTTGATCCTTTCTTGAACAAGGGGGTTACAACAGCGATCTTCCAATCGTCCGGGACTTTCCCTGACTCCAGTGATTTTTGAAAGATCTCAACCAATGCTTCCGCTATTTCTTCAGCCACCTCCCTCAGAACTCTAGGATGTAGCCCATCGGGGCCAGGAGATTTGTCAATTTTAAGACCTTTTAGCTTTTTTAGCACCATCTCTTTTGTAATGGCAACCATACTCAACTCAGCCCCCTGACCCTTTATAATTTTTGGGATATTACTCATGTCTTCCACTGTGAAGACAGACGCAAAGTACTTATTAAGTTCTCCAGCCATTTCCTCGTCTCCCATCACTAGCCTTCCAGAATCAGTTTCAATTGGCCCAATGTCTACTTTGGCCTGTCGTTTGTTTCTTATGTATTGAAAGAAACTTTTACTATCATTTCTTATATTACTGGCTAGCCTGCCTTCATATTTGATCCTCTCCTTCCTTATTTGTCTCTTTGTTAACCTCTGTTTGTTTTTGTAGCCTTCCCAATCTTCTGATTTCCCAGTGCTTTTGGCCACTTTATAGGCTCTCTCTTTTTCTTTGATACATTTTCTGACCTCCTTTGTCAGCCATGGCTGTCTAATCCCTCCCCGGATAATCTTTCTTTTCTTGGGGATGAACCTCTGTACAGTGTCCTCAATTATGCATACAAACTCCTGCCATTTTTGCTCTACTGTCTTCCCCACTAGGGTCTGCTTCCAGTCGATTTTCGCCAGTTCCTCTCTCATGCCCTCGTAATTACCTTTATTTAACTGTAACACCATTACATCCGATTTTGCCTTCTCTCTTTCAAACTGCAGACTGAACTCAACCATATTATGATCGCTGCTTCCTAAGTGTTCCCTTACTTTAAGATCTTTTATAAAGTCTGGTTCATTACATAGCACTAGGTCCAGAAAGGCCTGCTCCCTTGTGGGCTCCATGACAAGCTGTTCCAAAAAGCCATCTTGTAAGCATTCCATGAATTCCTTTTCTTTGGATCCACTGGCTACGTTATTTACCCAATCCACCTGCATATTGAAGTCCCCCATGATCACCGTGACCTTGCCTTTCTGACATGCCTTTTCTATTTCCCGGTACATGTTGCGCCCCTGGTCCTGACCACTGTTAGGAGGTCTGTACATAACTCCCATTATGGTTTTTTTGCCTTTGTGGTTCCTCAATTCTACCCACACAGACTCCACATCATCCGACCCTATGTCGTTTAGTGCCATAGATTTAATTTTGTTCTTAACTAACAAGGCAACCCCACCCCCTCGGCCCACCTCCCTGTCTTTTCGATAAGTTGTATATCCTTGGATGTTTAACTGCCAGTCCTGAACCCCCTGCAGCCATGTCTCTGTGATGCCTACCACATCATAATCATTCACAATGATCTGTGCCATTAGTTTGTCTACTTTGTTACAAATGCTACGAGCATTCAGGTAAAGTGCCTTAATGCTAACTTTCTTATCATTACAGATATTGGAAGTCCTAAGATGTCCAAAGTTATCCTTCCTTTTTGTTGCATTCCTAGTCTGCCTCAAGCTTAAATCCACCTGCCTACATGTTATCCTCCTGCGTATCTTGCCATTTAACTCCATGCTCCCTGTCGCTTTCACTTTCCCTTCCCCCCAACTCAGAAGTTTAAAGTCCTACTGACCACCCTATTTATCCTCTTCGCTAGAACACTGGTTCCAGATCGGTTCAGGTGGAGACCGTCCCAACGGTACAGATCCCCCCGGTTCCAAAACTGATGCCAATGTCCCATGAAGTGGAATCCCTCTTTCCCACACCAATCCCTTAGCCACGTGTTTACTTCCCTAATTTTCTTGTCCCTATGCCAATTGGCAGGTGGCTCGGGCAGTAATCCGGAGATTATGACCCTTGAGGACCTGTATTTCAATTTTCTTCCTAGTGCTTGATAGTCCCCGAACAGGTCCTCCACCCTAGCTTTACCTATGTTGTTAGTCCCAACGTGGACCACAACAACTGGATCCTCCCCCTCCCGCTCCAATATCCTTTCAAGCCGGTCAGAGATGTCCCGCACCCTGGCACCGGGCAGGCAACACACCATGCGAGACTCCCGATCCGGCTTGCATAGGATACTATCTGTCCCCCTAATTATAGAATCCCCTATAACAACTACTTGTCTTTTTACTCCCCCCTCTTGAATGGCCTTCTGCACCATGGTACCGTGGTCAGCTGGCTCATCCTGTCCAGAGCCCTTTTCCTCATCCATACAGGGAGCAAGAGTCTCATACCTGTTGGACAAGGTCAAGGGCTGAGGCTCCTGCACTCCTGAACTCAGGTTCCCCCTGCCTGCCTCACTTACAGTCACACTCTGAAGTCCCTGATCACTTACTGAATGTGAATTACTTAATCTCCCAGGTGTGACTGCCTCCTGAAACAAAGTGTCCAGGTAACTCTCCCCCTCCCGGATGTGCCGTAGTGTTTGAAGCTCAGATTCCAGATCATCAACTCTGAGCCGGAGTTCTTGCAGCAACCAACACTTGCTGCAGATGTGGTCATTGCCATTGACAAGGGGAACAGCCAGCTCCCACATCATACAGCTGCAGCACATCACCTGCCCAGCCATCTCTGATTAGTTAATTACTTTATTACTTTGTATAAATTTCAGTTAAAAAAAAACAAAAAACTTGGATACCTCTGCTATAGTCTTTTCCAACCTAGTTCTGGTTAACAAATAAGAAAAAGAAAAATAATAATGTAATAAGGCACTCACCTGCTCACCCCAATGGGTCTTATTATTAGGCTAGAGGAGGAGGGCGGGTGGGAGACACTACACGTGTAGTGTCTCGGGTTTCCTCTCCACCAGAATTTATTGACTAGGGAGGGGTAAACCTTCCCAGAAGTCCTGGGAATGCATCCCTGCTGGTGGAACATCGTGTGATCTGCAGTGATGTCAGCAGAGTGATTTGCACAGGCCTTCCGTTCTCCATCTTACTTTGTATGAGCAGCATTGTGTTTGTAGGAAATCCAAAAGTGTGGCACCTCTGTACCTTTTCTCTTTATGACATTCCGAGAATATAATAAAAGAGAAAACTGGTAATGAGGATTGTGAGGGAAAAATTTTAAAACTGCTGATGCAAAAATCGTCAACAAGAGAAGTGGAGTCCATGCAGGGAGTGGAGGAAAGGATTCTTGGGACAGGACTCGCACGTCGGTCGACAGCAGGAATTGTTGCAGGGGACAAATTAATCGGGTTTATTAACAACAATTAATTGGGGCAATCAACAATTATTCTTAAGGACCTTTGGACTTACATAATGCAGTACAATATAGTGGACTAGAAAAGGGTAATTTCACAAAGCTGTCAAGAATAAATATGCTGATCTGACAAAATGAACACAAACAATGATAACTGAATGTTGAGGTAGCACCACCTGCAAGGAGTCAAGATAACGGGTCATTAACATATTTTCAGTCTAACTGGTTCGTAATGACCTTAACAACTTGTTTTTGAAACATTATCTGTAAGAAGTCAGGTTAAAGGTTAACAACATTGTTTCCTAAATTGACCTAAGGACCATACACATTTATTGGGTCATACACCAAGAAAGGAGGTTCGGGAGGGATCCATAGAAAGGTGAAGGGTAAATAAAAGTCGATAATGCTCATTCTACCTGGATGCACATATGCAACTTGTTTAATGTAAAGTTTAAACCAGACAATGCTCAAATGGAAACAATATTTTTTGCTTACATGACCTGCACTGTATAAATATTACCTGATTTATTACGTTGGGCAGAGTCAGCTCCAAAGGCCCTTCTCTGAAGTTGTGCTCTCCCAACAGGGCAGCACGGTAGCACAAGTGGCTAGCACTGTGGCTTCACGCGCCAGGGTCCCAGGTTCGATTCCCGGCTTTGTTCACTGTGCGGAGTCTGCACGTTCTCCCCGTGTCTGGGTGGGTTTCCTCCAGGTGCTCCGGTTTCCTCCCACAGTCCAAAGATGTGCAGGTTAGGTGGATTGGCCATGCTAAATTGCCCTTAGTGTCGAAAAGGTTAGGAGGGGTTATTGGGTTACAGGGATAGGGTGGAAGTAAGCGCTTAAGTGGGTCGGTGCAGACTCGATAGGCCGAATGGCCTCCTTCTGCACTGTATGTTTTATGTTCTAACATGTTGGTTAATAAACGATTGTTCTGTCCATGTGTCTCCTCTGATTATTTTGTGGATTAAGAGAGAAAAACCACACCAATTAGCACTGTGAGCAGGGCACTCGGATCGTCAGAGTTCCCAAAGAGGGTGTATATTTTATTTGCCACCAATAATTAATGCAGTAACCCTGTCTGAAGTGATCTGGCCAAGTAACAAATATACTGTGGAAGGAGATCTAAGGTCAGTGAGAGACGCCAGGGTAGGAGGTAGAGCTCTGCAAGCGGGCTTGAGGGGCCGAAGTCACACAAATTAGGCCAGACCACTACCGAGAAAGAATGCAGGTTGACCAGATTCGTTGAAGCCAGTAAGCGTGACCCATGTAAGTGTGACGGATGCTCACTTGAGTGTCTGGTTGAAGCTGCACACCAGGGGCGGGATTCTCCCCTACCCGGCGGGGCAGGGGGTCCCGACGTAGCGGAGTG
The DNA here is from genome assembly GCF_902713615.1 of Scyliorhinus canicula. NCBI lineage: Eukaryota > Metazoa > Chordata > Chondrichthyes > Carcharhiniformes > Scyliorhinidae > Scyliorhinus > Scyliorhinus canicula. Next base: position 77,458,623 of record NC_052154.1, on the reverse strand, counting down.
GCGCCAACCACTCCGGCGTCGGGCCTCCCCAAAGGAGCCAAGCCCTCACATTGAGGGGCTAGGCCCGCGCCGGACTAGCGGCAAAACTGGCGCCAACGGCCTTTGACGGCTGCCGCCCGGCGCCGGCCGAAAGGCCTTCGCCGGTTCGCGCAAGCGCCGGTGCGTCAGCCACCGCTGACGTCACCACCGGCGCATGCGCGCGGGGGGATTCTCTTCCGCTCCACCATGGTGGAGGCCGTGGTGGCGGCAGAAGAAAAAGAGTGCCCCCAAGACACTGGCCCACCCACAGATCGGTGGGCCGTTGATCGCGGGCCTGGCCACCGTGGGAGCACCCCCCGGGGTCCAATCGCTCTGCGCCCCCCCCCCCCAGGACCCCAGGGGCCCGCTCGCGCCGCCAATCCCGCCACCACCAGAGGTGGTTCAAACCACGGTGGCGGGATTGGCCTCTCTGCGGCGGGACTTCGGCCCATCGCGGGCCGGAGAATCGCCGCAGAGGGCTCGCCGATCGGAGGGGCGTGATTCCCGCCCCCGGCAATTCCCGGGTGGCGGAGATTTTCTGCCACGGCGGGGGCTGGATTTCCGCCGGCCCCGGGCGATTCGCCCAAGGAAAAGAACACGGGCAGACCAGTTTGGTTGAAGCCGCGCAGGTGTGACTGATGTAGCTGAAGCTGTGTAGGTGGGTCAACACTCACTCGAACATCTGCTGAAACCACTTAGTGGTTTTTCTTTTTCCATTTTTCTATTTTTTTTGTGCACCCGGAGGAAACCCATGCAGACACGGGGAGAAGGTGCAGACTCCACACAGACAGTGACTCAAGCCGGGAATCAAACCTGGGACCCTGGTGCTGTGAAGCAACAGTGCTAACCACTGTGCTACCGAGCACTGACCCTTCAAGCTCGCCACATTCAATATGAACACGGCTGATCTATGCCGGCCTCAACTCCTTTTCTGTGCCATTTCCCCAAAGCCCTCAATTCCTCCTATCAAATATTTATCCACCTCCACTTCAAATCTTCTAATGATCCAGCCTCCACCACCCTCCAAGGCAGAGTGTTCCAGAGATTCACCACCCTCTGCAAGAAAACATTTCTACGCATCTCGATTTTAAATGGCCAGCCCTTTATCTTGTAGCCATGTCCCTTGTTCGCGACTCTCCCAATAGTGAAAACATCTCACCATCTACCCTGCCAAACCCCATCAGGATCTTATATATTTGAATAAGGTCACCTTGTTATTCTATTAATAATGTTGGTGAACCACAAGCCTTCCCTTATATCGATCAAATGACCACACAACCAATTAGTTAGTTCAAATGACGGTTTATTTACAGACACAAGTGTCATATCGACATGCAAACACAATATCTACTATGAGTTAAACTACACCTATCAGCTACAATAACCTATATTTAACTTCAGGGCGACCGGCACTGTGCAAACGGATAAGGCCTTTATCTGCATTTCATTTGGCTGGTTCAAAGAAAGTGGCTCTGTCTCTGCGGGGCTCATCAGGTAGCAATCGTTGGTCTTGAACTTGGCTGGCTGTTCCTGCTGCAATTGGGTTGGCACAGGCCAGATCCAAAAGAGACAGAACACATGGCTGTGCTCAGGATCCGCAGAACCTCCCTCATCCCCTCCACAGGGTCCGAAATGTACAGGAGCAAATCATTCGCGTATAGCGAGATCCGATGTTCCACCCCCCCCCCCCCCCACCCGAACCAGTCCCCGCCAGTTCCTCGAGGCTCTCAGCGCCATAGCTAGCGGTTCTATAGCTAGGGCAAATAGTAACGGGGAGAGGGGACACCCCTGCCTCGTTCCCCGGTGAAGCTCGAAGTACCCCGACCTCAGCCAATTTGTACATACACTTGCTACAGGCGCCTGGTTCAGCAATTTTACCCAGCCAATAAAGCCCTCACCAAACCTGAACCTCCCCAGAGGTACTCCCACTCCACCCGGTCAAAGGCTTTCTCTGCGTCCATCGCTGTTACCACATCCGCCTCCCCTCCCTGTGAGGGCATCATCATAATATTCAAAAGTCTCCGGACATTGGTATTGAGTTGTCTGCCTTTAACAAACCCAGTCTGGTCTTTCTCTATCACCCCTGGGACGCAATCCTCAATTCTTGTGGCCAGAATCTTAGCTAGCAATTTGGCATCCACGTTTAAAAGCGAAATCGGCCTGTATGACCCGCAATGTTCCAGGTCCTTCCCTTGTTTAAGAATGAGAGAGATCAAAGCCTGTGACATTGTTGGGGGGAGGGTTACTTTCTCTCTAGCCTCATTAAAGGTCCTCATCAGGAGTGGGCTCAATATTTCCAAAAATTTCTTACAGAATTCTACCTGGTAACCATCCGGCCCCAGGGCTTTACCCGATTGCATGCCTTCTATACTCTTGACAATCTCCTCCAATTCAATCGGGGCCCCCAGCCCCTCCACCAGGTCTACTTCCACCTTTGGAAACCTCAACTGGTCCAAAAATTGCCTCATCCCTTCTGCTCCCATTGGGGGCTCCAACTCGTATAGCTTACTATAGAATTCCTTAAAGACTTTGTTCACCTCCCCGCCCCCGGATCAAAGACCGTGTTACCCTCCTTATTCTTTACTCTCCCAATTTCCCTGGCCACCTCCCTCTTTCGCAGTTGGTGTGCCAGCATTCTACTCGCTTTCTCCCCGTACTCATGGACTGCCCCCCTTGCCTTCCTCAGCTGTGCTACCGCTTTCCCTGTGGTCAGCAGTTCAAACTGCGCCTGCATACTCCGCCGCTCCCTCAGTAGCCCCGCCTCGGGGCCTCTGCGTATCTCCTGTCCACGCGGAGTATCTCATCCACCAGTCTCTCCCTCTTGGTTCTTTCTCTCTTTTCCCTATGGGAACGAATTGAGATGAGTTCCCCTCTGACAACTGCCTTCAGAGCCCCCCAGACCGTTGCCGCTGCTACCTCACCGTAAAATTTGTTTCCAGGTAATCCTGGATGTTCCTGCAAATCCGCCCGCAAACCTCTTCATCCGCCAGCAGCCCCACATCCAGTCTCCAGAATGGGCGCTTCCCTCTCTCCTCACTAAGCCGCAGGTCCACCCAGTGTGGGGCATGGTCCGAGACTGTGATTGCTGAGTATTCTGTCCCCACCACCTTTGGGATTAACACCCTGCTCAAGACAAAGGAGTCTATGCGGGAATAAACCTTATGAACGTGGGAGAAAAAAGAGAACTCCTTTGCTCTCGGCCGCGCGAACCTCCAGGGATCCACCCCCCACATCTGCTCCATAAAACCCTTCAGTTCCTTAGCCAATGCTGGTCGTTTCCCTGTCCTGGACTTCGACCGGTCCAGCTCGGGGTCAATGACTGTGTTAAAGTCTCCCCCCATGATCAGGTGGTGTGACTCTAAGTCCGGCATTTTGCTTAGCATGTGTCTCATAAATTCCACATCATCCCAATTTGGAGCATAGACGTTCACCACCCGGACCCCCTCCCACTTTCCACTCACCATTATATATTTGCCCCCCTTATCTGCCACAATTCTCCCAGCCTCGAATGCCACACCCTTACGGATCAGAATTGCTACCCCCCCTGGTCTTCGAATCCAGCCCTGAATGGAACACCTGGCCTACCCATCCCTTTCTCAATCTCGTGTGATCTGCGGGCTTTAAATGTGTCTCCTGAAGCATTGCTACGTCTGCCTTTAACCCCTTTAGATGCGCGAATACGCACGCTCCTTTGACCGGCCCATTCAAACCCCTCACATTCCACGTGATCAGCCTGGATGGGGGTTCACAACCCCCCCCCCCCCCCCCCCCCCCCCGGCCGACTAGCCATCGCCCTTTCTTGGCCAATCTCGAGCCCGCGCTGTTCACTTCCTCAAGCGTCCCAACTGGGAGCCGCCGCCCCCGACCCTCAATTGGTACCCCCAAATTGATGCCTCCTCCCCCCGCCCCCCCAACAGCTCCACGACCCAAATCCCCCTGCCAAGCACCAGCTGGGCACTTGCTCACCCCCCACTACGCTCCCAAGAGTCAGCTGACCCATGCTGAACCTGGCAACTCCCACCCCTGGCGCCGATCAGACTGTCGTCTCATTGTCCGGACCCTTCTCCCCACGTGAATAAACCAATTAAACTACCTCTCCAGCCCCAGTGAGTAAATAGGAATACGAGACAAAAAATAAACAGAAGACACTAACATTGCCCCATGAGGAGACACTTGTTGAACCAAGGCTCCAACTTCCCGAAAATTCGCACTAAGTACAGGGCCCCCTCCCCCCTCCGTATCTCAACTTTGCCGAAAACACTGCACCCTCCAGCCACCACCACAGCCCTTACACGCACCCAACATTGCACACAATCTTATATTAGAAACGGTACCATGTTACCCAGCCCCACCGCCGCATTCCACCAAAGCTTAGCCATCCTTTAATTCAACTCCAGCTTTTCTTGTTTGACGAATGACCACGCCTTGTCCGGCATCTCAAAATAGTGATGCCGTTCCTTGTACGTGACCCATAGCCTTACTGGGTGTAGCATCCCAAATTTCACTCCCTTGCTGAAGAGGGTCGCCTTCACCCGGTTGAATCAAGCACGCTTCTTGGCCAGCTCCACACCCAGGTCCTGGTAGATGTGTATCACGCTGTTCTCCCACCTGCTGCTCCGTTGTTTTTTTGCCCACCACAAGACAAGTTCAGTGTTCGAGAAGCGATGAAATCTCACCACCATGGCCCTCGGCAGTTCATTCACCTTGGGCTTCCTTGCGAGGGCTCTGTGCACCCCGTCCAGCTCCAGGGGTCGAGGGAATACTCCCGATCCTATCAGCGCCTCCAGCATTTTGGACATGAATGCTCCAGCATCCGACCCCTCCACACCTTCGGGGATGCCCACAATTCTCAAGTTCTGCCTCCTGGACCTGTTTTCTAGGTCCTCCAGCCTCTCCTGCCACTTCTTGTGGAAGTCATCCTGCGCCTCCACCTTAAGGGCCAATACGATCAACTCATCCTCATGGTCGGATAGCTTTTTCTCCATCTCCTTAATCGCATTCCCTTGTGTTGCCTGAGTTGCGATCATTTGGTCTATTGATGCCTTCATTGGGGCCAGCATGTCCTTTTTAAGATCAGCAAAGCAGCCCCTAAGGAACTCCTGTTGCTCCTGTGCCCGCTGCGTCCATGCACCCTGGTCTATACCAGCCGCCATGCCGTGCTTCAGCGCCCGCTCCACACACTTCCATCTGCTGGGACTTAAACGCTTCACCCGGCCACTCCTGGTCCAGCTATCCATACAACAGAGTGAGAATCCTTTTGGCAGTGTTCGCTTCACCAATCTGCCCCAAAAAGTCCGTGGAAACTCCTGAAAAAGGTCCGAGAGTCAGTTCCAGATGGGAGCTGCCGAATGCGCGACCTACTCCTCCATGGCTGCCACCGGAAGTCTCGTCACTGCTTCTTCAATGGCCTTGACGAGATCTTTTCACAGTTGTTCCCTCTGCTGCTAGAATTCAGCTTTAATAAAGGCCCTCAAGTCAGCTTGAGGCCCTTAAGCTCACCCTTCCCCCGACTGCCTGCTGGAAGAGGCTTTTGTCTTTGCTGCAGCTTCAGCCAAATCTTTCACTGTTTCTGCCGGGTCTGGTAACCAAGAAACATACTATTCCTGGATGAAAGTACTCCTCCAACATTCACCTACGTCTTTTCATCAAAATTCCACCCCGTAATGATTAAAAAAGAGCTCTTTTCTGTAACCATGGGCAGGAGCTGCCTTATGTGTGACCACTTACTCCATGGTCCACACCGGAAGCTCGACACAAACAATGCTAACTGAATGCTGAGATAGCACCATGTGCGAGGAGTCACGAAAACGGGGCATTAACATGTTTTCAGTATAACTGGTTCATAGTGACCTTAACTTGTTTTTGAGACACTATCTGTAGGGAGTCAGGATAAAGGTCATGTTTTTCTAAATCGACCTAAGGACCAGACACATTTATTGGGTCTAACACCAAGAAAAGAGGTTGGGGAGGGATCCATAGAAAGGTGAAGGGTAGATAGAAGTAGATAACACTCACTTTGCCTGGGTGCACATATGCAACTTGTTTAAACCAGGCAACCAAATGGAAACAATATTTTTGCCTATGTGACCTGCACTGTATAAATATTACCTGATATCTTACATTGGGCAGAGTCAGCTCCACAGGCCTTCTCTGAAGCTGTGTTCTCCAAACGTGTTGGCTAATAAACAATTGTTCTGTGCCTGAGTTTCCTCCGATTATCTTATGGATTAAGGGTGAAAAGCCCCAGCACTGTCAATGGTGAAGGTTTAAAAAAGATGAGCTAACCGTGAGTAATCAGAACAGTTTCAAAAACTTGCTTTTGTTGAAAGTGGGCAGATTCTAGGGTGCAGGGAATGTGTACTTGGTGAGGTGAAATGGGCTGCAGGAATGGGAATTCAAAACGACTTTCGACTCTGTACAGGCCACTCATCGAGAAAAGGCAAACCACAGTCAGGCAAAAGGAAAATTTACATTGTGGATCAGGAGATATTTTGTTACTTACATGCTAAAGAAATGGAAGGGAGGAAGATTGGTTGAAGTATCCAAAATGGCGGGGAAAATGGGCGCCATGGATGCATTTGATGAAGACAATGAGATTTGGAACTTATATGAACTCATCCTTACAGCAAGATGGCATTGGAGCGTGGCGACTCTGCGAGCTCTCCCTAACAGATCCACTTTTCACTTATCTTACAATCGTTCCAATCTTTTAAAATTTAATTCTAAGACTAACATTATTACTAACCTCTCTCTTATCTTTTCTTGCAGGTTTGACATTGTGTTGCCCTATTATGTATTTTCTTTTACTTTCTTTTCATGTACTTAATGATCTGTTAAGCTGCTCACAGAAAAATACTCTTCACTGTACTTCGGTACACGTGACAATGAACAAATCCAAACATCCAAGAAAGATTTCAACTCTATAGCAAATAAAACTGAAGACCTAAAGGTTGCAACATTTCTCAGTTCAGTCGGGTGTAAAAATGCTATGCTACTACAAACTTAGTTCATCCAGCAAAGCCAGGAGATAAGACCTACAACAAATTAATTAAATTCTGGAAGGACATATCTCACCATGACCGTTCTTGATTGCAGAAAGGTTTTGGTTCCACTGTCGTGGTCAGGAGGAAGCTGAAAGCATTTTACAATTCGTAGCTAACCTTCTACTGTGAGTTTGGTGCAACACTAGACGATACTCTTCACGACAGGCTGGTATGTGGACTCCACCATGAAGCTATTCAGAGGAAGCTGCTTACTGTAAGTGACTTAACTCTCAAATCTGCTGTAGAGGTTCCCATATCAATGGGGCTGGTAACAAAAGAAGCTTCACAGATAGGAACTGGAGCAAAGATCCACAAAATGGAGACTACCAAAAACAAGTCTGCAAGGGTACCACCTTGTCAACGATGTGCACAGGTTGGGCACGCAGCAGGGAAATGCTGGAGCACAGAAAATAAGTGGCAAAAGGGGCCATATTGCAAAATCACATTGGACACAGCAAACTTCACCGACATCAAAGATGTCCAAGAAAAAAACACATCCAAACAGACTAGTTGAGTCTATAAGTTAATTGACAAAGTTCAAGACCCCTCAGTAAATGACGTACCTGGACAACTTCAACAGCTGAAACTAGGTGTCTTGCCGGTACAGGGTATTCAAAAACATTTCTGGGTATTCACAAAACGTTATGGTACCCAAGTCAAAATGGAAGTGCATATGAGTGCAACTGTATCATTGACCCTGAGCCAATTTATAGTCAAAGTTAAAGCATCTATTGTTAAAACCATCAAATGTGATCCTAAGGATGTACACAGAAGAGGTTGTACTATTAAATGGATACGTTATGGTAAAAGTAGACGTAAATGGACAAACAGCCGAGTTGCCTCTCCACTTTGTCCATGGAAGCTTTCCTGCTTTATTTGGTAGAGCATGGTTGGGACAAATCAAACTCAACTGGGGAGTGGGGAATCAACTGGTAGATTAAAAGCACGACCTACAACAACATCTGGCAAATTAGAAAAAGGTGTTTCAAGACTCACTGGGCTCAATGACAGGAGTTGAAGTCCAGCTCAAGATTAAGCCAAACAGTATGCCAAAATGTCTCAAAGCTAGAACAGTACCATACCCCATCAGGCCAAAAGTCAAAAAATAACTAGAAAGACTGGTCCAAACAGGAGTCATTGAATCAGTTATTACAAGAGATCGGGCGACACCAAAAGTTCCTGTATGAAAACATGAAGGTTTAGTATGAATATGTGGAGATTTTAAAACAACAATTAACCCAGTATTGTGCGCAGATCATGATCCACTGCCGCTGATTGAGGATTTGTTTGCTGAACTGTCTGGAGGGCAGAAATGCAGTAAAATAGATCTATCACATGTGTACTTACAAATGAATGTGGCTGCAGAATCATAGCTGCTACTCACTATTGTGATGCACAAAAATCGGTTCCATCACAGGAGACTTCTATTTGGGATAATATCTACACCTGGTCTTTTTCCGAGGACCATGAATCAAATTCTGAGTGGGCTAAATGGGGTGCAATGCTATCTCAATTATATTCTCATCACTGGTTCAAGTGTACAAGAGCTCTTGAAGAATGCCTCCAAAGCCACAATCTCCAAGTTAAAATGGAAAAGTTTGACATTTTCAAGACATCCATAAACTACCTGGGTCACATCATCGATAAAGAAGGCTTGCACAAGGAGCCTAAAAAGATGACTGAAATCTTAGAAGCACCACACCCGTAAAATGTGACACAGATGAAGTCGTTTCTGGGAATAATAAATTATTATGGTAAATCTGTTCCAAATTTTAGCAATGCAGTTGAAGCCTTTACACACTTTGTTATGTGCCAAACAGGTGTGGCACTGGACAGAAGAATGCACAAGTGCATATAAAGAGGTAAAAGAAGCTTTAAAGAAGTCAGAGCTATTGGTTCACTACACTCTCAAGCTGAAGTTCCAAATTGCTTGTAATGCCTCACCAGTGGGGTTGGTGCAGTTGTCTCGCACGTGATGCCTTTGGGAGGGGAACAGCCGATAGCATTTGCTTCACGAACTCTTACTAGCGCAGAAACAAATTACGCTCAGATAGAAAAAGAGACTTTGAACATCATCTTAGGAGTAAGAATGTTTCACCATTACCATTACATTTATGGACGTAATTTTACTCCCTTGACAGACCATCGACCCTTGACGACAATATTTGGACCAGATAAAGGTATTCCTTCCTTAGCAACTAGGAGGTTACAGCGACGGCCCTGAAAATAATAATAATAATGATCATCTTTATTAGTGTTACAAATAGGCTTACATTAACACTGCAATGAAGTTAATGTGAAAATCCCCTCGTCGCCACATTCCACCGCCTGTTCGGGTACACTGAGGGAGAATTCAGAATGTCCAATTCACCTAACAGTACGTCTTTCTGAACTTGTGGGAGGAAACCGGAGCACCCGGAGGAAACCCACGCTCCACGCACGATATCCAATATCGTAAATCAGAGAAACATGCAAATGTGGGAGCTTTGTCAAGATTGTTGCTCCAGTTCAAGCAAGAACCTGAAGAAAATTTCATCAACATCCTATATTTCTCACACATGGTTAATGTACCTGTGACTTCTTCTCCAGTACAGATATACACAAGAACCGATCCAGTTGTGGGGATGGTGATCAACATGGTCCAGAAAGGATGACAGTCATTCATCATAAAAATCCAGACCTCAAATCCAACATCACAAGAAGGCTTGAGTTAACAGTGCAGAATGGAGTTTTATTATAGTGATCCAAGTGATTATTCCTCTGTGCTTGAGTGGTAAAGTCCTTGACCAACTGCATGGGGGACATCCTGGTTTGGTGAGGACGAAGGAACTGGCATGCAGTTGTTTTTTGTGGCCAGGATTAGATGCTCAAATTGAAGAGAAAGTGGGGCAATGTCAGACCTATGCAAAAGTAAGGAACACTCCACCACTACAACCCTTACAGCCATGGGAATGGCCGACACAGCCATGGCAGAGGATACACATAGACTACGCTGGTCCAGTTGAGGGACACATGTTCTTAGTGATTATGGATGTACACTCTAAAATGGCTGGAAATAGTGATTGTAGCGATTATGAAATCCACAATGACAGTACAAACTATTGAGAAGTTGAATGAAATATTTGCAAGATTTGGTCGACCAGAGCAGGTCATAGGTGACCATGGAACTCTGTTCATTTCTTTTTTTTAAATATTTTTATTCAAATAGGGAACAGCAAACAATCTATCAAAAACAAAATAAACAAAGTGCAATTCTCATAATTCGAGATGTTTTGCTCTTATCGCCATTAAACCTTTCCTTTTTTCCTCCCCGCTTATCCCATCTCCCCTACGCAACCCCGCCCCCTGCCCCCCACACCCCCCTCCCGCCTGCCTTACCCACTGACAATGAATAGATCTGTAAATGGAGACAAGAACAGCTTCCAACTCATCCAGAATTCCCCATTTTCTCTTCATTTTCTCAAGTTTAAGGCATCCCGCAACATCCCCCCAACCATGTTGATGTTGTTGGCAGATCTTCTGACTTCCATTCTAATAAAATTCGCCTCTGGGCGGACAATGTGGCAAAGGCTGCTACATCGTCTCCTTTCCCTTCCAATAGACCTGGTATGTCCGACACTACAAAAATTGCCTCAAGAGGTCCTGGTAATATTTCCATCTCCACAATTTTTGATAATGCTTTAAATATCGAGACCCAAGACGCCCCTAATTGTGGACATGACCAGAACATGTGGACATGGTTAACTGGCTCTCCTTTAACCTCTCACATGTATCTTCTACTTCTGTGAAGTATCTGCTCATTCTTTCCTGTGTCATATGGGCCCTATGTACTATCTTGAATTGTATTAAGCTCATCCTAGCTCATGAAGATGCAGTACTGACCCTGTGCATAATTTCACTCTATATTCCCCATTCCAATTCCATATCCAACTCTTCCTCCCACTTTGTTTTATTTCTTCAATCGGTGTTTCCTTTGTGCCCATCAGTCATCTATAATTGTTGGTAATTTTCCCATCTCTCAACTCATCTGGCAAGAGCAATTTATCAAGGAGGTTGTTATCTGGTGCTCAAGAGGAAACTCAGTTTTCACCAAATTTTGTAATTGAGGATATGTAAACTTCTCCTCCCTCTGCATTTTGCATTTCTTCCTCAATTCTTCAAAGTTGGCAAAACTACCTCTAAGAATAAGTCTTTCACAGTCTCAACCCCGCTTTATGCCACCGTTTAAATGTTGTATTCAATCTCGCCATGGTGAATCGGTGGTTTCCATAAATAGGAGCTAGCACCAACATGTTTCCCAAACCAAAATGCTGTCTCTTTATATATATTTTTTTAAATTTAGAGTACCTAATTATTTTTTTCCAATTAAGGGGCAATTTAGCATGGCCAATCCACCTACACTGCACATTTTTTTGGGTTGTGGGGATGAGACCCACCCAGACACGGGGAGAACGTGCACACTCCACGTGGACAGTGACCCAGGGCCGGGATCGAAACCAAGTCCTCAGCGCTGTGAGGCAGCAGTGCTAACCACTGCACCACCGTGCCGCCCAAAAAGTTGTCTCAATTGGCTCCAGATTTTTGAGGAAGCTGTCACTACCGGACTTTCTGTAAACTTCCCTGGGGTAAATGGGAGTGGGGCCGCACCTAAAGTTTTCTGGCTAGCCCCCTTACACAATGCTTCCTCCACCTGTACCCATTCCGCTTCTTCCTCTTTCCATCAATGCCGAATCTTTTCTATATTAGCCACCCAATAATAATACAAAAGATTGGGCAGTGCCACCTTCCGCCTTCCGATTCCTTTGTAAAAACATCCGTCAAATTCGGGGCATTTTATTAGCCCCATAAAATTCAAAATTATTATATCCATTTTGTAGAAAAATGCCTTAGGTCGAAATATCGGGAGGGATTGAAACACAAATAAATGTTTTAGCAGGAGAATCTCCGGTGCCGGAGAATTCGGCGGCCGACGAGGGCAGGATTCACGCCACCCCCCACCCCCCCCACCCCCACCGGCGATTCTCCGACATGGTGGGGGGTTGGAGAATCCCGCCCTCTGTTTCTCATGTCTTTACAATAATTATGGAGAAGGACACTCGAGTAACTTCACAGGAAGTACGTCCTTCCGAAGAAAAAGAAGACACTTCAAGGGTCTAGAGTAGCCAGGTTCCAGAACGTCCAGTTCAACCCAAAATAAGTGGACGTCCATCTGAAGCTGGATGTATGTAAAAATGTTAAGATGCAAAGTAATGTATCTTTGTAATGTATCAATGTAAGAAAAGTTGTTGTTGTACTAAAGGGGAGTGGTGTTATGTATCTGGGAATACATCCCTGTTGGTGGAAAGTTATGTGATCTGTAATGACATCAGCAGAGTGTTTTGCATGGACTTTCAGTTCTCCATCTTATTTTGTATGAGCAACATCTAATAAACCTAGCATTGTGCAGTAAGTAATCCAGTTGTGTGGCACCTCTATACCTTTGTCTCTTTGCAGCACTCAGAGAATATAATAAAAGGTTTCAGCAGCTGAGGTTCCATTTTCGTCTTCATTTGGATGTAAAAAAAATTGTGGTTCTATTTGAAAGACAGGGCAGCAAGTATTTCATGGCAATCTGACAGTCCTGTTTAATCAACCACCAAAAATAGATTCGCTGGTGATCTAGCTCATTTGCTGTTTATTGAGCCTTGCTGTGTGCAAATTGGCTGCTTCATTTGTGTACTTAACACTTCAAAAGTAATCGACTGTAAAGCACTTTGGAATATCCTGCGAACGTGGATGGTGGTGTGTAAAATGTAAATTATACAAACGTATAATTTACGTACAAACGAAGATAGGAGCCAGATCTTAGAGGGCAAAAGGTTATGGTGGGTAGGAAGGAATGTAGAATTGAAGTTACAATCAGATCAACCATAATCTTATTGAATGGCGGAGCGGCTCAAGGGGCCTACTCCTAATTTGTACATGGATCATTTTCATAGCTTGGCGTCAATGCAATAATAAATTCCGGATTTTGTTTTGGGAGCACTTAATGTTTATTTTGGCATCCTTCTAGGCTGATCACATAGAAACGGTGCCTGAAGAATTGACACTTGCAATGATTTTTGACTGGTAACCCTGGTGCAACTCAAGAAACACCAGCAAAAATTTCCCAAGCATTGAGCAATGCTGGCAGATCAGTATTTCCCCACCATGATCAGGGTCGCTACTCCTCTGCACCTTGCTATATAAGTATAAGTTGTCGTTGTTCAGTTTTCCAATTGGGGACTGGGTGGAGAAGGAATATGGATCACTGCCAAACCCAGTCAGGTTCATCTGCACGCCTGTCTGTGAAGTGAAGGTGGGAGTGAGAGCTCTGAAGGACATGAACTCCTCACTCACACTGCAGGACATGAACTCCTCACCCTCACTACAGGACATGAACTCCTCACTCACACTGCAGGACATGAACTCCTCACCCTCACTGCAGGACATGAACGCCTCACCTTGCCCCATGAACTCCTCACTCTCACTGCAGGACATGAACTCCTCACTCTCGCTGCAGGACATGAACTCCTCACTCACACTGCAGGACATGAACTCCTCACTCACACTGCAGGACATGAACTCCTCACTCACACTGCAGGACATGAACTCCTCACTCTCACTGCAGGACATGAACTCCTCACTCTCGCTGCAGGACATGAACTCCTCACTCACACTGCAGGACATGAACTCCTCACTCACACTGCAGGACATGAACTCCTCACTCTCACTGCAGGACAACATGAACTCCTCACTCTCATTGCAGGACATGAACTCCTCACTCTCACTGCAGGACATGAACTCCTCACTCTCACTGCAGACAGTGGCGGACTGGGTCTAAAAATATTGGTTGCCAGGAGACAAAGGGGGCCCACCCACAACTACAATGCTATCATTTGATTTTCATAACGAATAAATAAAATTTTCAAAAAATACATATGGAAAAACGGGTACAATTAAACTCTTTGTGGAAAAAATGTGTATTTCTTAGTAATTACAGTGTACATGTACTGTACATATTACTGCCAATAGATACCAAATGTAAATACAGAATGTTATAATTGAATTTTTTATTTATTTTTTTAAATTTTAAGTAATTGGTTGATATTTTTAAATAGTTTACTGCACAATTTACACATTAACAGATAGTTCAAAAGCACAATAGAGCATTGCATGCAGTCCACTATATTAAGAGCAAGCGTTTGTGTTCGCTAGATGATTGTGCGAATCTGCCAATAATTGCTTCTGCATCCAATTCATCTAACAATTGCTTTTCAATGGATAGCAACATGTATGATTCCAAATTCTCCTCAGACAGTGAATTTCTTAACCTTGTCTTTATGATCTTTAGCTTTGAAAATGTCCTCTCACATTGGACTTGAGTAACTGATAGTGTGCAGATGACTTTATAAAGTTCATAAAGGTTATCATATGCCTTGTCATGAAGTCTGTTGGATGCCAGAATATTTAGTACACACAATGGGCAAGTGCTGCAAATTTTACAATTGTTGCAACTGGAATCCATATTCTCACCATCATTAGCTTTAATACATCAAAGTTTGAAGCAAAAGAAAACAATTCCAATATTACTTGATCTTTGCTGATTTGTGGAAACAGCTTAATAATACCTTCCAATGCTTCATCTTCAAGGCCCTTCTCTGCAATAGTTTTAAATTTTGCTGGGTCCAAGCAGGGCAAATCTTTATACAACTGTTTGTGTTGTACAAAGCGTGATTCTAGTGACTGGACAATGCGATCCATTATTAGGTTAAACACATTTACTCGAAAATCAGCTAGAGAATCTGAGGAATTTCTTTCATCATTAATAAGCTCATCTGCCATTCTTTTCTTCTTCCTCTGCCTCTTAACTGGCAATGCTGTTTCCAACGCATCAATTTCCAATGTTTGATTTTCATCCATATTCATCTGTGAAATCCTGTCATTACATTTATTTACAAATTCCAAAGCCTTGCTGTGAACGTTATCAAATGTTCTTGTCTGTTCCTTCAACTTTGTTGTAGCTGAATCTACCAAACTCCATGCAGTAAACATATCTAAACCACTTGTCTGTAGATAACTTGATAACGGGGTTGTAGTTTCAAATATATACAAGTAAATGCTGTCAATATGGTTTCAAACTTTAGAAGACTTTGAAGTAAAACATTTGCTTCATGTTTTGTTTTTGCATCAAACTTTTCTGAATCTTGTATCATTGATAAGCATATCAATAGATTTACGAAAGTACTGGCAACGACATCATCAAAAGGTCCAAATATAGTTGTTGCTGCATTGGATTTTCCTGACCATCTGGTCTCATCAATTAGCTTTAATCGTTTCCGTTTTTCTTGTTCTAGATGTTTTCCAACAACTTCTATCCATACAGCCATTCTCTTGTATGATGCTTTCACAAGTTGCTATATTCTGGAGCAAATTGAAAAAAAAAACTGCAGGCACACAACATTTTGTTGTTTCAGTTATCACCAAATTCAAGACATGGGCATAGCACCATTTATGAACATGTTGATCAGCCACATCAGCAATTTTACTTTGTAAAACATTATACTGGCCATGGTAGCTTGCAGCGCCATCTGTGCTATCAGATAAACATTTTGGGGGTCAATTTTAAGATGCTGTAATGTTTCAATCAATAGATCAAAAATCCCTGTCCTGTACCATCATTACTTGGCACAACTGAAAGTAGTCGCTCGCAGATAATACCTTTAAACACATACCGAATAATAATGCTAAACTGATCGATGGATGAATTATCTTGTGTTGAATCAACCTGAATAGAATAATATTTTGCTTAAGAAACTTCATGACTAATTCTTTCTTGTATCATATTCTTCATAATTTTGATTAACATGTTTATAGTTGTTTTACTCAGGTATGTACAAGTCCACCACGGCCTTTACTTTGAGCCTTTCCTTGTTGCTCTAATCGTTTGATTCTTTGTTTAGACTTGTTTTGCACTGTAGAAACGTGAGCTGCCATAATGGGGTCATGTTTTGCCATCAACTGCACTGTAGCTAAAAAATTGCCATGATTCAGAACCTCATTATCTAGAGTGTAGGCTGATTCATTTCTGTGACCTTGAAAAGGAAGTGCTTGCTTCCTAACATCTTTATGATGTCTATAATCCTCATGACAATACTTATCTGCTTCAATACTTCTTCTTTCCTTTTAATTAGTGATGCTGCAAAAAATTATCTAAGGTTCCATCATTAACCACACTGATATATTGCTGAGCATTTCTTTTTTTTAAATTTAGATTACCCAATTATTTTTTCCAATTAAGGGGCAATTTAGCGTGGCCAATCCACCTACTCTGCACATTTTTTGGGTTGTGGGGGCGAAACCCACACAGACACGGGGAGAATGTGCAAACTCCACACGGACAGTGACCCAGAGCCGGGATTCTAACCTGGGACCTCAGCGCCGTGAGGCAGCTGTGCTAACCACTAGGCCACCATGCTGCCCTTTGCTGAGCATTTCTGACATGTGTTGTTGTCGATTCATGTAAAGTCAAGCTCTGGCTAATACGCCTGTAGTCACTAAAGCCACGTACAAAGGGTGATTGATTACAAGTGTTGGGAAACTCAAAGGCTAAGCAGTATGAACAATATAAGCATCTATTTTCTTTGTTATATGTTAGCCATTTTCTTGGGACTGAGTCATTCATAATTTTCCTCTCATACAAATGAGCATCAAATGGCAGATCATCAAGTGGCTGAAGTGGATGTTCAGCAAAAAACTGTTTTAGCTTTGCTCGTGATGGATATTGGAAGATTCTAGTAATTGATCTTTCATTTTCTTGCAAAGGTTCATTTACAGGATGTGCTTCAGAAACCAAGTCATTTATGCTTGAAGGAATATCTGATTCCCTGTCACTAGTTGAAGCTATGTGTTCAGATGTTGCAACTACAGGCAGTACAGATACCGGAACAAGGAAGCCAGAAGAAATATTGGGCCTGGGTTGATTAGTAATGGATGCACTTGTATTTGTCTCTACATTCAAAGTAGCTCTTCTCTGTTCTTGTAACTCGCATGTCATTGCATCATCACCATGAGCATTGTTTCTTGCTTCTTGATTATTTGTTGCAGAACTGGATATTGATGTGGATTGTGCTTGTGGTATTATAAACTCTGTAATAGGCCTGCATCGCTTGGCTGATTCCTTCCTTTCTGCTTCTTTTGGTCTTTGCATTTTAGTGACCCAGATTTATGCTTTTTCTATTCTATGCTGGTCGGGGTAATATTCCTGAAATAAAAACTTAATTAAAAATAGCCCACATTGGGAAAAATGAATATTGATGATTGCAAGAATAACTTGAAGGAACGCCAGATAAACCCCTACTTGATAAAAAATATAAAATAACTTACTTACACTTCAATAGGCTATGTTCATTAGTCAATACTACTGTGGCCTATGCAGCTTCAGAAGAGGAGACAATCCACTGTCCAGTGTTCACACCAGCAAGCAACTGAGACAACTGTTGAAACTTAGAAGTTTGGTCCGACTATAGTAAGACATTAAGAATGGTCCCACGACCAAAGTTAACATGTCCAGTTTGATACCAGTGTAGTGTTACAAGTCACAACCCTTTGAGTTTACCGATCATAGCTTATCACTTCAATATCTTTGACCTCATGATTCACGGTCAAAGGTACCGCTTCTGCTTTTCGGTGTACTGCTTGATATCCTTTCAAGTTGCCGACCATCTCAAATTACGAACTGTAACTTTATCTTTAAATTCACACACTCTTGCTGAAAACGTGGATTTCCAACTATGTCCGACCCGGGTGAACCAGCCCCCCCCCCCCCCCCCTCCTCCTTTTCACATCCGATTAACACTGCTTCATTCCTTCCTCCACTGAGTGATTATTTGTTTGTTTCTTTATTGCAATTTTATTTGGTATTGCTCTTTTTAAAAACAATTATATTTTATTAAGTCAGAATACAAATCTCAGGAAAGAAGTTGGAGATTTATTTATCTAATTAATTATAATTTTTAAGGGCCCTTCAGAGATTCACGGGCCCCTTCTTGGCTCTCCGGGCCCCGGACCAATGTACCGGCTGAACCAAGACTACTGCTTGATATCTTTTGAATTTGCTGACCATCTCAAATCACGAATTGTAACTTTATCTTTAAATTCACACACTCTTGCTGAAAACATGGAATTTCCTTAATTATGCCCGACCCGGGCCTCCCTATTCCACATCCTTCCACTACCTCCCCTGCTTCGTTCCTTTTCATGCACTGCTTATTTGTGTCCTGTTCTCTTTTTTTTTTCTTTTTCCTTTTTATTACTAAAACAGTTGTCTGTGTTTGTTTCTTTATTGCATTGCTTTTGATATAGGCGGCCCACTTCATCGGGGGCCCACTTGCCATCGGGCAAGCTGACACCCTGGCCAGTCCGCCACTGATTGCAGGACATGAACTCCTCATTCTCACTGCAGGACATGAACTCCTCACTCACATTGCAGGACATGAACTCCTCATTCTCACTGCAGGACATGAACTCCTCACTCTCACTGCAGGACATGAACTCCTCACCTTGCCCCAGGCTGAGCAGCGAAGACAAAGATGACCAATTGATCGGGCGATTCCACATCCCATTGGGTGCTGAGGGGTGATTGGCAGGTGATGCCGCTCGTCCATTGGTTCCCGCCGGGGTGGGCGGGAGACACCGAGGGGCCCAGTGAGTGGCGCGGACTTTCCGTTGAAGCTGAAGCCTCAGGTTTGGGGGTGAGTGAGGCCCGAGGCCGGGGCCCCCGCGTTCCGGCAATTTCCCGGCTCCCTGCAGTGCGGAACACCATCCGCCCCTCCCGGGATTGCTGAGCCTTCCCGGCGAGGCACTGACTCAGAGGCCGGAGACTCGGCGCGAACACCGGCCTAGGTTGTGGAGTGGAGACAGGACCAGGACCAGCCCGGGGCCGGGGCCGGGGCCGGGGCCGCTTCCCGCTCCTTGGCGGAGGGGAAATTAACACCTTCCCAGTGCCGGCCGCGGTCAGCACTCATCACATCTGCCAACCCTGTCCCCAACTTTCCTCCTCTGAACAGCCCCCACCCCACTACCCCCGCCCACCCCCCACTACCCCACCCCCCCGCCCACCCCCCACTACCCCCCCCGCCCACCCCCCACTACCCCCCCCGCCCACCCCCCACTACCCCCCCCCCGCCCACCCCCCACTACCCCCCCCCCGCCCACCCCCCACTACCCCCCCCCCCCCGCCCACCCCCCACTACCCCCCCCCCCGCCCCCCACTACCCCCCCCCCCCGCCCCCCACTACCCCCCCCCCGCCCACCCCCCACTACCCCCCCCCCCGCCCACCCCCCACTACCCCCCCCCCCGCCCACCCCCCACTACCACCCCCCCCCCCGCCCACCCCCCACTACCCCCCCGCCCACCCCCCACTACCCCCACCCCCCCACTACCCCCCCCCCCGCCCACCCCCCACTACCCCCCCCGCCCACCCCCCACTAACCGCCCACCCCCACTACCCCCCCCCCGCCCACCCCCCACTACCCCCCCCGCCCACAGCCCCCACTACCCCCCCCGCCCACCCCCCACTACCCCCCCGCCCACCCCCACTACCCCCCCCGCCCACCCCCCACTACCCCCCCCCCCGCCCACCCCCCACTACCCCCCCCCGCCCACCCCTACTACCCCCCCCGCCCACCCCCCACTACCCCCCCCGCCCACCCCCCACTACCCCCCCCGCCCACCCCCCACTACCCCCCCCCGCCCACCCCCCACTACCCCCCCCCGCCCACCCCCCACTACCCCCCCCCGCCCACCCCCACTACCCCCCCCCCACTACCCCCCCCCCGCCCCCCACTACCCCCCCCCCACCCCCCACTACCCGCCCACCCCCCCACTACCCCCCCGCCCACCCCCCACTACTACCCCCCCCCGCCCACCCCCCCCCACTACCCCCCCCGCCCACCCCCCACTACCCCCCCCCGCCCACCCCCCAATACCCCCCCCGCCCACCCCCCCCACTACCCCCCCCCGCCCACCCCCCACTACCCCCGCCCCACCCCCCCACTACCCCCCCGCCCACCCCCCCACTACCCCCCCCGCCCACCCCCCCACTACCCCCCCCGCCCACCCCCCCACTACCCCCCCCGCCCACCCCCCCACCCCCCCCCCCCCCCCCCCCCCCCACCCCCCCAGCCCACCCCCCCACCCACCCCCCCACTACCCCCCCCCGCCCACCCCCCCACTACCCCCCCGCCCAACCCCCCCACTACCCCCCCCCGCCCAACACCCCCCACTACCCAACCCCCCCACTACCCCCCAACCCCCCCCACTACCCCCCCCAACCCCCCACTACCCCCCCCGCCCACCCCCCCCTACCCACCCCGCCAACCCCCCCTACCCCCCCCCGCCCACCCCCCCTACCCCCCCGCCCACCCCCCCACTACCCCCCCCGCCCAACCCCCCCACTACCCCCCCCCCAACCCCCCCCCCACTACCCCCCCCCGCCAACCCCCCCACTGACCCCCCCCCGCCCAACCCCCCCCACTACCCCCCCCCGCCCACCCGCCACTACCCCCCCCCGCCCACCCCCCACTACCCCCCCGCCCACCCCCACTACCCCCCCGCCCACCCCCCACTACCCCCCCGCCCACCCCCCACTACCCCCCCCCGCCCACCCCCCACTACCCCCCCCGCCCACCCCCCACTACCCCCCCACCCACCCCCCACTACCCACCCCCCCGCCCAGCCCCCACTACCCCCCCCCGCCCACCCCCCAACACCCCCCCGCCCACCCCACTATCCCCCCCACCCCCACTAGCCCCCCCCGTCCACCCCCCACTACCCCCCCCGTCCACCCCCCCACTACCCACCCCCCCCGTCCACCCCCCACTACCCCCCCCGTCCACCCCCCCACTACTCCCCCCCTGTCCACCCCCCCACTACCCCCCCCCCCGTCCACCCCCCACTACCCCCCCGCCCACCCCCCCACTACCCCCCCGCCCCACCCCCCCTACCCCCCCGCCCACCCCCCACCACCCCCCCCCCCCACCCCCACTAACCCCCCCCCACCCCCCCCTACCCCCCGCCCACCCCCACTACTCCCCCCCCGCCCACCCCCACCTACCCCCCCGTCCCCCCCCACTACCCCCCGTCCACCCCCACTACCCCCCCCGTCCCCCCCCACTACCCCCCCCCACCCCCCCGTCCCCCCACTACCCCCCCCCCGTCCACCCCCCACTACCCCCCCGTACACCCCCCACTACCCCCCCCCGCCCACCCCCCACTACCCCCCCCCGCCCACCCCCCCTACCCCCCCCCCCGCCCACCCCCACTACACACCCCACCCCCCCACTACCCCCCCCGCACCCCACCCCCCCACTACCCCCCGCACCCCACCCCCCCACCCCACCCCCCACTACCCTCGCACCCCACCCCCCGCTACCCCCCCCGCCCA